>NC_134747.1:11257871-11570464 GCF_050436995.1 Anticarsia gemmatalis
ATAAACATGTCAAGTTACATGGAGTGAGTTATTGAAGCCGTTCACTTTCGCCTACAGCGATGTTACACCATGCAAATTGTATGAACATCCCCCGACCTCCTTATGTGGTCTCTACGCGAACTTCCTACCTATGTACCAAAACATATACATTTTCTTATGATAGTAACGTATTTACATCGTGCCGGCGTCATTTTCTGCTTGGAAAATGGGTTGAGGCGAAAGTATCCTTTCATTCTAGTATATTAACAGCTACTACATATTTGGGAGCCGAATTACTTTTTTCGATCAGGATTGACAAAGGATCAGAAATTTCAAGACATATTCATTTAAAATTAAGTTTTATGACTTTACTACTGTATTATGACTGTTGAACATGAGCCACCTGTTAGTGTTATTGGTCACTGGTAGCATTGTGCTCACTCCTTCAAGAATGATTAGAAACGACAATTTTAAAGTCTTTTCCGCATGTTTCTCTCAGACAAAAAACTAATGTATAGAGTGTACCAAAACTATGCCATAGTGGGTACCAAAAGTTGTCACCGTTTCCTTGGCATAACAATTGTGATCACTGTGAAGAGTGTGAAAAACCCTAGTTAGTACTAAGCTACTTGCTGTTAGTGAAAATACACAAATAATTCCTCAACATCGATAGTTTCCAACCAATCAGTACTCCCAACCCGTTCATACCACTAGATACAAGTACGTAACAAAAGTTTTTACACCATAGACCAGTTTGGCTCGGCTCGTACCTTCGTTGTGTAACCGTGGGGCGTATACCGTCATGATTTGTGTCCTGCGGCCGCTCCGCTTTCTCGACCTGCTTCAACGAGCGCCACACACCGATGTTGTCTGCAAGGAGTTACGGCCGACGAGACGAGAAATAGGCCGCCGAGTTTATTAGTATTATGAATTACTGCCTGCCTATTCTCTTTGGTAGGTTTTGTATTTTTCGTAGGTCTTGGTTGGCTTATAAACTGTTTTAATTAGTTTTGTTATCTTTAATTAATTGGTTAGTTGTGAAAGGTATTAATTAAAGCCATATCGGCAGTTTTGATACACTGTATAAGCTGTTTCAAAGAGCATGCTAGCTAAGTACCCTTCAGTGTTTTCTTTAGTACTGACATCTCACTAATCTTCATTAAAATGCTGCATACATAATATATGTACAGACACACCTGTATTTTCATCTTAAAATCTTTCCACTGTAGTTATTCAGTTTCCCCACGACATTACTATGTGAAACACATCGTAAAAATCGTCCAGAATATTCAATGAGTGATATAAACGCTAGTTTACAATTTCAAGGTGTGCCTCGCGTAAACAAGTTGGCTCAAGTTGGTATATAGTGGACAATTCGCGGGCCACGTGATCACGCGCACTGCGCAAGCGACGACGCACAAGACCGCCGGGCGCCGCGCCGCGACAGATTTATAGCGGCTCACTTCTCTGCCTGTTGCTAACATATTATCATAATGCTCGTTGGAATGTTAGATTTTATGTGATTTGATTTAATACGAACCAGTCATTTGTTATTTTTAGGTCTACTTACTTGGAAGTGGTGTTTTGACAATAATTTGTTCAGCAACTCGATCTCGAGCACATAGCACCTACACCTTGTGACCTAAATGAATATACAATATGTAATTTATATGACATATCGAGTGTAAAAAAACGGTTCTTTATTTTACGTGTCAAAATTGTAGCACAACTGTACGTTACGGAAAAACATGTGGTTTTGTCAAAAATAATATAATCAATGAAGAAAATGGGGAAGGAGGCCTCTGCTGGCTGTTCCATTAATAAAATAAATTTCAAATTACAGACAAGACAAACAGTCATCATTTGTTATAAACGGTAAAAGTACACTTGGATACTAAAGATAGCGATGATAAGATAACAAAATAATTAAACACACAGACTTTAGAATGTGCTAAATAAATTATCTTTTCAGGAAATTTTGAAAAATGTAGAAACAAATTGATTAAGTATTATTTAGACCAAGGCTTGTGAAATTGATAAAAAAATCATTGTTGCTAGGGATTAAAGTCCGGATTAAGGTGAAAGTCGACAGAGTAAGACGAAGTCATAGAAAGAACGAAGTGGAGAAGGATGGCTGACTTCACCATATGGAATGAATGGCCAGGAAGACACAGTCATTAAAACAATACAGAAAAAAAAAATCTTCTAACGAAAAAAAAAAGTTGTTTCTTTTGTACGTTTTGTATGACGGCAGATCTTTTATTTTCTCCGAGATGCACCCTTAAAATTAATGAAGGCTTTATTAGATTAAAAAAATACCATACCCTAAAGATATCTTTAAAGAAGTTTGTTTAAAAGATTATGAGACTAATCAACAACCAGTGAAACAAGGATCTGAAGGAAAGATAGAATTAGAATAGCTTATAATGAACTTGAGACATTATCGAGCATTATTTACCGATGTACTACACAATAATAATAACAGCACACTATCAAACAATGTAGTCAGATGTAGTGCAGTCATTACGAATGTATTCCGAGATAAGTGATAACTGCTGCGCCGAGATCCAACGTTCCACTGACATTTGCGTACAGCGTACAGCCTCCGGGAGCGGAACTCTGATTACAGTTTGTTTTGTTTATCAGCTTTATAGTATACAGAACAAGTTTATGTATTTGTGGAAATTAGATATACGTGTATGCAGCTGCTATAGACGTGCTATAACAGACCACTGGCTCTGAAAATTAGGAAAAATGATCAACGTCTTTTAACGAAGGTAGGTACCAACCAAAAAAAAATAACTAACTTCTAGATATAAAATCATCTTACAAATACTGGTCTGAAATGTTGATATTGTGATTTATTGTAAAAAAAAAACACTCGCAATTCTATGTTTTTTTTGTCTGCTTCACACATGTCAGTAATATATTATATGTATTTAAAAAACCAACTAAGTCTTTGCTTACAATTTTGATTATAAATACATATAGAGTTCTGTTCTTTTTCATTAAAATTTAAAGTAGATATGTTTGTTTTACCCAAAAATAATTACCAGTACGCAATATTTACCAAACATTTCAAGCAATAAATCAGTCAATCAAAACAAACCGCGTATTCATTGCACAAAATGACTTACACCGCTCGATATAATTCGTGAACTGATTTTAACTAAACCATTAATCATGTTGTTTAAATTAACACTAAAATACCGCTGATCAAATTACTGATCAACTGATCACTTGTCGGACACTCAAAGCATACTTGTGTGTGTTTGAAAATTCCCGGAGTGCGAAACATTTGCTTTAGAAAGCCGCCAATTATAAAATAAATCTCACCTCGTATTGAAATATTTTTGTAGTGTAAGTTAAACGCTGCGTTTTTCGCTTTCTGATTTGGAATATTATGTTTAATGTTTGTAAATGCTCTGTTTCTTAAGCATCTTTTTGTAGTGTGAACGAACTTGCTATACGCAATTTGGACACTTTTTGTACGTTTTTAAAAGTTTGTCTGCTTCCCTGGTCCAAGTATAAGTATATGCGACTGTTAGATATTGAACACGTGGTTTTAGGTTGCACAAATTTGTATTAGAATGTTCTTAACAGTAGCACAGAATAAATAATAATAGTACCTGCAGTTGTATTATATGCAGAGACACAGTGAAAAGTGCACGAATTTCTTACACCTTTGCCTATATCTTCGGGTACAACTTATCCAATGTTGTAAATAAATACTGTTACTTTCCCACTCCAAGTCTCTTGCTAGAATAAGGGAGGATTCAGCCGTGTGTCCATCACGGTGACTAAGTGCGGGACCCAAATAAATATAAAATCTTCTTTTAAAAGCTCAATTAATTTACTTGGACCACTATAACAACAATGTTCTTTGTTTCCAACCTGTTTAAGTATACTACAATGTAATTAACAACTAATATGTAGCGATCATTACCGCGGTGGTCCGATCTACCAGGCGAATATGAAAACATAGGAGTTTAATAGAAATTGCTCTGTTATGGGAGGAGTTAATGTAGATTGTGTTAAATAGATCTTGCATTATTTTGTGTTTATTATTAAAACAGTTTTGAGTAATAGTGCATTGTAAACTATTAGAAATTATGTCAGATTTATTGAATGATTTGAGATTTCGTATCTCGACTTAAGGTTTTCAGATTTTCGGTAACTTTAGATTAATAATATTGGAGTTTTAATATGTTATTAATAATGGTTCAGGTGTCAGTCTCCGTGGCACAGTGGTTAAGGTGGTCGCCTAACCGCGACAAGTGCGTCGGGAACTCGAGGGTTCGTTTCTCACACGAAACAAATATTTGTGCGATCCATAAATAGTTGTTTCGTAAGTACAGTTCAAAAAGTCACAATTTCTTTTCCATTTAAAAAGCTTGAACTTTTTACTCTTAATTGTCAAATAAGCACTCACTTAAAAACAATCCGTAATAATAATATGTGATCCAGATGTATTATCAGAATAACAGTTAGAACACCTTTCGCTATAATCGTTTCTGCACACCTATTGTACAAAAATGAAACAATTATTAAGCCAATCTAGGTTCCATTAATCTATTTCGCTAGGTTGCTTCAAATGCCAAATGAAATCGACAGTGGTATTACCAATATTGCGGATATTAGCATTCACTTCCCATGACTCATATGCCATCTTAGTTTGTGTTTATTGCAAATAGTGTAGCTAGCTAATAGTTACTTGTTTTTACTTTGATTTATTATTATTATATGGGTTAAAATAACTTCTCTTACCCTTCTTTACAAAATATTGCTGAAACTTCGTAGGTACTGAAAGACTGGACGTCGTGATTCCTGAACAAATTTGTAACCTTTTTCCTTTAATTATTCCCTTTTATATGATTTTTAGTAGTTATCTTTTTCCTTGCTTAGCGAGTATATTCACTTTTTATACACACATATCTTCTGAAAAATATTCGTGTACCTACCTAATATTCAGCTTATGAAATTTCGCTTTAGAGGCTTTATTGTTTATACCTTTGCTTATTATCAAAATAATACCCAAATAATTTCTAAAAGTATCCTAAATTTCATATTAGGTCGGGGAATAAAATCTTTTCTGTACACAAAAAAGCTCGATATTTGGGTACCTCATGAGCTTACTGAAAGAAACCTAATGAACCGTGTACTCATTTGTGATTCTTGAAGCCAAAGAGATTTTATTACAAGTTCATACATACTATAATGCGAAAAGACTTTTTCCCCGACCTAAAATTTATTTTAGTAAATGCCACTTGTCATGTCTTGATCTTAAAATAAATAAAGGTCATAAAAAAGCAGCTGTCGATTTTTGTAGTTAGTCCCATTTTTTAAGACTTACCATTTTATAAATAGAAAATATCTATTTCTAAAGCTTAGTACTATTAGCTTAGATAAAGTGGTATTTGACCGCAGAAACCTTTACACGGAAAAGTAATGCAGGTGCGCCTCATAGTTGCCGTAGTCTAGTTAAAATAAACGTTGTCATTATATGAAACACCCTGTACTTGTTTACTTTCTTCTGAACAAACATTATGTTACCCGTGTTAAGAGAGTTGTTTAAAATTTTCCTCAATTTAAAATTGGGTCTATTTTTGTTTCCTACAAATTTTACTATACTCAAAAGGAACTAATTTTGGACCGAAACACTTTCACATTCAGAATCTTTTTAACCAGATACGTTTCCATGTTACAACTCCCGACAGACATTTCTACAAACATTCAAATATTCTAGTATCCAAAATGTGGAAACTATAAAGAATTGATATAATCATTTGTAATCATCTAGTCTGTCATCAACAAATGATTCGGAATTTCGTAGAGTTTCATCCCATTTTCGCCCTAAAATCAATTAAACTTCAAATTAAGTTTAAAAAATCGTATTTATTATTTCATAATAAATTATTTGTTTTAAATCGATCTATGGATAATGTAAAGTAATAGTTAGTAGCGTCGTAAATGTCGGTGTATGGGTACGTGTGGCTCGTGGGCTCGTAAATATGGCCGCCTCATTACTCCGCCCTAACGAGCGAACCACGTGCTGCGATATATTAACATTAACGTACTCACACCGATGTGTAGCTGTGTAATGCTCGGGCCTGAGAGCAGTATTGAGATAGATTTCATAGATTTTCCCCTTTGCTGTTGTAAAGTTTTTACTTACCTAACCAATTTAACCAATTTTTGTGTGGCCCGAACAGATATGAAAACTATTGCTACTACTGCTGCTCTTGCGAGTTTTTTTTCACTGTATTGTTTTATTCTTGAATCAAAAGGTTGTTCATAGTACGGTATTTGCGATTTTTCGCTTACACATCAGGCACGTCAGATTTATATCGTATTTGATAAATTAGAAACTTGTGTTGAAGTCATAGTCAAAGTCAAATATGTTTTAATTCACAAACACGTATTTGATATCGTTATAGTATTTTTTATCTACCGTTTACGTTTCGGAAAAGCTGTTGTTGTTGCACTTTTTAACTGTCAATATTTCCATGAAACAAGATAAATTAATGATTTACTATGTGCATTGTAAGCAAAAGATTACAAAATACAAAGATAAAAAAAAAACATTAAATAAATGTAAGTATGAAACAGACATCTCTCTTTTATGTTTTGTCATACGTAAATTTCACTAGATTTCATTACATATTATTTTATCATTTTTATTCACTATTTGCTCTAAATATTTAAGTTATCATTGATACACGTCGGTGTGATCAGCGTACTACTTAAGCGCACCCCGCGTTGACTAGATACACATGCAATTGTGGTCAGCAGTGCGGTAATTATTGATTTTCTTCTTAGAAACATTCCCGTAGTAATGGGGGAAATGTTAGATTAGCCATTTATATCGCGATCTCTTTGGTTTCACTATTGAAATACTGGATGTAATTTATTCTGTGACGCTTCTTGTTACGTTGCTTCGCTGTAATGGTTTGTGTAACGGATATCGATGTGGCGACAGTTTTTTGATGTTCGTGGTTAGAATATACTTAGATTTTCTTGTAAGGGGTTAAAGAGACTGTTAATAAGTATGCTTTCATATATGCACAGTGCACACATATAATTATATAAATAGACTTTCGAAGAATGTACCCCAATTTTTTGGTTTTCTCCTATCAAAAGTTTAATTCGACTTATCGAGTAGTCAGCCGATTGTTAGTCATTTAGGTAGTGACAATGTTTTATTTTGTTTTTATCATTTCATTTTAATGCCATTGCTTAAAACCTTCCATAGTTGGAAATCGAGAAATTCGCACCCAAAAAAGGATCCGATTCGACGATAAAATTTTTACAGGCATAAGCGTGAAATTATGATAAATAAATACGATTTGTTCAAATCTTGTAAGATGTTTTGACTATTTGCTACAAAGTAACACTTTATTTTAATTCATCGCTTGGTAGTCCCATTCAGGCTCGAGTCTCAAGTCATCCTTTATTAACCTTAAAAAACTTACTTTACCTACAGTTTAGTACTAAATGCGAACGATTTAATGTTTTGTTTATAGCTCCTACCGATTACGTTCTCTTAAGGAATAATAAGGATACAAGCATATATGGAGATAATACCGTCTCACCTTACGCAGTAGTGGGTAAAGTTGAAGAAAAACAAGCAAATGTCCAGTCGAGCTCGTTAAATGTAGGCCTTCTATCACTTCGAAGACGAATAACAATATATTAGACTAGGATGGACTTTTACTATCATCATGAGTAATGATACTTAGGTGTTATAATTTCACATTTTCTTTAAGATTTGAAACTTATAAATGTTGGTATTTGGTACTTATTTCGAGATTGAGTTCTGCTCTGTTTTTATGCACACTATCAGCTATTCAGCTAACTCAATAATTGTATTATTCTTTTTTTCCCCAAATCCCTCTCTATAGGTTGATTCCGACGACATTCCAACCACTACTTTGCCAACGGGAGCGGTCTCTTTTTGTATACATTACTTAAAATACACTGAAAGTTTTTGAAAAGAATTAATAGCGATTGAAACTCACGTATTCTTAAGTATTCCCTCAATATATCTCTGAAGAACTGATTCAACGTCTTTATAAAGTCATTCATATATCAATGACTGTCCACTAAATCACCACTATTGTTAAGAAAACGCCTTATATCACACAATGCACCAAATTATCTTCACCAAATAAACGCTTACGACTTAATTAAGCAATTGCAAATGCATTTAACTCACTTTCATTGCAACTGTACCGTATTGGGCTTGTGATGTAGGTGTTTACTGCAACTAATGAAGAACACGAAATTCCAAACGCTTTGAGGGTGTGTTGCACCGAGTATCTTTGACCATAAATGATGACTATTCGTGAAATGTATCTAAAGTGAATTTCATTGGTATTATAAGTGTCGCCATTAACCCATCTCTTACGGTTTTTTGTTTTTCGATATAATATTAATTCGATATTTTTTACAGGTTACCGTGTTCAAGAATAGAAACGGAATTTATTTAACAGCTCTGAAATTAGATGTACCTACATACTAAGCCAAGGACCCACCTGTTCAAAGCTAAATTCTGACCAAATACAAGAGGCTTGCAGGCTGGAAATATGACCACACCTGTGCCGGTTACAAACAATTTAATTTCTTTATGAAGATATAACGACTTACCTATGACTGTAAATGATTAACACTTAACCTACGACGAACAAATAAAAGCTTTTTTACCTCAACTAACTGAGAATTAACATCTTATTTTAAGTTCATTGGTACAACCGGCCCTTATAAATCTTTGATTCATCAAAAAGGTAATACGAGAGCCGTATTAAATTGGTCCAGTGACGCATAAGATTGGACTAAATGGTCTCTCGTGGGTGGGATCTGACTAATGGGCTACGGTCGCCCACCATACCGTGTGCACCGTCATACAAGTCCACATAACTGTTGCAAGTAGGTGTTGCTTTAACTACTCGCTAATGAGAATGAAGTGGTTTTGTTTTAATAGCTGTGGTCTGGCTACTTGCAGGTTTTGCTGCTAAAAGTAGGCTGTTGTAGATATAAGTAGGTGTTTCTCATTTCCACTTCTCGTAACTTAGATGTGCTAGTTAGTGTAATCTTGACTAGTCAAATATTGACACTTATGATAGTCGTTACAATTACTGAATCTACCACAAGCTTGGAAAGGGCGTAGACCTTTATGAGATGAGCAAGCAAAAAACGCACGGCAATTTTTATCAATTGCCAAAAAAAATGAATTCTAAGTATATTATTTCATGTTTAAATAAAATGCATGTACCTACTTTGTTGATGTTGAAATTTTAAGTAGTCAATTTATTTAGGAAGACGATTGGCTATATAACATCGTGCTATGACTAATTGCGGGAGCTGAAAACTCAAGTCTACAGGCAGCCGCTAGTAAACTATAATTACAAAGCCCCTGGATATGCTCGTAATTTCTTCAATAAACAATTGAGGTCTTAAAGTTCAAACGTCAAGAAATAACGAACAATTATGAAGCAGCTCGATTAAGTATTGCACCTGTAGAGTAGTGCATGCTCCGTCAAGCATGGCGCCCACCGAGCCGCGACTCACGTCAAATAAAATACATTACTAAACTGCCTTGTTTTGATTTCAAACTATATTATATGTGGGATATGGCAGACTTCATTTATGTAAGGAGCTAAATAGCTCGATTCCCCATTACTATCGACAACTAACAACCGGCTAGCTATCGAAAAAAAATTTATGACAATCGGTTCAGCGCCTCTAACGGGCGTCGTAGAAACTATTCTGGCAGTACATTTTAAATGTCAAACTCTCGATACTCGTCAGTACTGACTGTAGAGAATTGGGCTAAAGGACAATTTAAATAACCTTTAAAAATCTTACTGATTGGTTTATTTTAATGTTTCAATGAGTAGTTTAAATTAATGTACTTAGAAACTTGGAATTTTCTATAGAATTTATTGTATGAGAAGGAAAAAAGAATTTTATAAAACAGAGAGGGTCGCTTTTAATATAATTACATTTACCGTAGGCAATAGATTACTTTAATTAAGATCTTTTTATAGTTTAATTACTAAAGAACAATAATAATAATTGTTAGAGTTTACAACTAGGTGGTTGCAATCAGCTACTCCTCGTTCGGCAGTTAAGTTATTAAGAACAGCGACTAAAAGTGTTGAACAAATAAATGTATCATTTAGTGAAAACTACCGAATGTTTTAAATGCATATGTTGTTCATTTTGTATGTAATTATGATGTACAATAATAAAAACTAGCTCATGTTTATGGCTCACGTCAATCATAGATAATTGTAATTTAAAGCGGTCGTTTACCTGCGCTTTGAATTATTTCTCAACCAGATATGTTAGAAAAATGTATCTTTTAGAATAAAATTATACACGGAAGCGAATTAAGTGAATAGTATATCATTAATTACGTGAAATTGTAACGTATTTAATGATTTACTCTCTTACGTAAAAACAATCTCGCCCCATTCTGTATTTTTGAGTTTCTATGTTGTTCCTTCCGAGAGATTTATTAATTAGATAAACTATTACACTAAAGACTTTCGTTCAGTAATTTCGTATAAGTAGACGGTTATCGTTTCACCCACCGTAGGTTTAATTCCTTCACGAAACAAATAATTATAATTGTGTGATCCACTACTAAATTATATTGGAGTAAGGATGTTCATTATGACCGTGACCGTTATGACTGTGGAAATTCTATGTTCGAGAATCCAAGAACCGCTGTAATTTCAAGAAAAAAGCAGCTCTACTCTATGAGGAAATAAAGCTGAAACAAAACTGTCAAAGCATATCACGAATAGGTGTGACATTTCTCCATTTATAACAAAGTAACAGTGACGGCAAACGTCAAGTGAGTCGGTACTTCGGTAGCATGAAGCATCATTCTTGGAGGTGGGTGACCGAGCGAGCCAAGCGCAGCGGAGGGCGCCACGCTCCGCCGCGCGCCAGGATAATGACATTGGATCTTAAGCCAATCATATCTCACTGTACACTAATTAAAACAATGGTTGGCTTGCTCGAGGGCTTCCGGTTAATAAGGTGTATTTCTTGAGGCTTAAATGGTACATGTTATTTCTTTATTTTCTTTTTTATGATCGTTTTTTTAAATGTCACCTGTTTTCTTCTTAAAATA
This sequence comes from Anticarsia gemmatalis, assembly GCF_050436995.1. NCBI lineage: Eukaryota > Metazoa > Arthropoda > Insecta > Lepidoptera > Erebidae > Anticarsia > Anticarsia gemmatalis. Next base: position 11,268,994 of record NC_134747.1, read on the forward strand.
TCGCGTGGGTCACTATTCTGAGAATTTCTTAATTTCTTACAGCCTTAAGTAATCTACCTAGAAATTGATTCCTGAAATCGCAAAACCTACTGAAATAGCTATCATGCATAGTTTTCCTTCTGAAATTATCAAAACATTAGGCCTTTACGTCTACTGGCTACATCTCTACCTGTAAAAGGTAAATGAAGAGTTAAATTTTTGACCATTCTTCAAAGTAGCGTAAACGTCAAAATTACTTTACTACTTGCACAAAAAACTTAGATTTAAGGAACCTGCTGTTGCTAACCGAACAAACACATTAACTTTATAAAAATACTGAGAACTTTTTCTTCCAGTTTGATACAAGATTTTTCCTCAAATACAAAACAGTTGGTCGTTCGGCCTTCGAACACTGAATTGTATTCTGATGTGATACCACGTACAGTGACTTTTGCATTGTACGATGACATAATTACTTCATTACAGGTGGCTTTGATCTCACGTTTACCTTAAAAGAGCTCGTGAAGCCTATGAATGAGTTACACTTGAATAAAATAAAAATTCAATAGTCCCAATCTAATGGGAGTTATTGAAAACTAAATTAGTCAATTGTCAACGTTCCTAAAAAGTATGGAGCTAAAACTACATCTACTGACGACAGCGTTAAGGTGTTAAATGATTTTCTATGCATTGAAAAGACTCGTAACAATCAGCCTATCTTCCAACTATGTTGGAGTCGGCTTCCAGTCTCACCAGTATTTTCCATAGAGCGACTGCCTATCGGATATTCACAACCTGCTTGGGCTATAACACGATACTCTCTGGTAAGATTGCTTTTGATTTCCGTGTTAGTATTGTGTTAAAAAGAATGTATAAAATAGTTTTACGAGCACATATCATGAATTAAGTTCTTCACTAAAAACTCTGAAAAAATAAACACTTATTCAATGAACGCACGCCCCATAACACATTTCTCTACACAATAAATCAAATCGTTAACTCATCCTTCCATAAATCTACCGATACATCAATCAACTGTCCAATCGACAAACCGCATTCGAACATTTATCTATTTTCGACACCTGTGCATAGTTACTGAGTCGTTACCAAAATTACAGAATACATACGTATACTGTCGGTAACAGAGCGGAACTAGAGGGCACACGGTCTGATGCGCCCGCGCACGCCGCCATTGCCCACCTTCTACTAACGAGAAATGACATTTATGATCATTATATGAAAAATCTTTTAAAACTTTTATCATTTATAAATTGAAGCTTTTAACACTTAGTCTAAAATAACACTAAATTACTTAATTAGTAGGTATATATTTAAAAATTTAATAACATATAGCTACCTAATTTAACATTACACAAATGAAATTACGGTGTGTGTTTAAACTGGTATAAAGCAAACGATTGTGTGGTGTTCCCTCATGATTAAAGCTAACATTTTAAGTTGAAACTCCCTCCTTATAGATCGCTAAAGATACCTACAGCTGTTGATGATCTCTCGAAACTCTCTATGAATTCGATAATGACAATACTCTATCGTTATGATCGTGATTTGAATCCTGTACTGACTAATTTATTAGCTAAACAAATATGAACCAAAGTACCTATTAACCTATAGTTTAAAAACCTTAACAAGAAATTGACCACGTGACGAGGAAAAAAAAGTAGTTACTCATTTCTTTGTCTATATTCAACATTCGTCATCTATTTAGTCATTTCCTCGACGTCTAATGGCGTAAAGGACACAAGAGTCACATATAATTGCGGTTTATGTCACATATCTGAGTGCAGCGAATAAAAATAGAAGCTATGTAAATACGACTTCCTCTACATAAGTATCTATTAGCGAGACAGATGCAAATCATAGCTGGTTCTGTCATGCTTTATAGCTCTAAATAGTTGCATACATAAAAACTACAATAGCCGTTTTTTCTATAGATAGGGATGTGCTGACTTAAATTCAAAATATTAGAGGCGTCTTAATAACATTTTCAAAATGTTAGAGTTGTTTGTTGTGTCCCTAGACATCATTTTATTTTCTTCCACTTTTGACTGCTATCTTTTATTATTACCTTTTCCTTTTCTCTAGTATCATAATGATTTCAAGTGATACAGATTTAGAAGAGAATCCACCGTCGAGCAGTAGAAACACATGCTAACGAAAAAGATATTTAGCGTTAGAATATTGTAACTATGGGTAGTGTCCTATCTAGGCGTAAAAGTAGTGTATTTAACAGTAATACATGAATTACGAACCAAATTCAAATAATTTAGCAAGACTGACCAAAAGGCTTAAGCATTGCGATGCAACGTGGCATTGCGATCAGCCTTATGGGCATCTTTCCGATTGACAGCGATGTGGATGAATTCTACGTATTCCAGTAATTTCATTCGTGCATACTATAGTATGTTATTTTTATAATTAAGAATGTTGGCATGTCTTTAATTTTGTTACAAAGCTAATAGATAATTCCTACAAACAGCTAATCAGTAGCAGGTGTTCTATTCTCGGAACTTCCATGTAAGGTACTTTCTTATGTAATCGGCATTGAAGCAATTAATCCAATCTTATGATGACTTATGCTAAGCAGTGTATGTAGTAATAAGGAAGCGACAATTGAATTAGTGCCGGCTCACTGCTCTAGGTTTAGGGCTGGCAGGTTATAGAGATAAATGATGGATCATTGTCTTTTATGAATGGTTTGGATGGTGCAAGACGCAAAATAGGGCACGTGCTAGTCGATATAGGTCGTTATTTTATGTATAAAGTATTTAAATTGTATTCAAAATAAAGTTTCTTCATTATACTTTTAGTTTGGTGATGGTTTAGAATGACAGTTTTAAGACAATCAAAGTTTAATTTGACGCAACCGATGATTTCATAGCAGACAATTCACAGGACACTGTAAAAAATTTGCAACAGATAACTTTGTAAATTAAAACAAAGAGATGACCCTAATTATTATTATCTTTGTTAATGTTATGTGTGTCATGTAGGTCGCAGGTCGCGTAATCTACACATTGACGCTGGCCGAGACGCACGGGCGCGTGCCACGAACGCGAACTCTCGAAACGTTTGCCTTCAAAACCAAAAATTCGAATTACAAACCATATTTGACAGTTCCGTAAAACTGACAGTTTTATTTTTTTGTTGTCGTGACGTTTATTGTTGTTAAAAGAGGTTTTTTAACTGCGTGGATGTGGCACTTTTTGGCACAGAATAAGCAGGTAGCTGCGATGTTAGGGCTGCTGTCGGCAGCGGCGCTGGTGACCATCATTCTGGCTACTAAAGGTGTCTCCTATGCAATAGCTGATAATGGAAAGGAGGAGACCGAAGACATCAGCCCGGTAGCACATATTTTTTCGACGTACAGGTAAGACTATATAAAAAAGTTGCATGTATTCTAGGAATGTCTGTTGTTGTTTTTATAGCCAGAACAGAAAGGTAGTCTTATATGTACTAGATATATGATATAATAGATAGATATACTTAAAAGCATTATCTAAGGCTCGAATAAATAAGTTTTTATCCCAATTCTTTACAATAATTATTTTATTATGTTATTCAATAAAGGCTATGACTCACAACCTATTATTCAAGGTTAATATAAAACAATAAGTTCTATCAGCTTTGTTCTGATAACAATGTATTGTGTTACAAAAGTTGGCAACGTTGGTTTAAAACTAACTCCTACAGTAAAAATCATAGCAAGCCTTTATTTTAATACGAAGCGCCTGATATAAAAGTTACCCAATCGCGGTGTTCAATGAAATAAATTGTAGCGCATCCGTTTTAATTTTTAGCGTGAAAGCAATAACTTTTAAAAGTAACACTCGGTACGGTGTAAATATATATTTTTTAAACTATTTATTTAGTTGATCTGATTCTGATTGAGTGATAATTTACAAAACAATACATTCGGTATAATAAAATAGGGTATCTTCAACATCTCGATTGACCGTTCATAGCTCATTTTTTACACCTTGTATAGGACAACCAATTGAGCGGTTTATTAAGTCTAGGCATTTTACAAAAATACTCTAATAATTATATTGCAGCCTCCCAAACACGGATAAATTCATGCCATCTATCGGCAACGGGCACGTAGCGACCAATATTTTCAGCGACACAGTCTACATGAACGGACTATACAACGGCCAGGGCGGGTACAGTCATAGAGCAAGAATCCCTGGCTGGGCCAACATAAGACTAAACTCCACGCTCACCCATCACCCTTTTAGCCCAGTATACAGCCTTGATACGAGAGAAGGAGTGTTCAAAGTCAGGGTGGATAGAGACAGGTCGGTTGTGACGCAAAGGATTTACGCTCATAGGTATTACACAAGAGCTATCGTGAACCAGATTCAAGTGGATTCTAAGACGCATTATGGTATGTTGTTGAAGGTTTTCTTTACCTATTTGACGTAATTTATTTCCAAGATTGTGTCTGCTGGTCTTGTTTGACGTACAAAATAAAATGAAGTTTTAAACGGGTGAAATACGGTTTGTGGTCAAAACAATTGCAACCCAAGTATTTTTTTACACTAATAAAATGGATACAAACCAACTAGTTTTTGGTTTAGCCTCGATTAAGTAATTAAATTGCTTTAGCAACGCACTACCTTAACAATTGCTATTCTGTATAACATAGGCGCTAGAATATTTAATTGCCGTTTTAGTAAAGAAAAAACGTAATCAATTTCAGATCCTAACTTTATTAACCAAGAAATCTGGATAGCTATAAAGCTAATGCCGGGAGAGAAAAGCAAAGACATTGATTTCCACGAGCCCACCCCGGAGATCATAGACGGTAGAACTATTTGGCATTCTTGCGGCCAGACGATGGAGTCTGAGGACTTGACGTATCAGCCACTGCCGGTGGAAGTGTGTGCGTTCTGGACTTCGGTACCTGATCACCTGGTGGTGCCTCAACATGGCTCCAGGGTCTTCACCTTCGCTATGACGGCAGATACGAACAAAACTTTGGCGAGACTGGAGTTGGTTAAAGGTTATTTATGATATTTTTGGTCGCAATACTTAAGGGCTGACAGTCCGCGTAGCAAACTTCAAACTTTGGAATTACTAGTTTACCAAGATCTTGAGAGCAGACTGATTAACCCATAAAAAAAGAGTTTTAAACATCTTTATCGCAAACTTCGTAGGGCACGTTAAAAGTTGGTCTCATCCCATGTTTATAAATTATAAAAGTCGTTAGGTCATGCTAAAGTCGTTAGGCTACCGACTTAGGTAAACCTAATAATTAATTTTGCACTTCGTGGCACTGTTGAGCATGTAGGTAGGCTATAATACTTAATGTCCATGTATGGTAAAGTTACACGGTTTCATAGTATTGCAGGAGGACGGCGAGGAGTTGTTCCAGAAGCACGTCGAACAATGGCGCAATCTGTATCATCAAGGAGGCATCGATATTGAAGGAAATCTTGAATTGGTAAGCACTTTGGTAGTAATAACGATTTTCTATTTCAAGTGTTTGAATGAATAACGGATTCGTTGCAAAAGATTTTTGATTCTGAAATTAATTAAGATTGATTTTTGATTTGATTTGTTGATTTTCAACTAAAATATGACACAGTTATCCTGTACCTACTTACTTTTTAAACCAATTACAATGCAATTTTTATGTTTCAGGGCAAGATAGTGAATGGCATCTGGTACTACTTCTTAAGTTCTCTGCCATCGGAAAACTCTCATCAGCCTTTAGGCCGATTCTATGGACTAAGTCCCACAGGACTTGCGAGAGGTGGCACTTTTGAAGACTATGAAGGTAATTTCAAACCAATAATATACGTATCGTCGTTCGAATGGTAGGAAATAGAGCACCGCGACGAAAGCTTGCATTTTCCTAATGGTATAGAATAAACGACTCAAGACCCTCTCTTATTTTGTGTTACAGGCCACAATTTCTGGGATACTGAAACATGGATGTTCCCGTCTATTCTACTGCTGTATCCAAAATACGCGAACCAATTGCTGCAGTATCGACTAAACACGGCTTATGTCGCCGGTCAACTTGCCAAGTTAACTGGACATAAAGGATACAGGTAAATTCGTTATGAAAAACGTAAATCACGGACAACCAAAGCAAAGCTAGTAACTTAGATTCTATTAGACATCCTGAGAAAATGTAGTAATTTGGTTGATTAACACAATAAAAGAACTACTAAGAACTAAAAATACCGACCGGACAGGTCGGTATTTTTAGTGGGTAACACTGACATAACGTGCATAGATTTACAGAACTTGCTAAAGGTACTCCGTAAAAAGAACAAACGACTCAAACCATTATGCCTCGCTCGTTAAGGGAAGAGACCCTTGCTCAGCCGCAGGACCGTAATCATGGGTATCTGTTTTTATGAAGTAACATTAATGCAGTTGACTGAATATTCAGATTTCCTTGGGAGAGTGCATACACAGGAGTGGAGGTGACGCAGCCATGTTGTCCCGATGTGGCGACGTACGAACAGCACATAAGTGGTTGTATTTCCTATGCAGTCAGGCAGTACCTCGCTACTACTCGCGACGAGGCATGGTTGGAGGTAAAATAATCATCCATACCTGATCAAATTTATGCAAACGTCTGTCGGTCTTTCTCTTATACTTTACTGGCCATATTGTTAAACGGATTTGATGTTATTTTTTAGTTGAAATCCCGAGATCAAAAGTAGACTTCTTTGCTACAGTTTACCTCAAAGCGTATAAACATCTTCTAAAAATAACTTTAGACTGATATTAAATCATTTAACAACGATGTTGCATCTGTTTACTTCCAGCACGGCGGTTGTGACATAGTAACGAACATAGCAGATTTCTGGGCATCGCGTGCTGTCATCAATTACAACACAGGACTCTACGACATCACCAGTAAGTATGAAGAAGGCCAAATGCCTCGAATAAAAATGTGACGTACCTTAAAATTTTAAAACTATGTCGATTTGCAAATTTTAATTTATGGTGTTATACTTTCAGCTGTGATGGGCCCAGATGAAGATCACAAAAATGTTAACAACTCGGTCTTCACCAACGTAGTGGCGGGATATTCACTTTATCTAGCACAGTAAGTCATCTTGAACAAAAACCAATACTTTAAAGTCTGTCAATCTTTTACGATTTCGCGGCTAACCTACTAAACTGACTTTCATTACCATTTTTAAGCTAATCCCTAAAGGGGGCAATTCGGAACACAACGGCGCCCACATCGCACGGTTCGCCAAAACAAACTTAAAATATTAACATCTCTCAAATTACTTAACCAATTCATACAACAGAGAGTTTTGTATCAATATTTCCAAAAATAAACAAATTTTCAAGCCATATTTTCTTAATTCCAGATACGTCTCCTGCCTCTGCAAGTCCTACTACATGGCGAAAGACCCGGATCACTACGCAGACATAGCATGGAGTTTAGCTTTACCTTATGATGTTGAGCACGACTATCATCCTCAGTTCTCTGGCTATGAGAGAGGAGAGGAGATCAAGCAGGCTGATGCTGTGTTGTTGGGATTCCCGTTGCAGTATGCCATAAACGAGTAAGTATTCTGTTGCTAACTTTTTGAAAAATTGAATTATATATTTAAATACTCTTCTACACACAAATATTATTGCAATTGTAAGCACCAAAGGGTACTTTAAATGACAATTAATTAGAGTACCTAAAGAAATGCTTATAGTCAAACAAATCGCCACTGCAATTTCCTACCTTTCAGTTCAACTAAAGATGATATTAGAGTGGGTCATCATTCCTTGTTGAAATCGAGCTAATGCCAAAGAGATAACATCTTCAGAGAAACGAAATGGTTCATGACGTAATGTCTTGTTCCAATAAATTCTAACGAGTAGTGAGAAGTCGCGACTATTAGCGACATAATGTACCTATTGTTAATAAGTGATTTATCATCGTCAGGTCGACGAGGCAGAATGACTTGACGTACTATGAGTCAGTGACGAGGGACAATGGGCCAGCGATGACGTGGAGCATGCATACAATCGGACACTTGCATTTGGATGATGGCAAAGCTGAGGCCACGTTCAACAAGAGCTTTGAAGGATTTGTTAGAGAACCTTTTAAGGTAGAGTATGCAAAATGATGTTTGATAAAGCGGGGAAAAACTACTCCACTTCATTTAGTAAATAAAATAAGGTCGCGCAAAGGTTTAGAAAATCAAGTCTAAACGCGGGAGTAGTCTTCTACCCAAAGGTCATACTTTGGGTAGAAGACTACTCCCTACTACTATGAGGTTATGGATAATAATCTCCAATATAAATAATAATATAATCTAAATAAAAATTTAAAGCCCTCAAAGACCAAACTTTCTAGCAAATGAAAGGGCTGTCGATTATAAGCCAATTATAATATCGAAAGAGTGTTGATCAAGCTTGCTTTATTCCAGGTATGGACTGAACTACGACGTCCAGACTCAGGTGCCACCAACTTCTTGACGGGAATGGGCGGGTTTTTACAAACGTTGATCTTTGGCTACGCTGGTGTCAGCATACACTTGGACCGATTAGTCATCAATAAACCTACTCTACCGCCACATACTACTAAATTCACGATCAGAGGTTGGTATATATCGAAGTACCCTGTGCAAAACAGTGCTCTCAGTTATGGCAGAAGCGAGAAAATTATGCTGTGAGACACAATACTTAACCGCTGATGAGTTGATCTGAATGTCTGTTTACTAGTGGAGCTCGTAGAGAGACGGAATAAGTCAAAGCTGTGAACCCACATTTTCTAGTGTCGATTACTACTTATTGCAAGACTGAATGGTTTAAAATTATCGTTAATTTCGTAATTTCAGGTATAAAGTACCTAGGTGCGAATATAACGCTAGAGGTCAAAGGAAATAGTACGAAGATAAGCGTCGTCTCGATGGACGACACTTGGCCCCTTATGTTATTTGATGGCAAACACAACATAAGCTTAGCATCAGGGATCACAGGTAAATGAAGATCTGAATGTGAATAATAATTTACAAATTATCGTAAAGTACCTTAAGAAAGCTTGTTTCCTTTTCTGTAATATTAAATGGTGAATTAATAAATTATCGATGGTTAAGAGATGCTTATTACGCCGAACGTCGTTATAAAATGGACAAAAATTATATTTTGAACGAGTCACCGTAATTTTATTAAGATTGTTTAATGATGAAGATGATTATTTGGTTGTCATGCGGGGGCATATCCTTGACTCTAGATAAAATTTCAATATTTTTAATAATGTTCCAGACGGACTATAAAGATAAAATTATGACGCCTAAATTTTAAAGGCAAATCATGTCACTATTCAGTACATAGCTGCTTTGTTGCTGATAATGTGTTTATCACTATAATCTAAGGGAGAAAAATAATGTACAGCATAGTGGCTTTCAATTAATTGTTAACCGAGATACACGATAAGTCCCCTGCATATTATACCATGCGAATTAATAAAACAGTTTAATACCTATTTCTACTTCTACGTGATAATTTCAGTGTTGTTACCTGGCCCGGGTCCATTCACCATTCACTCGGAGCCGTGGAAGAACTGCAAGCTGCCTGCTGACATCATCGGACAGAACTATCTAAGACCTATAGGCACATAAAAACTTCTACTTACCGCTAAAGTATTTATTCATAAGATCTCTTTACTTAATTATTTCGATGAATTTATTTTGACAAAATTATTTCCTTCTCTTAGGATCTTACTGTTAAATTTGTGTAAATAATAGAATTATACTTATATTTTATTATGAAAAATACATTGTTGCTAAATTTGAATGTCAAACCAAATTAAAAATAAACTGAATAAATTATTAGTCCAGACTCTTATTAATATCTCTATTATGCCCACTTAAAACCAATTTATTTGCTGATATCCTGTAAAAATAATTTTATACTAATTTTAAAGGCCGTTTAAATACACTGACTAATTAATGAAATAACAATAAGAAGTCTTGAAGTCTTATCTGCTACTCAATCTCTATGGGAGCAATTGGATCGGGTGCTGATTACCTACAAAACGTTACGATTTTAATTTCTGGAAATGTTTTACTATAGTGTATAAAGTATGAATCAAACAAAACATAGAATCACACACAAATATATTATATTACAATTCAGATCAAAGGCACTAGCATAAAGGCACCATAAATATTATATTAGTTATACTAAAGGTATGTACATAAATGCATCTTCAAAATATTACATTATTGTACAGTACTATTATTAAACAACCATTAGTTATATAATGCTTATAAAAAACAAGGATATAGGTACAGTATTATGCATTCCGTTTAACACTTTTGGAGCGAGAGAAAGAAATTAAAACTATAATCCAACAACTTAGTAGAGAACCTTGTTGTGCAAGGTTCGCGGCTGGCTGAGGTATACAAAACTCAGAATTTATAACATCACCCACAGGACTATGGAGCTGACGGTAGCCTGTTTAATAAAGCTACTTTATTTTTAAAATCGAATTATTAAATATAATCTTAATAGATCGTGCATGTCAAGGCTCTACTGAGTTATCAAACGAAATTTAAATGCGTTGAAGAAGAGAATTCCTTGCTTTTTTATTTTTGACATTTTAGCCCAATCTTTTATGTCACGTACAAGTCCCGTTTATATTGTTGTTATAGCTCAAAGATTTAGAAAACAGAATACTCGTACTTAGTAGAGTAGCTACGTAGTCTGAGGCCTCGTGCAAGAAATAAACTAAGGCCCCTTGCACCTAAACTAGAAGACCATAAAATATAAAAATAATAGTTTGTTGATAAAGGCTAGGGGGCCCCGATGAGCCGCACTGTGTAGCCATATAGCTACGCCACTGTCTATACCATTGATGTAAAATACTAGAGATACATATGTATATTCTAGAACATTATATCGGAACATAATATTTACATTTTTGATCTTAAAACAACACCAACTATCTCTATGGAAACTAAATATAATTATCAATTAATATTCGAAAGTTTGATAAACCTGATTATAATATTTATCAAAAAATAATTACGACATTATCGTTATCAGTTATAACGTTATTTAGCTACTGCTATCACAGGGAGCTTTGGAATATTATGGAATGTTATTAAACTATATATTATTATTAATTAGCTATTATTATTAATAATGTTGTACTCCCGTTACCTAATGAATGCATGATAAAATTAATTATTAAAAATAGCTATTTTGAAAGTTAGGTTGATTTGATTAAAATATACCGAAATAGTTAGATAATATTAGTAATATAGCGATTTAATTAAAAACGCTGATGGATTTGATTAAACTAGTAAAATTATTTATTTGTAACAGCCGAGTTCAGAAACTTCAATAGCGTAGGAATTATTTTCGTCTCGGGAAAACCTCAGAACACTAAATAGATCGTACATGACAAAGACACTATCATAAAATGCTAATAGGTAATAGGTATGATTTACATACAATGACAAATCACGCCTTTTTCCCAAAGGCAAAGACCAGAAAACGTCACTTGGTAAGTTCCTTACAAACTTTGCTTGTTTCATTCACATTCATACATCTTGTCATACAGGACCACTAGTTACGAGTACTACACACCCGATCTTTTTACAAGACATCACGGATGTCTGTGTAGGTATGTCTTTCTACGGCGTTCTCTCCCTATGATTTATCTCAAAATTATACGCTCATTGCACAGTTTCAAGGCTATAACGTAATAATAAATTAATGGTCCGAAGGTGATTACTGTAATACAATGCATCCTCATTTGTTATCAGTTTATCAATTCATGTACACAGGATTAATTTATCAATATTCTTTATTGCTCAAATTATCATCAGCTATCGAATGTCGGATTAAAATGTTATGATATCGTTAATTATTAAAAGTATAGGTATGACTGTCTACTTCTTATAATATTACTCTAAATAAACTTATTAAAATTACTGGGTTTATAAATAGGCACAGATGAGGCAGCTTTATCTTTCATGTGAGCCTTTAAAAGTATTGACTTAATTATCGTGAAGAAAATTGCAACGTCACTACAATAACAAAATAGCAACCATTCAAACTAGAATGAAATCACCAGAAAGATTAAATTAATTGTTTGACAGTTGATACAATATTCTTATTAAATAAGAATCAAGTTTTAAAAACTGTACATTACAGGTATTTCAGAGTAAATGACGTGAACCAGAGTGATCTAGACCACAAAAAATAAAACAATTTTTGGATAAGTTTGGCATGACTACTTACAACATACAAAACGAACCAAATCTATAGTAAGACGTTGTGACCCTTTAGCACAAGGAAGCTAAGATTAATGGAAGAATCGTTATGGCCTTAAATCCATATATTATGATTTTTCTATGTCACTGTGCAAAAATATTATTGATAAAAATGTCTTGAAGATCCTTCTGGTTTGGTTTGCGTTGCATAAAAGTCTATCAAAAGTACAAACAGACTATACAGAGTGTGCTCGTAAAGTGAAAATATTCAGTGAATTGACTTACTTATTGTACTAATAAACGCTTGTACGAGTGAGCATTGTGAAAGAGTTCGTTGACCCACACTTGACTATCTATCCTATCGGCGCTTCCCGAATTGAAGCAAACATTTATACATTAATTATTCAGTTGCTTTATTGTAGACTTGTTTATTTTAATGTTGGTTGTAGTTAAGGTATCTTAATGAAAATAAAGCTAATAGCCATTCAACTTGAGTAGAAAACCGTCTTTATTTGTTAGTTATTGCAATGTATCATACAGGCTGCGACTACATCGAAACTGTCAGGCGACGGCATTGATTTTAAACGTCAAACGAGACATACAATTGCAGAATAACTTCAACACAAAAATTGGCTACACTAAGGGTTGTTTAACTCGGTGACATATTTACGTGTGTTACCGTCACAAATTATAGTGTTGATCGTAATTCATAGAACATTTCAATAAAACTAAACGTAACTCACTTCTTGGTTACAATTGATTATTCATTGATTCCGATAACTAAAGATAACGCTCCTATCTTTACATCCGTGACACATATTACAAAGACAACCACATTTTGTAATTTGTTCAGATCTTATGATATAAACTATTTGCTACCTACTTATACACAAAACTACAATAATATTAAACAAAATATCTATAAATAATATCAATACTTATTATAATATCGAACCATCACATATAATTATGTACTAAAGCGTGAGGGAATTACCAAATTATCTATTTATCTATGAATGTATAAAACCATATAAAGTTCTAAATTTCACAAATACTCACGTGTGTAAATACATAAAATATTTGAAGCTTAATATCAAATCTGAAAATCCCAGTTAATGACGCACAAACGATAAGCATTTGAATCGCAAGAACTTTACATATATTATTGCAATCTACTAATAATAATATGCTATTTCGGCAATGAACACAATCTCCTGTTAAGTACGGTTGGCGACCAAACAGTATTATGGAATTATGTAACTTTAAATTAATATTATGATAGGTAATTACAGCAAATAGCCTATGTTTACTAATAGTTGAATTAGCTGTATAACTAACAGCCCGACCTTTTTACAAATCTGGGTGCTTTACCTTGCTTAAAGATTCGTAGCCGTAGCATCAAAATTTAATACAGAGTTATTTCAGCTGGCTGGCTAGTAGGTACATTCTCGTTTATTAAAAGGTCAGGCTATTCATTGAACAACTAACTGGATTTCTTGGATGTGTGTATTTATGTATATAATTGATTCTCTTTGTTCTTTAGACTGTTTTCACAACCATAATCTCGGTGAATCAGAATCACTTAGAAAAATTCTGACAGTCAAACAGTAACTTGAAGACGCAATAGGAATAACCTATGTAGTGAAAATAGCAGATGGTACGCTAAAACATCTTACCCTAGGTCGAATCCAACGATGTTGTCTAAATCGTAGTTGAATATTCTGTAATCGTGCTTGTATAGTTTGTAAAGCCGCCTGATTAATGGCAGGTCTAGTTGGGAGAAGTATGTGTGTAGTTTTTCTGCTGTTCCTCCCGTGTGAGCCAGTCGTGGAAACTCCACGTTGTGGGCGTTGATCGTGTTTAACGCTAGAAGAGAATCGTCTAGCAGGGTCTCGTATTTACCTGGAAGTAAGATAAAGATTTGTTAGCATACCTATATTTGAAAAAATAAACCAATAGCTAGATTTTCTTTGTTTTGTTGACGAAAAATAATGTTTAAAAGGAATCGCTTGAAGAAATATGAATCATATAAAGTTGTAATTAGATAGTCATCAAAATGTTTACGATATCGCATTATTTTATAGTAAGTCACTTGAAAACAATAAGGACTGACTACTACTATAATATGAATCAGAGTCATAAAACTTTTTATCAATCAAGCTATGCCCACGCCCTACACAATGACACATAACTGAATTACATATTGGTTCAATTTCAAACACCAGTGTTAAATAGACATTAATTGAACGGGTTAACTGGCTTGTTCCAGTTTTTTTCATTGTCCAAGAATCGACTAATCGCAATCATAATTTTTTTGTTTAGAAAAAACAAGTGATTCTTAAAAGGAAAAATATAACCATGTAACGTATTTTATATTCTACTTCCACGTTAGTAATAGGTAGGTTAAATCTATATTGTACCATTTCGTCCCCCATTTTGCGTTTCATGTAATGAATTTGGTATAAAATACTTCCACAGAGTACCTACTTCCTTCAAATTAGGCGAAAGTAAAAGTTCTTACTCGTTACTCACTCATAAGAAGGTATTATGTTTTATTGGGGCTGCCATGTTGTCATATATTCATCATTCGTTAATCTCGATAGCCAGCTTCTTCAGACCGTTATGTCATCAGTGCTGTATAAACTTCTTTATATATTAAATCGAGTAACGGCTTACACAATTTATGGCGAATATACTTCTGTAACGTTAATGGCGTTTGCTGACCATTAGTTTAACAGCTAGCCGTTACGTTGACGTAGATTACCTACTGCAAAAAGATAGCAGATGGCTCAGCAGCGGTTTCGAGAAGAGGTTCATAAAATTGCTATTTTTAAATCTGAGCTAAGCTAAGCTTAAAATACCGTTTATGATATTTTGCAGTATTTTTTTAGTCCCATGACTCTTCTACTGCTTGGCGTAGGTCTACTACCGAACGAGGGAAGGGCAAGGCTTTTAGTCAAAGGCTTTTAGGTATAGAAAGGGACGAAAAATAGGACAAAATAGAGAGAATTGGTGGTGAGCTTCATCCGAATCTTCATTAAACAAAATTGTCGTAACTTAATAATGGTAGTTATTTCGAGGCTGATAATTTGTTGATTAAATCTATTTCACGATATCAACGCGTATCAAAATACAGAACAAAGACGCTGCTCAAATGTTTCTTTTCTTAAGATTCTTTCAATCTGATAGCTACAGTTTCGGTCCAGTTTAAAGCGTGAAACGATACACTTACTAGATAATGTGGCCCGAAAGTGTCTGCTTTTAAACCGTTACAATAAAGCCGCACATTTACAATACAGTTTCTTAGAAACTTGAATTAGACTAACAAACTGTTTTAGCAGAATTTTAGTTAAAATGAGCGTTAGTGATTCGGAGAACTCGGGAAGTTATTAGCAAATGAATTTAGAGATCTTGAAAGATATTTTTTTTGCCTAGTAATAAAAATATTATTATGACATGATACTAATTAGCACTAACTAAAAACAGTAGCAAAGGGAAACACCATTTTTAGGTTAATGATCTGATTTTGGTTTATTGAGGTCTTAAACGCGGTTGAAAATTAAAGATCGGAATACCTTATTTGTTGGTCTTAAACGCGATTATAAATTAAAGGTTGCGGAATATCTTATTTGTTTATTCGACGTTTCGATCAAATTACATCGACCGTGGTCACAGGCTGACTCCTATATAATATTATGTGTTCAAGACACGTGGATTTAAAATCGTTTTTATTGAGGTCTTTTGTCAAAACATGATCACAGTCGTCTTGTTTCAAAAGAATAGGTAGGTATCCTTTATTCAAAGATTTCATTTAAGTCGTAAACGGTGGGTTACGAAAAATTACAAAAAACCGAAAGTTATCACTTCAGTCTCAACTTGACCTCACTTATCTTGCACTACAACATGAATAGGCTCTTATATCAAAAAGAACATACGCAACTGATAAAACACACTAATTAATTCACTGTTACACATTCTTGTAGACACAGCTTGAGACAATCGTGTCATTGTATTATTTGGTCTTAATGACTGTCACATTCGCCAAATTATTACAAAATTGTTTATTTTTATATCAACGTTGTTCAAACAATTGCATTAATCTACAAAATTTATGAAATACATTAATTAAATTTAATGAGAGCAAAATAAAAATTGCCACGGTTAAAAATAATTAACAATTAAAACACACAATTTAATTAATAACAGGCTCATAAACTAAGAAACTATTCTATGTTTTGTCTTTTTCATTCACATATAGTTTCAAACTTGATTGGAAGTGGCAAAACATTAAAAACTAATCTGTGCTTCTTACCCCCGGTTTCTCAGGTACATTTAACGGTAGTTTATCTATTGTAATAATTAAATATATTCTATAAACCTGGCATTAGTAAGGTTTCCCCTCATTCGTACTCTCTCGAGTCTCGTCTCCCATAAAATGCAGTGTTTGTATGTATATGCACGACCGTCGTCAGCTTAGGAAGAATTCAAACCTAAGGAATAATACATCTGGGCACTTCCTCTTAGTCTTCGTTCTAGCATTTTATCTGTCCTTATCTACCTCAAGTCGAAACATATGCCCATCCTTTTCTATAATAATTCTAGAAATACTTGTTAGAGTTGCTTGTCTAAATTCTTCCTAGAATCAGTCACGCGATACTGTCGTCAAAAATAATCGCCCTACTTACTATAACGATATATTTATACCAGGCAGTTTTACTTGTTTGAAATATATTTTTGTCATATTATCTCTATCTACATTCGGTCGTATAGGTTTAACGAAAACGCTTCCCTACTCATTTTCGGTAAAAAAATATGTATTACGGAAATTCTAACCAACTAACAAATAAATTAATCGACATTTTGGCATGCTTATTTCAAAAACACATGGTCCTATTGGGAAAATTCGTTGTAGTATAATCAATTAAGCCCACCATTATGTTCCACTGTTGAGCAAGGGTCTCCTCCCGTAGTGAGGGAGGGGACCTCGAGGGTACTTTGCTTACCTTCAAGAACTCTCAGGTACGTAAGGTTGCATCACGATGTTTTCCTCCACCGTTGGAAAAAGTGATAATAATTTCTAATACATACAGTCACAACTTCGAAAAATATCAAAGTCAGAAGTGTCAAAAGTCATTCCGGTGGCACTATTATAGCTATCATGTAATGACGTCATTAAGTTGTACTTTACTAACAAGACGACGTTAGCTATATGATTAGAAACTTTAACGCAATCACAAGTAATCGCAAGTATTTTTAAACCTTAAAATAATGTTTGGACATACAAATGCATTAGTTAGACGTCAATGACGCTCGTGTATCATAAGGCCGTAGTTCAAGGCGACAGTTATTACGGTGCCGTCTACGACTGCTCGTCACGAGCGGTATGTTAGAAAGCTACGTCACATATACTTAAATATTTATGGAAGATTTCACCAGTTGAATGAGCATTGGTTAGTTTAACAATGAATTTTGACATTTTTTTTTACAGTTCAACTATCTGCCGAGAAATAATGCCTTTCTGGCCGATATTTAGACATGATTGGTCGAATGACCAACTGGACAGAAGTATCTGTTATCAAGTATGTAAACAACACTCAGGTTATTGTGCCTGTCTATACCCTTAATTACGACGGGACCGTGTTCCGACACAATAGGAGCATAACAGGCGCAAAAAATATTATTCATCTTAATATACATAAAAATATGCTCATTAATCCGAGGATAAAGTCCATATCCACCTTAGAGCGGTAAGCCAAAACCTGCAATAAAATACGTTTTATATCTACAAAAGATTTTGTAAGTAATTCGATAATACTAACATTATTTGTTAATCACGCAACCAGTAGGTGGTGCAAAAAAACTCAAAATTCTAAAGGTCTAATATTAATTTCACAGTTTTCTATAAATAGAACTAATTTCGAGATATAAATAAAGAAATATGTTAATCGGCCAAACGAACACTAATGGCGGAAACTATAATTGCTTTTAGAAAAAGCCGAATCACGACAAGGCTCGATATTTTCAATAAAATCAGTAAACCGTGTGCCTTACGCATCCTTATTATGTATGTAAATGTTATTCTCTTTAATATATTGAAAGTTATGACTAACTTACACGGCCTCAAACTCCCAATATAAGACAAACATATCTAACAATTTTTTGTCAAGAAATATGCTGCCTAAAGTTTGGTAATATGATCCCTAATGTCATCTATACTAATCTATACTAATATTATAAAGCTGAAGAGTTTGTTTGTTTGAACGCGCTAATCTCAGGAACTTTAGGTTGGATTTCAAAAAAAAATTGTGTTAGATAGCCCATTTATCAAAGAAGGTTATAGGCTATATATCATCACGCTACGACCAATAGGAGCAGAGTACCAGTTAAAAATGTTACAAAAACGGGGGAAATTATGACCTATTCTCTTTTATGTCACGCAAGCGAAGTTGCGCGGGTCAGCTAGTTTTTTATAAAGTAGAAATAAAGCACTGTAGTCTGTGCATGTAAATTACATCAAAACAATTCATAGATAGAGTTAAACACCAACATATTATCAAAACTATGCATTTGATAGTAACAAATTACTTGCCGATTACACACGAATGTTTTTGTGAGTGCCAAACATGTTTATAATAAATGGTTTCTTATGTACAGCAAAAAACCATTCAAGTTTGTATCCAAGCACTGTGAGAAGCAACTCTTTGGATATAAGAAGTTCCGAACCGGAGCCGTAAATTAAATTTGGCCATGATCACAAACAAATAAAAACTTTGATTATAAATAATATCGGCAAGCAATTTAGTTCAGTTTTATGGCATTATAATAAAAAAAAATATGCTGGTTTTATTTTGTGGTTCGAGCGTCTACAACATTATCGTGGAAACGTTTCCATGTGTGTTAATCCAGAATATAAACTACCTGTGTATCAAGTTTTATCCAAATCCGTCGAGTAGTTCCTTCGTAAAAGAGTAACAAACATAAACAAATACAATCATCCGTACAAGTGAGTGCATTTATAATATTAGGAATAGCAACAGGCTTAATGAAAATGAGAAAATGGAGATATTAAAATACAATAGAATAATAAATTAAGATAGAAAATAAAATAAAATTAATACCTAGGTACATTAATTACTATCATCGCTCCATCTTAATATGATCTACCTATATTAATTATCATTATAATTCAATCTTAACTCATTATCAAGTTGTTCTGCAAAAACTATTTTTTATATTTTCTCTATATTCTAACCTTTGCTTGTATAACTTGTGTTAATGCTCAACAAACAAACAGTTATAAATTTTTGTGAAACAATTTTATCTAGGTTAGAAGTAAAGTAAGTTTTTCGATTAACATGATAAATAGTCACACTTGAGCTCGCGTAAAATTTTAATAAGCAATTGTTTAAAAGAATGCACTCGGATTCCGCATACTCAACAAACAAAAATCATTAACATTAAAATTTTTTTCACATTCATCAAATTCTGACGCAGTTCCTGTTTTCACGAACAATATATTATTTATTTCAAGATCATTGAACTGCGGAACCCGAGGAAGGCTTTTTAAAATTCATTTGATGCGAATAGATTATGCTATGACGCAATCGGCAAAGCAGGCCGGCAAAACAAAAAAGCCATAGAAATAAAAACAGTAATGCTTTAGACTTTTTATGATTTGAAATACTTGATCAGCTGAATAAGATTATAAGTTATGTGTTGATAGGATTTAATTTATGTAACTGATATTTTATTATATGTTACGAAAAAACAAAGATGCAGACAGTGTGATATTTTGCAGAAGATGGTACGAACGGTTTGTTCCTATCTGCTATCCGCGAATTAGTAGCGTTTGATACCATATGAACATTGTCTAATAGAAAGACACGCCATCCTTGTCAGCAGGCCGCTATCTTGGAAATAGGGATCGGGACCGGGGGACAAGAGTTGCGACCCCACAAACTAAAACTTGAATTTCTACAGATCTCCTCTACACATTTTAACAGTAAACTAAGCATAAGCTAAGGCCTAAAAAATGAAACATCTCAATGGAGTGACAAGTAATGTTTTAATTCGTTTAGAATGATCGTGACCCCTTTGAAAGAAACAGATTGTTTCAGGTCAATCTAAGGTCTCAACGAAGGAGGAAGCAGTAGCTAACTGGCCAACAGTTACAAAGTAAATGAAAACAACATATTGCGTAGCTGATACTCGCACATAACACACGATACATACAGTTATTATATTGAAACCGAGTTCCGCTATAAGTACGTTACGCACACTATCTTTAGCAACGAAGTAGATTGTAGAGTCGGCAGCAAAGATAGCTAGATAAATAAGGTTTTTGAAATCCCTATACATACTTTATTTACATGACCATATTGACCACATTCAACTGCTCACTATAATTGTACTGTAATAGTATTATTTTTGAATAGTATTGCTAGTAAAACTATTGAATAGGCTTGTGACTAGTGAAAATCGTTATGTAAAAATAATTCACAGAAACTTATGGCAGAAACTGAGGTCTGTCTGTAACATCTAACATAAAATTTTTAGCTAACTGTTTAATATGCATAATATATGCGGTAAATTTATTATGGTACTGAGAATATGTCGTTGCTTTTTAATGCCACAAAAGTTTCGAATGCCCAAGCTGCTAATAGTTTGTTGGAACAACGGACATAATAGAACAATAAACATACAAAATTCTCAGAACACAAACTAAAATACGAAGCAAAAATAACCAAATTCTTGTTGGTGTACCTTTTTATCTATTTTTAGGAGACGAGATGAATGTTGCCTCACATACTTTAGTCGTTATTTAGAAAAAAATATTAAGAAAGATGAATAAATTAGTATTTGGGAAAAGACCCTCCCCCACGCGGGAAGAGACCCCTTGCCCAGCAATTGGGCATTAATGGGTATAAAAAATGAAAAAATAAACAATTAAAAATAAGTAAACCAATGTGAAGGTTCCTGAAACAACAGTCTTGAAAAATTCAAATAGAAAGCGGAAATTGTTTTGGTAATTACTAAATGCAATTAATTTTTATACTTAATAACCTATCCGGAAAACGCATAGTGCTTTCGGATACATGCTAAATCATAATTGTGCTCTGGCTTATTTATCCTAATGTTGCTGAATACCTAATCGGTCAGTTATTCAACGTTATAATTATATCGCTTTTTATTAGTGATATAGGTATCTTATGAATGAATTATCTTCCAGAATTATACGCCTGTAGTAAAAACAAAACATTAAAAATAGTCACAACAGACAAGACGATATCAGATGCTTTGACGCAATCGGGTCAAATTGATACGCACAAATGTACATTTTAAAAGTAGGAAACTTAAAATATCAGCAGCTGAAAAATCATCTCGATTTTATTCTAGAACTTAATCTAAGTTCAACTATTTTACTTCTTAGCTTAGTTTTGTATCATCTCGATGGCAGACAAAAATCTGAATCTTGATATCTATGGGATAGCATTATTGTAGTTCCCATTCCATTAGCTAATCTAGGATATCTTTGCAGAGCCACATTGAATAAGTGTGAAATACATTAAACTTATTTAATTAACATCCAACAGATTCTTGATAAGGACAGCGGTAAATCACGTCAAAAGATTAAGGTCTATTGTTGGGAATGCTTTGAACCTAATGGCTTACAATGGGCCAGTGTGAACGAACGCGTTCGTAGGTCAGCCTTCACTGTAGATACGAATGATACGATTTAGTGATTCATTGTCAAAATTATTTTGATATTATTCATGGCCATGTAAAGGTCTCTTATATAGTAGAACATTTTTACGTAAATTAATTCGATTCTATGACTCTTCGACTCTTAGAAGAAATAATTAATATTAGATAGTCCCCAACCAGCACTTAGCCAGCGTGGTGGACCCAAGCCCTAACCCTTCCCTCTTTCAGGACACTATTGACTAATAGTAGACCAGTAACGGGTTAAAGGTAGGTAAGACCTACTTGTAGAGTTTAGAAAAGTATCGTGGAAGAAACTGACGTATCTACGCTGCTACGTAATGGTATGAAAACAGTTAGCTTTTTTAATGCGGCATCGGTATTTTAATTTAAAAGTATTAAGGCCAATTAATCTATTTCGGTATTTGTTTGAATAATAATCACCAAAAATATCCAATTATGCTTTCTAATCAGTATAAAACGAACATAATACGATTATGAAATAATTAGAATTTAGCAAGTACCGATATTTTTGTTAAATGAGGAAAAAAGTAATAAATTGCCTATTAATTGAATCAGATCGAAAAACAAATGTAGGAACGTGATTATAATGAACTATTTTTTAGACCAGAATTGTTTTCTGCTTAAAATTTTTGACTGAGCAATTCGTAATATTAATGGCACTAAAAACGTAATTTGGTTTTGTTATTAATAATGTACGGACTCTTTTATGTATTCAAATTATAGGTTACACTTCTTTTTAGTCTGTAATAATGGCGGACGGGTCAGAGCCCATTCGTCCCCTAAGATTCGCACCCTGTGCCCACTCGTCCCCTGGAACTTTTGAGGGGCCCATTCGTCTCCTGAAGAATATTTATTTTTATTCATTCTTCTAATAAAGTACATGTATAAGTGTATACTGCAGCTTGGTAGTCCTGGTGCAGTCGCGCAGAAAAGGCTATAATAAAAAATATAGTATTTCGGTAGATATCATGTTTATTTCAAATAAGATTAACACATACAAAATCACAATGTCCTAGAAACTAACAAAATACAACTCTTTTACAAAAATCAGTCTTGATTGACCATCATATAAATCAACATTAA
This sequence comes from Anticarsia gemmatalis, assembly GCF_050436995.1. Lineage (NCBI taxonomy): Eukaryota > Metazoa > Arthropoda > Insecta > Lepidoptera > Erebidae > Anticarsia > Anticarsia gemmatalis. Next base: position 11,292,003 of record NC_134747.1, read on the forward strand.
ATATAAAATATGCAGAAAAAAATAGAACACATATCAACAGTAAATAATTACTTCTTATTTTTTTGTATATTTACCAACTACATACATGCAAAATCATAATAGCTTATAACAAAAAAAATTATAACAGTACAAAAAAAAATACTAAAATCACAGTAATTATTGAAGACTAGATAAATCAACATATATTTTTTTTGTATATTAACCAACTACATGCAAAATCGTAATAACTTAAATCTAATAAATTGTAACTAGTTTTCAATGATCTGTTATGATTTATTAAATTAATTCCGTTAAAAAACTGTTCACAAGTGTATTATGTTAACCGTTTCTTATGTAAAATATAGCTAATTTTATCTCAGGGGACCAATAGGCACCTGAATAGGTGCCGAATCTTTAACTTATATTGTATATATATTAGAGGGGACGAATGGGTACCTTAAAAATAATATTTTTTATTAAAATATTAATTGGTCCCCTACCAGGAGACCAATGGGCACCTATGTAGGGGCCGAATCTACAACTTTTATACTAGGGGACGAATTTTAGGGGACGAATGGGCTCTGACCCGGACAGATCAAGCATTTGCAAATTATAACGACTCGTTTAAAAATAGCTACAATTTTTTGATACTAAACAACTTTGAGTAACGAAAACCTGTAAGCAATTGACGTCAATCACTTCAAAAAAAGTAACTTAACGACGTAGGATATTAATCTGCTGTCTGGTATTTGAGCTGGTTCGCAGATGGATTGAATGGGAAATGTTAAGTTTTGCGAACTTTTGACATATAAATTAAAGTAGGTAGGTACCTAATATAAGTTCATATCAATAGTTTCGATAATAGTCGACAATTGATTTGATTAAACTATTTACATATTTTTAAATATTTTTGCAATCATTACAAAATTGTCCCTAATTTGACTATGAGCGACGTCACATACGGGCTGTCATAGTAATAATTGCCATTGGGGGTCGTCCAATCATAAGTAGGTACCTACGCATCTTTACGAACAAATATGTAAGTAAACGGTATTTATAACATTTTAATATTAATATTAGCATAACATGTGAATACACAATCACAAGTACACGCATCAGACTTAAATAAACTCCTCTTTGATTATTTTTTGTACAACATTTCTGCGGAAAAATACAGACGATTTTGAACTATTACGTAAAAACGTTTTGTTTTTCTCACATAGGATAGCAAAAACTAGTGAACAGCTGCGTGCGTAGACCGCAAACACGAAATCGCGATAGCAATTACTCTGCGCCTCTGTGTTGCCTATCAATCAAGATGTATCACAACACATACGTACCTACTATTTCCTATTCTAGTGGCAGAATTATGTACATAATTTACATAGACTTCACTGTTCATAAACATATTCTCATAAATTAATATCTTTTTAGATAGAAAAGTCCTACAAAAAGTCATAGAATAGTGCCAAGAAAGGCTAATAATAAAATGCTGATGGTTTAGTACTGCAATTATTTCCGTAAACATTCTCTTTACCTGATATATTCGGATATTGGTATATCAACTACTTACTGGTGAAATATACGATTGTAAAGTAAAATGGGCAAGTTTGACTCAATACAAGTTTGAAACGTGTGATGTCTCATACGATATGTTCGAACCAATCACATCACACGCGAGTTGGTATTTGGTATGATGTAACGTAGCGTAATTTTAACGGCGTAAATATCGTTGCATTTTCTACACTATTCAAAACCGCTATATTTTTGGTCAAAAAAGTAGTAAGCGACTCCAGTTATAAGTTTTATTTTATACCTCCTACTATTACATTAAAGATCTTCAATGTATTAAATAGTAGATTCGGCTGGAAGATAGAAGGATGGCTGCGCAAGATACTCTTTCAAGGACGCTTTAAACACCACTTAAGCTACACGCACACACATTTTTCTTCTATCTTTTATCTATAGTTATTGATCTCTTCATAGCTGTAGACTACTAGCATGAGATAGCGAATGCCTATGTATCTCGAAAGAACCACAGAAACAAGTACCTAAAGCTTAAAAGAATTAAGCATCAAATCAATAACCGTACAAAACTTACATTAGATATTACACATGTATGTATCAGTATGTATCAAGATGAAAAATAACTTTAAACATCAGCGTTGCATTTTCCATTATATCATTGCATTTTCTTACTCCTCTTCAAGAACGGAAAGCTTCAGGTAAATAAATAAGGCCATAAACAATAAAAACTTAATAGCAGTTAACTATTTATATTCTAGAAAGACACTAACGAATGATTTATTTCCAACGCTTCCTACTTTTATAATTTACAATCTTCTTGAACAGTAGTAATAAGTTTAACAGGCTATGTGACATCATCTTTATGGCTGTAGATGACTTTGCTTTATGCGACAGTGATGTTTAAACTATCAGTGATGTTGGTATTAATTTCAATGAATTTTTGCCTTTTGGGTTTATCAAGGGCAACGTATTACGTTGCCCTTGATAAACCCAAAAGGCAAAAATTCAATTCAATTGATGAAGCGTAAAAAATATGTAAATAATTATTAACACATAACTTCTAAAACTGGTCATAAAAACCTCGGAAACTAATAAGATAGTTTGGATACTAAAGGGAAAAATATAGAAAATGCTTAGTACCGTATAAAGCATATCTGTTCGTGTATTTCGAACGTGACACATCTATGAGGAAAAGTTGTGAAGTTGTTATCTCAAAATCTTTTAGCAAATTTAAAAATTAGAACAACTATGTTCAGCCTAAACGGTTGAGGAAAGCCACGAGGAAATCCGTTCATATAAATCAACAGCTTTCAAGACCACAAGATCCGTTCTAAATAACACAGATTCTTTTACATGGCAAAGACTTGGTAAGGTATATAATCATGATAATATGCAAAAAAAAGCTTAATAATATGTAGGTAAACTTAACATATCAGGCTCTCTAGAGTGAAATTAAAATAGAAAAAGGTTAAAAAACTATTTGCGAAACCCGAATTGAGCACGGAAGATCAAGTAACTTACTATACTATATCAATCAAGCAGTAACGGCCGATAAATATCGGCGAAATTGTAATGGCCAAATTAGAGGTCAAAGAATCTGAACCCGCAATAATTTTGCACAGGCACACATCTCATTCAATCAACAAAACTATGCCTTACATCTGATTCTATTCTCAAGAGAAATAGGTCAAAGGAAAACACTATAACAATTTGGTACCAGGGCATTAGAAATTTTGCCTTATTATAGACTAAACTCGTAACCTTCTGAAACAATATTGGCATACTCGTAGAAGACTTCTTGGATATCAACGCATAGGGGTACTCAATATTCATAGAAAAAGTCATTAGAGCTTGGATAAAGCTCCTATCACACATTGGGACAAACTTAAGCAAGTATAAATAATAAAACATCACAAGCAATTGACACGAGAGCTATCTTAGTAACAGTCGTCATTAGCAACAATTTTTATGACCGCAAGGTTAGAAACATAAATCTTAATTCACAGAAGTGAGTTGCGTAAGCGGACACCGAATAGCATAAGATCCTAATATTAATGACACAATGGAATAGTCACATACGTAAAAGATAACGCTAAACCTTGACCTAGAATATGGGGATCTCCAAACTCACTTGCTAGTACAATTTCCTTCTAAGCATATATATCAATAATCAAATGAACAAATGAAGCATTCGTAGTGCGTCATAGAATTACTTGGTACGAGGGTCTTTATCTTCTGCCGAAACTGCCTGGATTAGTCGTATTATAAAAAACAAAACAATATCGTTTTGATCATAAAAAACCAAAGCTTCAATATCAATCAATTTGTTATGTCATTGTTATGACTACAATCATAACTTTTAATTTTATCTTGACTAAGCAAATGAAATTATCTTCTAAAGACACTGGATAGAATGTACAATTATTTTACTAACCAAAGGCCAAACTTCAATCATAAGTAAATATTGACGCAGTTACTTTGAAACAACTTCGAAATCCAATAGTGTTATTTACGATGATAACGTCCTGTTTGCTTAAGAAGTTAGAACAACGTTTAGTACTTCACAAAGTAGTGATTACTCGGTGTTATTTCCTAATAATATCCAAAGTGACTTGACGTGTGGTGGGTAAAAATAACCCGTTGAAACGTCAAAGAAAACGACAGATAACATATTTCTGCCGCCGCCGCGCTGGCTGGATGCAAAATTGGCACATACGTTCTAATTTTCTTTTAGTGTAGTCATGTAGTACAAGTTTTAACTACCTCTTAGTAATGTAAGATCAGGGGAATAGCAACAATATTCACTTCTGGATATTGTCTCGCAACCAAATAATAAAATTAGGTTTTTTAATTATTAAAAGTCCAGTAAATAGTTGAAAAGTAACACTACCGTAGTTAATAAAAGAAATACCAAAATAATGTTGATAAAAGACGTAAAAACCTAGGGGTCAGGTCAGGTTAGAAACGAAAAAAAATACTGAGATATAAATATTATTTCTTCTCATTACGCACATGTCACTTTACAAGTAAAAATAACAATTTCAAAATCCCCGGGAAATACCAATGTAAATATTGATTAGATGTTTGTTAATTTGTCCTTCTTGAATACCGGTCGGAGTGGTCAATGGGCAATACATATTAGTAGGTATCTGGTTTGTACTAGGAAGTCGGAGTGAGTTAACTTACTGACACAATTACTTGTCACTTGAGCAAACGAGTTGTAGGAATATCTACTTGCTCGATACATATGATTTGAAATTTAATACTACAGGTTTTTTATTGAGAAAGTGCTAATATAATAATTTTATTAAGTAATAGATAAATAATATAAAAAAAATTGTCGTAATACACTACTCAAAATTACGACACGAGATCTACTAAAAATGTATGCACTGCAGCGGTTGATAAAATCTGTCAATGGCGACCTTAATTTACTCATTTTTGGAAATTATATGACAGCATTTGTGCTTGTAACTATTTGTTGTCAGTAAATTCATTGATAAGATATAGAATCAATCAGACTTCGGACAGTTTAAGCGCTCGTTTTTATCACAGCACATAGCTGTGATTGTAGAAGGGACCACAGAATCTATTGCAACATACGAGCTCATATCTCTTTCGCAACATCTTTAATATCCCAAGATGATGGATGAGATAGGGCTTGTAATAAATCATATCTTTTAACGTATCAAGGTCCAAACTAATGGAATATTTACTATAGATATGTTTTTCTTATCACAAAAAGTTAACGTTACTTACTTATTAATTTGGGATCTTATAGGCAGATCGCAACGTGGGAAAGAAGGATTTTAGACAGAGAATCCAACTACGAATAATATGTTATCACCCTAGGGTTGCCAGGTGGCCGGGATTTTCGGGATTGTCCTGGAATTTTGTGTGTTGTCCCGTGTCCAATATTTAACTTTGCTGCCCCGGAATTAAAAATACTAGTTTTTACACGTTTTACAAGGCTACGATACTATGACGTCTTTTGGTCCTACTTACTGTAGTCTCGGACCGGAGACCCAAACTCTGATTCTGTTCGTGGCCCCAGAAATGTCCAGGAAATGATCAGCCTGGACCCGACAATCCTATATGACCATCACAAAACAAAAAACACTATTTACGAAACAACCGGTACATAGTTGCATTTATATTATTATGTAGCCAGCTGTAACAATTATACAATTAGATGAATGTTCGTCCCACGTGTCCGTCAGACGGTTGAGGTACATAGTTGCATTTATATTATTATGTAGCCAGCTGTAACAATTATACAATTAGATGAATGTTCGTCCCACGTGTCCGTCAGACGGTTGAGGTCGCCGACATCCGCCGCGAGCCACGCCACTGACGGCACGCACTTTGATGAACATCCTGGCTCATATATAGAATTTCGCATATGCAATAGTAACTTAACAAATAGGGACGCTGACGACCAGTAAAATAAGCAATTCTTTACGAAATTACAAAATTATATTTTCGTTGGAATCAATGAGTGTCTAATATAATGTTTAAATCTCAGTTTTAGTACTTATGGTGTATCAAGAAAAGTTTTACTGGTCATAATGGAATTAACGATTATAAACTCTTGCGATATGTACACATTATAATGTAACGGGTCTTAAGCGCAACTGAGAATTTAAGGTTAGAATATGGCATAGCATAATGGAATGCCATTTTTTTCTCCGAAACCGTTGTAAGCAAAAACCTATTAGTTATAACATTTTTATTTTATAAAGTTGAATTTATGACAAATAAAAGATAACGAAAACATGTCTTTCCAAAATTGAGACATTTCGTATTAAAAAAATAGAAACGTATACGCGTGTAAACTCTTGCATACATTTGCGAATTCAGTATAAACTAATAATGCGCGGAAGTCGTCATAATTCATTCTGTCTGCGATAGTTTCGAATGAGTAATAAGCATTTTATTTGGAAATTCAACAAATTTATACACATTTTATTCAATCGAAGTTTGATAGCTTTCAAATTACAATACGTTCATTGATTAAAATACATTTATTCTTGGATTATGACTCAGGTATTCTAAAGGTGAGACTGTTTTAGATGATAAGAAGTTTGTTTCAACTGGAATATGGTTCTTAATAGAGCGATATATCGGTTTTGGCAACTAGCCTAGCAAGTAGAATAACTGTACTTTAATAATACGTGTATTGTATACGTGTTCAAGTATAAAATAATGATGAAATCTCGACTATATTGAAAAATTCGGCCCATACAGTCCATTTCGACATGTTGCCACGCCATACAATTATTTCCTAGATTCCCTCCATAATTGTCACTAATACTAAAAAGGCATTAATCAAACAGTTGATAACAATCAAATAGTAAATTAAGGTCAATATGCACGTGCTGCGTCTATCGCAATTTAAATGCACTTAGCAATAATAATATGTAATAACTCAAATTACACTGACGCACAAATTTCGTGTTGTCTAGGCACATTTGGTGGAAATCCCAAGGCAGAACAGTCGTTCAAAAACTATGATTAGAGGCTTACTACATCTTTTTGGTGCCTACCAAATCTGCATAGCAACAGCAGTTATTTTACTCTTGACTCTTAAAACCGTAAATGATTCTTTAAGAGTATATTAATGTCAATTTATAGTGGAGAACAAAAAAATCGTTCTACATAATAACATTATCGTTTAAGTATTTCATAAACATTCGAGACAAATATAATAAACAACATTTTACAGCCAAAGGCAATTAATAGGGCTTGACATGTATGGATCGCACCCGCAGATGCAACCCAAAACAACGAGAGGATCCAAACCGTGACGTCCCATTTGGGCCAAAATATCACCCAAGCCTAGCAATTTGTGTGGACCACATAAAGTGCCATGTTTTGTTACAAAAAACACAAAGTGACGTTGTTAAAACGACCTCGTGACTCTGATTTTTGTGCCGCAAGTTTTTTGTCGCTGCAAAAAGATGATTCAAAACATGTTTTGTTCGGAATTTTCTGTTTTATAGTAAGATTCTGAAGAAACGCATGCATATCTAGCGATTAAAATGTAACTTCTACATAATATTGGTAGTAAAAAACAGTTACACGAACTTATCAAGTGAAAAGAAACGCGGCCTACATTTAGGTAAAAGAAATCAACACAAATATCTCTTTGAAATTTCGAAGATGCAAGTATGATTCACCAGCTGCAACACAATTTTCCATTGTCGACTTGATTTAGCAGACGCAACTACACTTGCAGACACTTGATACTAATAAATACTGAATAGCCAGAAATGATTTGACATTTCATGTCTGGGGTGTAGAATTCCATCAACACGAATGAATAAATGTTGCTGTTAACAACCGCACGTTAAAATTATTGTCATAGGTTTTATGAAACTATCATCTTGCACAATTTAGTAACCCGTTTCACGGGCTGCCGCCAATAATGGGCATGGCGACCTGGCAACCTCAGCTAATTACCATAGGGCTTATGGTTAGAGATAGATTTACCCAGTAACCGAGTTTTTACCATGAATAAAGATATCAAGCAGTGATAGCCGAGTGGTATAAGTTAGTACCTCCCTCGCAAGTGGTGACAGGTTCGAACCCGAGACAACACACCAATGACTTTTCGAAGTTATGTGTGTATTAGAAATAATTATCACTTGTTCCAACGGTGAAGGAAAACATCGTGATGCAACCTGTCATGCCTGAGAGTTCTTTAGAACAGTTCTTGAAATATGCAAAGTCCCGAATCCGCAATTGACCAGTGTGGTGGACTCAAGGCCTAACCCCTCCCTCATTATGGGAGGAGACCCTTGCCCAGCAGTAGGACTTTAATGGGTTAAATTTATTATTCATAAAGATACTAAAATCAAACTTACCAACTAAAGTATACTTGATGAGGCATGGATGGCACAGATTGGTGATAGGCGCCCAATGTTCGTTGTTCACTACGTCTGCTAACTCTTCAGATTTGTTCGTGAGGAACAACGCGAACTCCTTGAAGGTCACGTCATTGCCGTACTCCAGAGATTCGTTTGATGGATTTTCTCGGTACACCTTGATTATACGGCGTCCTACGCGGTCCTGGAAAGATGAACTTGGTTATCATCACAGATTAGGCATAACACATTAACTTTTATTTATTATTAAAATCGTAAAGAATAGAGCAAATAATGGAGAGGTTTATGAAATTAGTTTGTGGTTAGTTAGTCTCTGGTGCCTTTGACAGGCGATCTAATTGGATCGTAATTTTGTATGAACACAAAATTTTACACGTTTTATTTTTATAAGATTTAGGCCTGACTAACTGCTTGATCTTTCTGTTTGAATAAAATAACCATTGTGTGATACATGAATACAGAGATACAGAGAGAAGCATCAAATCAAATAGCAGGAAGTTATCGTTGTTATGAACAGCAGCAAAGATAATTTTTAACTGCTGTTTATTATAAATGGCAGTCAGGCATGACCCTAAAACCTTACATCTACTAATCAAAGCTATCAAAACATTAGAACAGCACACATGGTCCACGCCTATGGACCGTTACGGTGAATGACCATAATTGCTGTAATTATTACGTTTCGCACACAGTTGCTAAGAACACTGCCTGTTGCCAATTGTTCTGTACTCTCCAATGCCCTTAATGCGCACGCTTTTTTGTTGCTCTTACTAAATAACCAAGTCTTTGGATAAGTTAACCATTCGCGTAACTGACACAATGTATGAACAATTACCATCATGTATAATAGACCAAACAATGCATCACTTATTCCCGGTTTTACAACCTTTTGTAAGGTTAAGTTCTGGTTAGCTTAAAAAGTGGAATATTGATAGACATCTCTGTCCATCTGCTATTGCTTTATTTATTAGATGGGTTATCCGTTGTTTATCCATAAGTCGTGAAATTCTAAATATTGTTATTTCCAAGGTACTTCAAAACTTTAGTTTTGGGCAATATCAGAAGAATTTCACATGAATGGATTATATAAAGTGGTTTTTACTTAATATAGCACATGACACACCATCGAAAGGTCAAAGTAACATAACTTTTATAGAACGACGGAGGGATTCCCCACATATTTTTTCCTATAATAGACTAACAAAATATATTTAAGACATTACGACTAGTTCTAAGCATTATATTGTCCTCTGATTCTCATACATAAAATCCATAGACGTTTACTTTGATTTGACTAATTTATTTTGATTAAGAAGCTACTGAAAAAGAAAAAAACACATTTATAAATAAGGCGTCTATACTTTTTCCCTCTTATTCATAAAAATAAAGTTATAAAAGGCCTATAAAGAGTTTTGTTTCTTTCACTCCTTAGCGAAATGAAAAAGAGAAAAGATATTTTAGTAGGTAGTTTTTTAAATAAAATAGGTTTATAACGTGTTTATGTGGTATAAGTTGGCACCTCCCACGCAAGTGGTCGCAGGTTCGAACCCGAGGCAACACACCAATGACTTTTCGAAGTTATGTGTGTATTAGAAATAATTATCACATGCTCCAACGGTGAAGGAATACATCGTGAGGAAACCTTGCAAAAATTTGTTTAATACATTTATTGAGGGCATGCAAAGTCCCCAACCCGCACTTGGCCAGCGTGGTGGACTCAAGGCCTAACCCCCCTCATTACGGGAGGAGACCCTTGCCCAGCAGTGGGACATTAATGGGTTAAATTTTAATGTGTTTATGAATAAAAGGGTTAGTCTTCAACTTCATGACCAGTACTCTACAAAATACCTTGGACAGAACTGGTATACGAAAGTCATACAGCGCATTGCCCATAATTACTGGATAACAGAAAATGAAAATACTGCGATAGACAGGTGTGATAGAAATACTGCTTCCAGCCGCACCTGTCCACAATCCTATTGTGACTGAAGTTGATTGATTTCCACTACCGATTGGTAAGGAATGAACAGGTGGCGGGTTACTAGGAATGTTTAGTAGGTAACTAGTTTTAGCTAGTCACTTGGTTAGTCTGCTACGGGATGTTTAATATCTTTGAAGAGAAATGCGCTTAGATAATGATTATGTGTATATTTGGTTCGTCAATTGTCAATCAATTTAAGTTAGATCAGATTGAATAATGGATGAACGTTTAAATAAACGGTGCCTGACGATAGCCACATTATTCGTTATTCTAAGTCAAATAATTTTAAGGATTTTTTAAGAATAACTGTAATAATAGGTCAGCAATTGTTTTGATGTAGATATATGGTCTTATATTTATATATTATTCTATTACCTAGGTATGTATGTTTGTAAAGCGCTTTATCTATGTATTTTACTCATATTATTGCTACAAGAACCTTGAACTCAGCAAACTATATCTTCAAATGTATGACATTACAGGCTATAAATAAATGAGTATTTAATTGCTAAGTAAAACCAAGTACCAACAACAATATTCCCCACTGTACATAAAAAATATGTTTAGACTGTTAACCAGTTTAGTAATTTAGGAACAATCAAAAATTAAAGAGGGAAACACCCATACATAAAAAGTTAACTACAGAAGAAATTAGGAACAGGTTGCGACCAGGCGGTAACCTGTGCCAAAATGTCCAGCAATCGAAAGTATAAAGTTTGAACATGTTCATTTTCATGTGTTTAGTATTAGATCTCGCAAAAGTTCCTATGCCACAGATTCACAATCAACTTATCTTAGTTTAAAAACGGTTTTAAATTTCATCAACTATAATAGCTACTGTCAAAAGTCAACGAGTTCTGACGACTACTAAATCGTTTTGAAGTCCATAATAATTATGAACGAAAGAAAAAATATCCAAGGTGAATGGAATATTTGGGTAGGTACATTTCAATCAAGAGATTAGTTTTGTCTATTCAAAATTATGACGAGGAACTTGTCTTTAAATTATTTTAAATGGTTTTACGGCTAGACAGAAAAAATCTCAAAAATATAATTCAGTTATTTCTTAATTAGGTACGTACCTACCAAAGTTATCTTGGATGTATGGTTGAAGAGAGTTTCGTTAGATGCTCTTTCCTGCAAGTACTACGCACTAGCGCACCTAAAAACATGGATACTTTTTAATTGGAGGAAACTTTACATGCGGACTAAGTCCCGGTGAATAGCTACTTGATAGTACTTTGCCCAACCAATTTTCCTATCAATAATAGGTAATTATGTTTACAATTACTTATGCGAACCATAATTGAATTATTTTTGAAACGGACGGGGCGTTATCAATTTGCAGAACAATTTATCGCATCCGACACTAACTGTTGACTTTTGATCTCATTAACGGCTTGATCACATGTAATTACCTAATTACTTTACCGGCTATCTGTTAGAACTATTTACAAGGAGTGCGGATATACAACAGATTAGATGTTTATTACAAATTGTTGCACTAAGAATACACCTAATACATAGGTACCTACATATGTATTTCCATGTTATTTCTTGCGCTAAGATAATATTATGTTATATCGTGTTCAGCTTAATGGTAAACTAATCCTTTTTAAACTTTTTTTTTATTGCGAATATTTGTGGAACATAAAGAGCTTTAACAATGAATTCGAATTGGTGCCATTTGTGAAACATTTATTATGGGTGACGAAAAATGTTAAATAGATAGGTATTATATTGCAATTCAGTTATGAGGAACAAGATGCAAATCATTGAATAGGTATGTAATCTCGGAAATTTGCGACTAATGGTTAAAACGCACATTAATGACTTAGGTAGTAGTTAAGTATCTTATGTAGTGTACCAAATTCTGAGTTACTAGGTAGTAAAACATTACCAAGCAGCACAAAAATAAGTACGTATCTAGGGAAGTATGGTGAGTTTGTACTAAGCTTAGTACAGTGGTCTTGATCATTTTTATGTTCACAACACGTAAAGGAGTGAAAGTGTGAACAGTTACTTTGTGCTCATTAGTGTTTAGACACTTTACTGTGGAAAGTAAATTAATTGCACTTATATGCATTGTGCTCTCGAAATATTTTGTTGTTGCACCAGATATAACATATTGCCAGTAAGTATTGGCGTCAAAAGAGGTTTAAAATCTTGTATTCAAAACATTCTTGTCAGTGAATGAGAGAAGTTAAGTTGTGAGTGAATAAGAGCTTAGATTTGCTGTAAGTTGATAACAATGTATGATAACAAAACATTTCAAGGTATAATGCGTGTTCGCATTTATTCCCGTATTTTATTCCATATTAAACAGGCAACGCAAAAGCTTAGAAGTTATAGATGTAAGATAATGCACTTGGTAAGAGTGATGGATTCAAATTTATTTCTTTGCTTATTCCTTTACTAGGTCATGAAAAAAGTGAGTTTTGTACACATTATATTGATACTGATAAACAGCAATTTTGAGGCAAGTGATAAATATAATAAGTCATCAGTTCAGTAAGTCAAAACATAAGAATTGGCCTTGAACTAAAGACACAGATTACTAATTAATCTATATAATGGTATCAGTTGAATCAGTTTTTTTAGTATAATATTTCATTTAATTGATAAATATTGACATAACTTATATTCCAAAGGCTGATTTCAGAAAATTATATTATGTTACCAAATGCACTAGAACTGAGCTTATTAGTTATTACTAATTTTTTATTTAAATTAGTTTTTAGTATTCGTCCTGTAAAAAAAATGAACTTACCTGGAAATACTTGGCACTAGGTGTTTCTCCTTCCAATTTATTTCTATATGCAGACAGCAGTCTTTCGAAAGGGTTTCTAACAATAATCATCTTGTGATAATTTTCCAACATAAAATCTCTTTCTGGCCGGCTCACTGCACTTAAATTCCGGAACATTCCAGGAGCATGGGCCAAATTTCCTGGTATAGACAAGACATCTGTGTTGTTCCATTTTCCAGCCAGGATCATTAGGACTCTTTTCCAGTTTGTGCACGCCACCTGGATAAAAAAAAAAGATTTACTAACTTTTTGAAAATGGAATGTTGTAATCTTACATACAGATATAATAAAAGCAATGAAACATACTACAGTCTTGAGTTCATTGTCATAAATATGTCTATTATAATAAAGAAGCCATGAAATATACCATAATGCCATTTCAATAAAATAATTGGCAATAAACACAAATTGTTACAATGAGATTGTAATGAACATTGATTGACCAATATCAAATAAATCATGCACGCATTAAAGACTTATTTATTACATATCTACTCCATAGATTATATTAAATTTAGCAAACGTAGCCAGTCTTTTTTATTACCACTAAATGTTCATCATTTTCACTTTTTAAAGAGGACAAAAGTTAAGAATATTAAAAAATAGCAAATAGGTGCTTTATACATACATTAATCTGTTAAATACCCAGGTAAGTAGATAGAATCTAACAAATGTATAATAACAGCGGTAAAGTTATGTTGAAGGTTAATATTATAATTTTACATAATTATAAAATTACTTCATAATTATGTCAGTCTACAAAATCAAGTTCATCTTCAGGAAATAATTAATTTAAATGAGGAAGCATTCTAAAGATTACTTAAGTTAAAAGGCATTTTTGGTAAATTATGTCAGGGACAAGTAATAAAGAACTTTTTCCACTTTATGACTAATTTTAGCTTCCCGGTTTTAAAAGTTTGGGCTTCTTTATAAACAGTATTAGTACATTTATGGAATAATTGGGAAATTCAATGTCAAATTTGCTCGTAAACACTCGGCATTGATTAATAATATGTGAGTAACGACAATTAGTTTCTAAATGTTAATTTATAAATTCGTCGACAATCCGGTTTGCCTTGGAAACTAACCTTTGGCACATAGCAATACAGCAATTTTCGTTCCTCGTCTATCAAGATGTGTTCCAATTGACTCCGAGGGAGATCGTCAAGACCAAACCTTGGCGGGAAACGTCTACATGTTTCCTGAATCAGCTCCTGTCTTGCCAAGTTTAAGGACTGGGTCAACTCCAAAGAATGCTCACTTACGTCGTTGTTATACACATCTCCACTGACCAGAAACAAGTTCAAAATAAACACTAATTCCACCTTTAAAACACCCATTTTCCACATTTCATATCACAGAACCAAAACAAACTTTCTTTCGAAAATCGGCAAACTATGTTTTTAATGTAGGACACGCGACTGTACGCATCGCAATGTTAGAAAGTAGCTAAGCACTGAATTTAATCATAAAATCTAATTCACTTTAAGTAATGGTAATGACTTTAATTGTGCAAATTTTGTGTAGATTATTTTTGTTTCGATGTTAATTACAGCATTGCGACTAAGTGCATCGGACACGTTCTACACACCGCACGTTGACAGCAACACTGAATGAAACTGAACTGTAAACGAACCATTTGCTAGAGCTTTGCGTTCGATTCGATCGAACGATAGCCGAATGCTGATTGCCGATTGGTTGTTTTGTATTTGAAGATCACAAGTTGAATGAATGAATGTCAGTACATTTATTGCCGGAATGCCGACTTTATCAATATATTCAAATAGTAGGGCCAGAAGATTTTTTAATTTAGTTAGGTATATAATGTTTTACACTTTTATCGCAAAAAGTTTTGAGTTTATGATTCCTTGATCTCATTGCGTACGATTTAAAAAAAAAAATAAGCTGGGTGAAGAAGTCAGTGTACCTACCTACCTACTTAGTTGCCTACAATTTATGACAAAAATGGGAACCAACCTAACTTATAAAGACAAAAATGAGATTCTTTTTCTCTATATCGTCAGAGTACTTACATAGGTAGCTAAGTTGTAAAACTTGACGTAGATGATTTTGGCATTAATTATTTAGATCAGTGGTTCCCAACCAGTGGTCGAAGTCGAAATATGGTCCGCGAATGATTATAAAATTTAACATTTTCAGGGTGATTAATACACTTTATTTTTAATATAGGAACTTACATAGTGGTCCATGCTAACAAAAATAATACAAAGGTGGTCCCGGACTAAGAAAAGGTTGGGAGCCCCTGATTTAGATCGATAATAAAATGAGTAAATTGTAATTCGGAGCATTTATAACACAAAATTATTCATTAAGGTTTATTTAACAATAATACATAGGTAATTAAATACATATATTGCCGTGTCGAGTTTTAGTTGTGGGGTTTTATACCCCACAACTAAAACTAATAAACTAGTATTTATTAATTATGCTGGTAATTTCTCCGGTATATTACTCTGAAATGAAAGAAAAATAAAGTTAGCATAACACGATGGCAAGTAAGCTCCTATACAAAGTCACAAATTTATATGAAATATCACTCCAAAAGTCATACCGACCTAACTTTTAAACGTTCACGTTGCACGTTTATTATATAAAGAAATACTGGTACCTATTCATCGCGAACACACATTTTACCCTTGAATGCTGGACGTTTCGGCGCAGGTTACCCTGGGAGTCCGCTGTAGTAGCATATGATGTCAGACTTTCTCAGAAAAAATGTCTTCTATAGTTAGTCACCCCAAAAATGTTCTGTAGGGGTGTTAAGTATTTCTTGTACGTACCCTAAGATGTTGTATGTAGTAAACTTGATGATATTGTCGTATAACTGCAAAGGCTTCTTCCGCGACAGGCAGCTGATGATGCTGCCATGCAAGGACTGCTAAACAAGCCCATAGCGTTTCGTCTTCTACGGTTCGACACAGCTAAAGTTCAAAGATTTAAAATAATAAAGTCAATTTATTTGAAGACAATTAGTTTGATCATGGTGTTACCTATAACGGGTAAGCAAAAGTGAACCATCCTAAAGTATTTTTTTTTAAGAATTTTATTGCTTTTATGTCGCGAGGACTTTTACAAACATTACATCGGACGCAAAGTACAACCAGACCCGAAACAATTATTTGTGGATCGCACAAATAATTGTCCCGTGTGGGAATCAAACCCTAAACCACTGCGCCACGGAGGCAGTCGAAATTCTATATATCTAATATTCTTACCAAATTTTGGCGTTTTGCAAAGTAGTTGCACTGTCATTAAACAGTATGAGTAAAAGATTTTTTGTCAAGTCAAGATTCTTGCTACCATGTTCTTTAATGCATTACGATTCCATGCTTACAGATTACATCACATTTTTAAGCGTGAATGAACTAATGATCTATAATTAACATACTATAATTGCTGACAGTAATATCGTTCTGATTGCCAATTGCTTAGGTTGCAGTAACAGTGCAATTACACAATAATACAACCTTTGTACTTTTCAAATTTACTATTACAGGTGTATGACCTGAGATATTTTCTGTTATTGAAACGAAGGTGTGTAGAAGAATAAACAAAAGAATCAAATAATATTTTTTTGAAAATAACCTCGGGTAACGAATTAAATAGGTACTGTAATTTAGATTAAGTTACCGCACCGCTATCATTGGCGTCTGGAGATCGTGGGTTCGATCCCCACAGGGAACAATTATTTGTGCATACCACAAATAGTTGTTTCTGGGCTGGTTGTACTTTGTGTCCGTTGTTTGTATGTTTGTAAAAGCCCCCGCAACACAAGAACAATTCTAAGTGTGGAAGTACCTACATAGTCTTTAAGAAAAAAAAAAGATATATATCGCCCGTTTACAGTAGTATACCTACTTTATGAACGTAAAGTTAATGGAAGAGTAATGGGACTTACCTGAAGAGCAGCTTGCCACATATTTGCGGCTACGTGTTTTAGCAGTTTCTCAGGGAATGTAGCAATCGACAGGTGTAATATGGAACCGTTGCCTCGGCAAACACGTGCAACTCCATCTTCAATTGCAAGGATAGTTGGGTTTCTACCTAAATCACTAAAAGGTGACAATTTAAAATAAGAAAAAGTAGCTGCAGCCATAAAAACAGCAGGATTCTGGAACCAAGTTTTGGGTCGGTTCACATCTGACGGAAGATGCGTTAGGCGTAGCTTAATTAGTACCTATTGGCTTCGCAACGATGCATCTTCAGTTCTAATGTTTCGCGACCTATGTGACGCATTCTCTGTCAGATATGAACATGCCCTTAATCAATTGCATTCTATACTTACGCTACATCTTTACTGACTGTAGTCAAAGCTAGCCAGTCAGGTTGCAAGGCCGCTCTCGGACAACACCATGCCACTACAGAGCTAGCTCGTAAACCAACTAGTAATTCGGTCTCGTTACTCCATGCTACGCTGAGTATCTGTGATCCTAAGAATAAGAGGAATAATAACTAAAAATAGATTATTGTTTACTCATATCTGCCCAACAACCAGTCATGGGTCTCTTTAAGACTTTCTTCCAGCCTAATCCAACATGCGATCCAAGTAACAAAAAATCTTTATTGTAAACAGTAATTATTTGGATTTTAAACAGATTCTTGTATTTACTATTTCGTATTTACTAGTAAAAGATTGGGATTGATGATATTAATTTTTAGTGTAAGTGTACCTCCATTCTGGACCGCTCATTTTTATTGTGCACTTCAACTGTCTTCGTAAATCATCACACTTCTAATTTCTTACCTAATTTGACAAACTTCGGCTTGCTATCTTTCACAGTGACAACATACAGATCTCTGTTGTAATCCAACAAAGCTAGCTGTCTATCACTGATAGGTCCTGTCTGACTCAACGCAATACTGGACACGGTCATCTTGTGCATCAACTTGGTTACTGTATTGTCTGCTGAACTTCGAACTATTAGACCCGTGGGGAGATCGAATACGTGAATCACTGGCAAAGACAAAACCATAATCAAAATTACTTAACATTAAACATAGAACTCCGATAACATTAGATTTGTATTTGACTCGAAGCACTTTTGACTCAATGGCTATTATTGACTATTGAGTTCATGCCAACCGATTAAACACGTCAACCTACTTGTTCTGGCCATTTTTACTTTCTACCGTCTTCAAAGAGGATGAGTTACTATGTTTGAACAATTGCTTTTTTATGTATTTACATCAATTTTCATCTGTGGATGGAGTTTCAGTTCGACCAAGAATCGATGTTATAACACGCTATAATTTGTATATTTTAGATCTATAAAGCTTTTTTATTGTGTACTTTTCTCACGTCGTCCACATACTTACATTTGCGATCACCCTGGTCTATAGCAGCCAAAGCATCAGGACCTAAAGACACGGCAGCTCGTCCTAAAGACTCCGGCCTCGCTCCCCATCGAGGACTGGCTAGCAGACGACCCATGTAACTGTATACTGAGAGACCTGCTCTTTCTACTATGCAGATACATCTGGAAACAAAACAAAATGTAGGTACCTTTGGTAGTAGATATTATAAAGTAAAAGTTTATGTTTCTTCCAAGCCATAAACAATAATATGAAGCCAGCAATTACGAATAATCATGGGTCGCCATTTCTTTTTTTAAAAGGAATACTCATTCTTTAAATCTCGTAAATTTTTTGAAATGCATAAATAGCCTCGTAATTGACGGCCTCCGTGGCGCAGTGGGTAAGGTGGTCACCACCCTACTACCAGTGGTCGAGAGGTCGTAGGTTAGATTCCAACACGGAGTAAATGTTTTAGCGATTCACAAAATATAGTTGTTTCGGATTGGCTGTACGTTGAAAATTTTTTGAAATTTTTGGTTGTAAAAAAAATGAAATAATTGAACTTCTCAGATCGAAAATGGGTTACCTTTCAGCCAACAAAATCATGCTAATAGTCCCTTCCTTCAAATCGAACGTAACAGGCGTATTCCACGAAGTCAGTTTATGTATAAAGCATTGTTTGACAGTGGCTATGACCAAGTGATTGAATCCTAATGCTATTTGTATCACTCTATCTGGATAGTCCAGTTGATCGCTCTGATCCGTCAATATGTCCTTTATGGCAATCACTTTACGACCTATTTGATTGCATGCGTAGTTCTTCCATGTATATTCTCTGCAACAATAAACGATAATATGATAATGCAGGGGGAACAAACTCGACTGAAAATTAAAGGGGCACTTTATTTTAAGACCCGTTGCATTATAATAATAAGTATACGTAGAGATTTTTTTTCCTTACTACGATCTGTCGCCCCTGGGACATTTAGTACCTAGTATTTATGTCGCTATGCATTCATACAAAATCCTTATGAATGCATAGCGAAAGAGTTGAAATAAAAAGCAATAATATGGATATTAATATTCTTTAAAAATATAATTAGGTAAAGCATTATTAGTAGTTATTAGATTATCAGCAAGAAATAAAACTACGTGGTTTGAAGATTTCGCAGTAATTGAGCAAAAAAGGTATGGCCTATTCTTTAATTAGTAGCCATTAGCAAAAAAAGCAAATGTTAGGCCATCAGTTCTGACAATTATGGTGGTAGACGTAGGAAGTCAATAATCCCATTAATTTAAGCAGGTACTTCAGCATCATTGTTCAATGCTACTAATATATTATTATAATAATATAATACTACTTTTAAAGATTGTTAAAAAATGTATATAATATTAATATTTTTTGAGTATGCTGTAATCTCCTATAATTGAGGGAGCATTTTGTTACAAATGTTGATTTTGTGTATTCAGATGTGTAATGTATCCTTTGTTGGAGATTCATAACAATAAATAAATAAATAGATATCTGTGTAAAGGCCTCCATACTGATGTTACCTTACCTGTCAATAATATGAGCAAAGAGCACATGACCATTTGCGCAAGCTGCAGCCAGTTGCGTTCCATCTGAAGACCAGGCTACGTGGTAAATGCTGCCAGTCGAAGGCCGATCTAGGCAATGAGACCACTGTAACATAATACACACTATAATAGTCAAATCAATACGACATGAGAAAAATATAAAACGACACACAGTTATTTATAAATAGGATTTTTCGGAAAAGTATTACAAGATAAAGCTGAAAAAACAGGTTTAGCAGAATTTTATTGCATTTAGTGGACTGTTGATTCCTCTCTCTCATTTTAATTGAACTTTAGTAGATCATTAGACCACACGACGGTGTGCGTTCGCGCAGCGGAATGTTGTTGAATTTAAAGATATCAATTATGCAGATATTTAGTGTATGACGTCGTATAATTGTGTATGGTAAAAAAAAAATTGTGTACGCAGCCATTGTGGAGAAATTCACCAAAAACTGATTCCGCTGGGCGAACGTTGTCCTGGCGGAACTTATTTTAATCCATAGACTTTAGAAGAAAAGAGGTGTGTCCAAAAATTAGTGTGTATTTGTGTGTAATTGTGTATGTATGAATAAAATGAGTGCATGCATAAACTTCGGAGAAATTCAAGTTTCCGCTACGCGAACGTTTGGCCATTAGCTAGTTTTCATATAAAGCGCTTACATAGGAGAGCTGTAGATTTTTACATACGTTGTTTTGAATTTGTTTATATTTGTTTAAAAAACAGATTTAGAAAAAATCGTAGGGCTTAAAAGATAAAAATATAAACGTAAAATACACTTAATAGGTCTTAGTTCTTAAAGTATGCACTTTGGGGTCTAGATTTTCACGTTTATACAAACCTTGTAAGTATCTGAAACATGTTGCCAAGTATCAATGATGTTCCGTTAGTAATTAAAGAGTTAAAGGACAATTTTACCATGAATAGATCACTGTTTACAAAACAGTCAAATATCACGACGTTCTAAAGGAATTGCATGGTAAAATGTATGCCAAAAATTAGTTTATTCATTCAACTATTCACATGCAAAATTTCATGTCATTAAATTTAGTAATTAAAGAAATCAATTAAAATACTGACGAAGCATCGAAAACCTACATAACCCGACCAAGTTCGGATAGCTACAAAAAAGCGGCCCAGCCATATATCTAAGAGACGTTCTTAACCTTCCAATATAGTATTTACTAATATGGTACAGTTCCGTACACAAGCGTTAGGAAAAAATAAAACAATTGCATTTCTTGAATTAAAAATATTTTTTTAATAATAACCCAACTATCTACGATAAAAACAAATCTTCAATTAACAAGTACTTTTCTATTAAATATCCGTGTACAAAAATTTTTTTTATTAAGTATATTACATATTATTGCCCTCTCTTTTCTTCAAGGATGGAAGTACCGTTTCAAGCGGGAAGCCGCGCGCGTCCTGTTCGACTAGCAGTTTGTGGAATATTCCACAGACGTTAAATTACGTGCGTTCACAAGAATATAATTAAATCAAAATATTAACTTTTAAAAAATGTGAATACCTATCGGAACTCCGGAATTATTCCAGTCAATTCTGGAGCTGAAAAATCAGAACAATTGAACAACAATTTGGTGTACAAAAATAAATGACCTTTAAATTATATCGAAACAACAACTGTGTTATCACCTATACCAATTCAATACCGGTATTATACGGTAAATTTTGGGATGTTACCTAAATATATTGCATGGACGCTTTTTTGTAGCTATCCGAACTTGGTCGGGTTATGTAGGTTTTCGATGCTTCGTCAGTATTTTAATTGATTTCTTTAATTACTAAATTTAATGACATGAAATTTTGCATGTGAATAGTTGAATGAATAAACTAATTTTTGGCATACATTTTACCATGCAATTCCTTTAGAACGTCGTGATATTTGACTGTTTTGTAAACAGTGATCTATTCATGGTAAAATTGTCCTTTAACTCTTTAATTACTAACGGAACATCATTGATACTTGGCAACATGTTTCAGATACTTACAAGGTTTGTATAAACGTGAAAATCTAGACCCCAAAGTGCATACTTTAAGAACTAAGACCTATTAAGTGTATTTTACGTTTATATTTTTATCTTTTAAGCCCTACGATTTTTTCTAAATCTGTTTTTTAAACAAATATAAACAAATTCAAAACAACGTATGTAAAAATCTACAGCTCTCTATGTAAGCGCTTTATATGAAAACTAGCTAATGGCCAAACGTTCGCGTAGCGGAAACTTGAATTTCTCCGAAGTTTATGCATGCACTCATTTTATTCATACATACACAATTACACACAAATACACACTAATTTTTGGACACACCTCTTTTCTTCTAAAGTCTATGGATTAAAATAAGTTCCGCCAGGACAACGTTCGCCCAGCGGAATCAGTTTTTGGTGAATTTCTCCACAATGGCTGCGTACACAATTTTTTTTTTACCATACACAATTATACGACGTCATACACTAAATATCTGCATAATTAATATCTTTAAATTCAACAACATTCCGCTGCGCGAACGCACACCACACGACGAATACATTTTGAACATTATTTTACTCACCCCATTAGAATTACACAGTCGTATGAGATTGTAACTGCCCACAACGAACATGTCTCCAGCCGGCGACCAACTGACACTAGTTATAGGCTGATCATGTTTCACACTCACTGATATTTGCTGACCAAAAGTATCCCATATCTAAAACACAGTAGATGAGAGAAAATGACAATGTTTTATTCATAAGTGTGGGAAAATAATTTTGAAACTGACATGAATCTGGTGAGAAATACTTCACAAGCATGTTTAAGATATCGATACATTCTTAATGACTGGGGGAAAAGTAGCAAAATTTTAAGTTCAAGAAAAAAAAAGGTATAATAGGTACCTTGGAGAATCCATCTTCAGAGCCAGATAATATCAAGTTGTTATTAGCATTCCAAGCTACACATAAGATAAGACCTTCGTGAGCTTTCCACTGAAAAGAATCAATCATCATTATCTCAATTAAAAATTATGACTTGCATAAATACGTTTATTTTGAAAATAAAAACCAAATTGTAGGTACGTGGCCTGCCTCCCTGACCACTTGAACCAAATTAAATGCAACTTTTAATGCAATAAGATAGGTACTTATCCATATAAAAAATATACCTACCTACTACATGTAAACAAAATTTTATAATTATTTTTTTCATAATGTTTACATAATTATGTATTACATTTATAATAACTGTTTGTTCAAAATTCCCACAAGAATAGAACCAACGAAACAAAATTTTACTATATGCGATATATAAAATTTAACTACTATAAGTCAGGCCAGTCCACTAGTGTCTAACTATATCAAAGAGGTAAATAGGTATTGTACTTACCGTATCTACCGTAACATTACACCCAGTGCTACCTAGTGCCTACTTACTTTTGTAATTTTATTGCTCGAGTTCAACTGTTTGATGACCAAAGAGTTTCCCTTCGTATATAAGATAGCGCTGCTATCAGGACTCCATACGGCATTGAAACACGGCACGTCAGACTGGACGATAGTAGACCGAAGGAGGCCGTTGCGAGACCAGACTTTGACGAAGCCATCTTCGCCAGCTAAAAGTATAAAGAAGGAATTATTTTTATGTCTAACATAATATCGGTCAATAACAAGATGTATGGATGTTAATGAAGCAAATGATATTTGTAAGGATCGTACCAAGTGGTGTTCTCTAGTGTCTACCTACCCCTACGGGAAGATGGCGTGATTTTTGGTATGTATGTACGAAAGCTGTACATAAGGTTTAATTGAGTACATACATATTTGTAACGCTTTAGGAAATCGAATGCAGTACCCAAGGTTCAGTATTAATGGAATGGTGACTACTTCAAACTATGCACCCCGCGTATTTCAGAAAAAGTCGTATGCAAACAAAACCATTATGAACATATACCTATTCATTTTGATTTATAAAAATGTATACCTGTGAGAAGACCAGCGCCATCAGGGCTCCATTGCGCAGCGAGACAAGCACCTTGGTGCGCGTTAACGGTTTTCTCTATGCGACCGTTGTGATTAACGATATGGAACCTAGAATTATAATTAATTGTTAGACTTAATTATACCATGATCTACTTACACTATCAAGTCACAAATAAACAAATAAATAGCCATAAGTAGGTATTTCCAAAAGCCGTCCACAGATGACGGCCTAATCAACAAACATAGGTAAAAAAAAAAACAACAATTGTAACATAGTTTCTTGATGTCATGTTTTGATATCTGTTAAAAAGAAAACCAAAGAACATTCATAAAAACTACACAAACAACCTTCCGAGCATAGCAACTCTTCCTATTCGATTTTGACTCTAACAATTTTAACAGACAAAAGATACTTTAACCGGCAAAAAATAAAATTAGGTTTAATATTATTTTTATTCAAAGAATTAGTTCACTTACTTGCCATCTGCCGTAGAAATCAGGATAACATCGTGTTGGTGTTTATTACCACTGATATTGATTTTCGGAAACAAATGCATTCCAGTCGGATAAAAATCATCTTGAAATGTCGTGACCACTATACATTCACTGTTGACGAGATTCCACTTCAGTAGTTTGTGATCATCTCTGCAATATAACATGGTGGTTAAGGTCTCTACGCTGCTAGCATTGCGTCGGGAGGTCGTGGGTTCGATTCCCACACGGAACAATTATACCTCTATATGCGATCCACAAAAAAATGTTTCGGATCTGTTGTGCTTAGTGTTCGTTGTTTGTATGTTTGTAAAGTCCCCGCGACACAAGAGCGTTCGTGCGAGAGATGTCTTCAAAAAAAATCTCTATGGTATTGACCCTAAATGGGGCCGTGTAGGTACCTACCTACGTTAGGTTTTGCATGCTGGTGTTAACCTTGCAAGTATAACCACCGTGCACCCTAAAGCGTATAGCTTTACATTTTTTATCATTCAGAGCATAAACAAATAAAATAAAATATATTATATTATATTTTTTTTATATTTTTTTTTTGATGATTATCGACATTGCATATTGGCTATGCCCCTCACTAATGTTTAACTTTGTGACGTCAATGGTTTCAATATCATAATCAGAAAATAAAATACCTACCTACATCAAGAAAAAACATACCCACAAGAAAACACGTCTTCCGTATTATTCCAATTAACACAAACTACAACTCCAACATGTTTAGGTTCTTTGAAAGTTGATATTTTTAATTTCATGATTTTTAATAATCTCTCGTCTGTTGATAAAATATTGTGCTTTTGTTGGCATAGCAACGAAATACAAATATTCGCGCCATGTCAAGCGTTGTACTCTGTGGCTCAAAAAGTTGTCAAATCAGAAGTAAAAGACCTTAAATTAAAATAAAACAAAGCTGTAAATATTTTGTTATACGGAATAAATTTAATCTGAGTAAAAAAAAAATTTGCTTCATTTGAAAGTAATACGGTTTACTGAAATAATTTAGGAATGTTTTAAATACCTAGGTATATATTTTTTGCGACTGGCTGTTTATAGGTTCAATATGAATGGTCTTTTTGAGGCATCTTCCGAATAAAAAAAAGAAAATAGGTATTATCTTTTTTTTGAGATAAAAAGGCCTTCTCCTACATTTTTTCGTGATCAAAGTGCCAGTTATCTCTTTCAATCTTCCAGTTTCCGAACGATCGTAATTATTTTGACAGTTGATTTCTTAACAAAACGTCACTTGTCTAATTCTCACATGTTCATACTTTGCGGAACTCGATATTTTGTGTTTTCGCTGTAAATAACTGTGAATTGGTGCAAATTATTGGAACAAACGCGAAGATGTCTGATGTGCCAGACCTTAGCAGCGATGAGGAGCATTTTGAGGAGGAGGAATGGCAAGAAATGGAAGCCAGTAATACAATGGTAACATGCCTATTTTGTTCCCACACTTTATCGAATATTGAAGAAGGATTTACGCATTGTGAGAGCGTGCATCGGTTTGATTTGAACAAATTAAAGATTAAGTTCAATATGGACTGTTATTCTTACATAAAACTGATAAACTACATCAAAACACACAAGCCATCTGCGGAGGTTATATCTAACTGTAATGAGGCCGTTTGGGACGACGAGAAGTATTTGAAACCGGTGGAGAACGATGATTGGTTAATGTACGACTTCGATTCGCTGACTGACAAACCTAGTTCGCCGAAAACTTACCATGCAAATGTTGAAAATGGTCTCGTCACATTATCACAAGCTCACTTTTTGGAACTCCAAAGAACGATCCAGAATTTGTCTCAGCAGCTCAACGAAAACCAAACACACTTACAAATGGCTAAAGAAGATATAAATAAAATGCAGCAATCTATGAAAACTATAGTTGAAGGAGGAAGTTCAAGTAGCAGTAATGCTGGACCATCCGTTATTGTGAATTGCGTCTCTAGTGTTCCTTTGGAGAGTGACGAAGGATACTTTAGCACTTACGCTCACTTTGGCATCCATCATGACATGCTTTCAGACAAAGTTCGTACAGAAACTTACAGGGATGCAATACTAAAAAACAAGGAAACTTTGAAAGATAAAGTTGTTCTAGATTTAGGATGTGGTACTGGTATTCTATCCATGTTCTGTGCCACCGCTGGTGCTAAAAAGGTTTATGCATTAGACCAGTCAGAAATTATCTATCATGCAATAGATATTATTAGAGAAAATAACCTTCACGAAGTCATAAAAACAGTAAAAGGAAGACTTGAAGACACAAAATTGGATGAAAAAGTTGATATTATCGTTTCAGAATGGATGGGCTATTTCCTTTTATTTGAGGGAATGTTAGACAGTGTAATTTACGCTAGAGACCATTGTCTGAAGCCTGGTGGCCTCTTATTACCTAATAGATGTAACATAAGTCTCGTTGCAAATGGAGATGTTGATACACACAAACGGTTAATAGACTTCTGGTCTGATGTTTATGGCTACAAAATGAATTGTATGAAATCCGAAGTAGTTAGGGAAGCAAGTGTAGATATAGTTGCAGCTAAAAATATTATTTCAGAACCTTATGTTGTTAAAGAAATAGATATAAATACTTGTAATATAGATGTTATGGACTTTACGTCTGAATTCAAGCTTCCTATTGTGAAGGATGGAGTGTTGACTTCCATTGTAGGTTATTTTGATACGTTTTTCGATTTGCCAAACGCAATAGAGTTTTCTACCAGTCCTCATGCCACTTCTACTCATTGGAAGCAGACCGTTTTCTACTTTAGGGATTGTAAAGAAGTCAAACAAGGTGATGTAATTGAAGGTACAATAATTTGTAATAGACAGAAAACTGATGTTAGAGGATTGGCTGTTCAAATAAATATATTTGGTAAAACTCATAAGTATATTCTTAGCTAATTTAATTTTAGAGATCTTTTTGTATTCTATATTTTAGAAATAAGTGTAAATGTTTATAAGCTGCTTGATAGTCTTTGAACTGTCAATGTTGCAATGCAATCAATGCAAGTAATCTGTTGTTTGTTACAGTGTTCGTATATAACTAAGAGATAGTGTCGCAGGATAGTTTTGTAAGGATTTTTGTTTGTTACGAAATATATTTAGGAAACTGAGATACTTAATCAGTCGGAGATTGTGTTCAACACTCGAAATAGATCTAGAATATTCTAGAAGTATGATTACATGTAAGATAATATTAATTCTTTGTTAAAAACTCCTCTTACCATAACTGTTAACTGTTTATTTTAAGTGTTCATCAGCCTTATAGGCCATGGGCCTATGAATAAAATACTGCTTTTTATGATAAAAAATACCAATACTTTTATAAATAAGGTATATTGAATTTATATTCAGTGATTAGATAGAGATAAATACAATATAATCTGGCAAAGTATATCTCCTTGAGTGTTATACAAACTTGCAATTGTAAACCTTACCTTCAGCACTATGTTTGACAGTAATTTCTTATATTTGTATTTTTACAGTGTTCCTTATAAAATGCACTATTTAGTTAATAATTCAATAGCTTATATTTTAATATATATTATTGTGTAAATGTTAAAAGGAAATACAAAGCATAAAATGTTTTGTATTCAAGATGGCAATAACTTCGGTTTTGTCTGGGTTATGTCTCAGTGAGAATATAATAGAACATAGTTCTCTATTTCTTAGTTAGATAGGAACATGCTTACATCCATGCCTAATGTCCTGTTAATTATCTAAGGGTATTAAAATAAACATATTTTCTACGAAAATCTTTATTTTTATTTTACATATAATTTACACATAACTAAAAGGTGTTTTATATCTATTTACATGTAGAAAAAAGAATGTCAAGTCGATAAAAAAACATACGATTTTGAGATTTCATTTTATTAAAGAGAAAATCAGTTTCATACAAAGATCTTTGTGTTGTTTACATAAAATTATTGTGATTTTTATATAGAACATTGACAAAATATGCTTGCGTAAATACATTTTGTATTATAGAAAATTGATTTAGCAATGTTGACATATTCCCTTTAGCAGTGAGAATAATAGAAAAGTTAGGAGGTTTATTTAGATATTTTTTACAAGATTTTCTTATACATTTAATAGTTTAATTAATTTGTATACTCAATTGTTAATGGGGTGAAACATTCGTGACATTTATGTAAAGCAATACATCGTGTGGAAAATATATTATTATTTATTGTGGATACTATTTTACACTCATTTTAATATCTTAAAAACGTAGCAGTGACAGGTCTTTAATAAGCTTAATTACATTCAAAACTTAACACATTCGGAATGTTGTGATGTCACATTAAAAGCAATAGGTATCTTGTACAAAAGTGATATAGGTAAGTTGACAGAGAGATTACATTATCAAAGATCGCCTATGTACTGCCTCAAGCTATAATACAGAAACAACAATCAATAATCATGTACATAAGGCTCAGTAATGCTAAGTTCTACAATTTATAAAGCTATATCCCCAATCTGAATGGCATTACTCGACTACATTTCAAATTAAGTAGGTACCTATGTCGATTATTATTCTTAATATTTAGTACCTATCAACTATAATAGGTACACTAAATGCACAATATACAGAATTCCATAAATTTCTAATAATTAAAATAGATGATAAATATATAAAAAAATCTATTGTTAAATTTGTCTACAATAAGCGTCACCAGTTGGTTTATAATCTATCCTTACCATCCCCGAAATCAATTAATAGGGACCTAAATTATCAATGATTATGGTTTCAATTTGATTTGATATTCAATGAGAATGGTCCCACGTACCTACCAGGAAAACTAGGCCTCTGATATAATTTCGAAATGTTATTGATTTTACACAAATTTTGTTCGGTTAAGATAAATACTATTATTAGCGGTTTCAGTTCAGATTTTAGATGAATATTTGGCATCCGTGAGTAAACACTTGGCCTAAAATCTTTTTAATATCTTTCACAATAATAAATTCAATTGTTTTACTCCTTCCTCAATAGTTTCTACTTGAAGGACGGTACATTTACTTTGGGTCCTCCAAAAGCTTGTAATGTTCAAGTCTAAGTCCTACCTAAGTATTTCCTGTTCTTCCTTAGGCTGTGACGCCCTCCTCGTTCAGTCTAATAGATCTAATAGGTAGTTGGTTTCACAGAAAGCTGATCGACTCCGTCTGATTTGAGCACGAGCTTTAAGTTCAATAAATATTTGAGATGTAAGAACTACATTATCCTTAGCTATGTTGTATATAACAGAGACAAAAATCTTAATTTGTATTATGAAGTTCACTAATGTACTATCTACATATTTACTAGAATTTGAGATGCCGTTTATTATTTAGAAAATAATTTCATATTAAATAACATTTGGTCAAGAATATCAAGACTCTCCAATTTAATCGGAAACATTAAAATTAATAAGCGTATTCATCATATGGGTTAAATTTAACACTAATATTAAGCTACATTTAAGTTATAGTTAAGTGTTTGATTGAAGAGAAGTGCACATGTGTTTATGATTAGGTTTATAAATTAATGTTTGTTGCTCCGTCACCAGCATTTGATAGATACTTACAGATACATTTAGCTCTTAATGACTATATTTGAAATGAGTTCAGTACAGTTTTACACAATAATTTATTTCAATTACGAGTAGAAAATAGTGTCATCTATAGATACATTCTCAAATATACAGCCGAGAATCGATTGCGAGTCATTACTTGCAGGTGTTGTGCAAGGAAATCCCCTGGGTCCACAACTGAATGTGTTCTTATTTGTTTTCAGCTCGCAATTGACTTTTAGTAACACGAGAGATATTCAAAGCTTTAGGACTTAACTTTAGGCTAGGTTAAAATCTTAGCAGCGAATAATAATGAATCATTTACACTACTGGCGTGCCGCTGAGCGGTGGGTCGCCGATTCGAATTAGCTCACTATGTTGTCTTCCGCATAGAGAAACTTTATACATCCAGGCTTTTCGCATTGTGCTTCCAAGTCATATATTTGTGCGTAACACACAACATTTTAATAAATTAGCAACGTATATGAAGCTCGCACACGTATTTATATAGTATGCTTTAGCTTTTCTTCAACAGTGAATAGAACATGTTGGAACAACTAGATCTAACGCTATTTACAAATGAGGCTAAATATTATTCCTCTGTAGTTGGTGGAACGATGTTGTTCTCCTCCTCCTGCTTAGCTCGAGCCTCAGCGTCTGGAAAACACAAATAAAAGACTTCATTAACATCACTGATTTCAAGAATCTTAAATTTAGCTTAAGAAATTTATTATTTTTTCTTTTTATATATACTAATATTATAAAGCTGAAGAGTTTTTTTGTTTGTTCGTTTGTTTGAACGCGCTAATCTCAGGAACTACTGGTCCGATTTGAAAATTCTTTCAGTGTTAGATAGCCCATATACCTATCGACGAAGGCTATATGCTAATATATCATCACGCTACGACCAATAGGAGCAGAGTACCAGTAAAAACGGGGAAAATGTTGACCCATTCTCTCTTATGTGCCGCAAGCGAAGTTGCGCAGGTCAGCTAGTTTGTTATAGGTATAAAAAATACTTACCCTTAGCAGCTTGCTCTTTCCATATCTTCTTATTGTCGCTGAGGCACGCCACCCATGGCTTCCGAATCTTGAATTTGCTAGGTTCACTCGCTGAAACAGACAAAAATATTCTCTTTAGCAAGAATGTAAATATGTAGGTAAACCTTAGTTGATAAACAAAAAGTTGATATTGTATTTTAGACTTTGATGGGCAGAGACTTAAAAGTATTTTATACTTCTCTACATTAAAAGTAAATGAAATATTTCTCTCACCCGCACTCTCTTCATTGATGGGTTCAGCAGAACTGTTAGGACCTTTGCCGCCGGAATGTAGAGGTCCCAGTATGCACTCCAGCATATCAGCGCACACTCCCATGCTGGGCTCCACAATGAACTCAATGAAACCGATCTGTGACTCAGCCACGAGGGTATTGTTCCTGTCGCAAAGAGGACTGAATGGAAGTCCAAGGTCACGTTCTTTGTCTCCCTGAAGGAAGAACTCGTCCAGCAGGCTCATTGTCCATCGGTGGTGGAGATCCCATCGCTGTAACAGATTGAAAAACAAATTAGAATATGAATTTATTTTTAGTAGATTTCAATTAGAGGTTTATCATGGAAGTATTGGTATCGATTTAATATGACTCCATGATTCAATTTTGAGCCTGATACTTGAGAATCTTCTATGGGGAGGTTTACATAGCTATCGTGGTTAATAGCACTCAATGATAGGATTAATCAATGGTTCTCTCAGCTTTCTAAGCTTAGAGTGCCTTGAAAGACCTATAAAAAATACTCAATGACAATAAATAACAAGAGTCATCGAGTCACTTGGTGCTTTAACCTAGAACGTTGACATAATGTCACATGTTACACTTTTAACCACAAAGAAACAAATCATAATTATTTCTTACCTTAGCTGGGTGAGAGATATCACAGCAGTGAAGAATCAGCGAGGCTGCCTTAGACTTGTCCACGGTGGGTTCAGCAAGAGTCAGCAGAGACCTCATGTTCTTCAGCTGCTGGAAGTGGAAGGACATGTCGGTGGCCAGCACCATGTCAATGACCAGCGTGCGGAACTCACGGAACTCCTCCCGTGACAGGTTCTGGAGTATGTTACACTCTTCGTCGCGCATCAATCTGGAATTTGAAGAGGTTTGGATGTTAGTGAATTTATTTTTAATAGAATTTTCTTGTGTGGATATAATTTCAGTGAGTATTCTTTACAACATATTTGGTTGAAGTCTATTGTATCTTTTATTTGGCTGATAGGGGTAGTGACCAATATCTTGTAGGAGGATCAAGCTCTAAGTTTACGTTTTTCCGAGTTTTGCGTTAAAGATTCAAAGTAGATTAGAACAAATCGGTCGCCAAACGTTAGATCAGAGAAATGTATATTTAAACGTTTTACTTCTCATAGTTAACCGATGATGCGTTTATGTGTGGACTGAACTAAATAATCACGTCACATCTCCTGTCAGATGTGTCTCGATCCTTTAATATAAAGTGACCGAAAAAGTACCTGTAAACATTCACCCGGCGGGAAAACTTCGTAAAAAATCAAGAACAATACATTCTGCAAACATCTCTTTAACTAAATATTCAAATTAAGACAGGATCCGGAATGAATTCCGAATTAGGTATAATGCTCAACGCACATATTTACTTAGGACTAAACAAATTTGATCGAGCTTAACTATGTCAATGTTTTAATGGTAATAAAAATGTAAATAAAAAGACAGTGGTGTCCTAATTACATGAAATTGTCGGTTGTTTGTGTTCAAAGTACTACTTATACGGTATTATAATAGTGGATTGGGAATTAATTCGACGATAATGTGCACATAACAGCATGCGTTGTACCTCGTATGCTGGCAAAGTTATGTATGAGCTGAAGTGTTTTGGCTGATTTTGAAGCAGAGTTAAAGGATATTATTATTCTATAAATAGAAAAGTATATAGTGTATTATTAGTATAGTAGTAGGTATAGTTAGATTTATATTAAAAACACAGTTTTAAATGGATAATTAAGAACGAATAACGATGTTAACTTTCTCAGCCTTTCTTTTTTATTCTGAAAGTTTTAGAAAGAATCAAGTACGTATTTCATCATTATTTCGTCTTCAATGTGAAAACAAAAATCCGAATATTTTAAAGGTCTAATCTTAGAAAATGGCGGAACTTTAGTGTGCGTCCATCTGATCATAGCCTGTTCAAGCCTGTTGCCATCCATCAATATGTGACGTCACTATCCGACCCCAACGTAAGTTACGAAGTTACTATACAGGGTGGAAACTAGAATAAGACTATGATGATTTTAACACTAATACATTTCAAGCTTAGCCTTCATCGTAACCTTATTTAAGAAATGAGAGTGTACATTCAATGAGTGTAATTTAAATTGCTTTAGATATGGTATATATAGAAATTGTTAAGCTTTAGAACAATAGACCTTGTCATCTGTCACATACTACGGATAGTATGTGACAGACAAGGTTTATTGTTCGATATCTGAGTCGGACAAAAAAATTGTTGAAAGGAAAAGAAGAAGAAAGAAGTTCTTACTTCTTATTTTCTTACTTACTTAGGCTGGCTGAGGATTTCGGTTTAACAGAGAAACCTTTATTCTTTATACCTTTAATTATTTTCAAATCTATTTCCAGCTTAATTCTCCGTCCTGTATTCAGGTTTGTTTACAGCCGTACCTAGTTCTCATCAATTACGTGCCCTGAGTACAACTATGGTGTTTTTCACAATGATTGGCAGTAATTGACAGCGGAACGGTCCATGAATTTTAACCAACTAAGTAAGAAATGTTGGCGATATTTCTCCGTCAGTATAACGAAGTTGCTTTGACGAGTTCATCAACAAATTGTTGTTTATCTGTTCTATTTCTGTACTTGTCTTTTGTCTTCATTATATTAGTTCTAGAATATTGTAGTGTAGGAAGTTTTAGTCGGTAATATCAATGAAATAACTTAACTTTAAACTTTAAATCTGTGAGCAGAGTTATTTTAAACTAAGTTTTGTAATGTTGGTATCGTGTAGCTAATAAGATACGAGCCTACTACCAAATGCTTAAAACGGAATTCTGACCTGCAATATTGTGAACATTCAAATAAAAATTAATCAACCCTAACAACACACTTTGTCGGGAACTGAACTCATGACCTACGTAATCTATAATCGCCTGATACAGAAGGTAAAGTCAATATTACTTATTACCTAGGTAATAAGACCTGTACTCACAAATACAATGTCCAATTTATTTATCGATACGAAAGTACTCAAGAGCCTTATATTACACGAGCAATCAATTTCATACAGTCTAATAAACTAAAGCATTTCAATATCAAAATACCGAATGTAAGCTTAGATCGTAACCTAAATTAACGTAGCAATTGCCTGTAGCTATGTACTCTTTAATCTTCATTGATGGATTGCCGTTAATTACGATGCTAAATTTATTTAATCATTTATTTTCTACCCCTAATCTTAGATACACGGGCCGCTTTTCAAGAAACGATCGAGCTGAATACAAATTGTTAACATTGATTCTACGTTTTTACGCCGTAATTACCTTATTTGATCTTATTATTTAATAAGGAAATGTTCACATCATTTTCTTCTTATGACACTAGATGAATCTAGATTTCTTGCTAAATATGATTAAAAAGTATACTGGAATTTGTCAGTAATTTGAATCTTAGATTTTTAACAGTTTACTTTCTCACAAAGTCGATATTTTGGTCCATAAGTTAAGCCAGAATTTCCATCGTGATGGAACAACTTCTCTTTCTTAATAATACTTGGTAAGTATTTTCGATTATCAACGTGAAATCTTTCATTAAATTGTCTTATATACAAGTTAATATTTTTTTTCCGAACACAATTCGTGTCCCAATGGACCACATTTTGTAGCCCGTTTATTTAAAATCTAACTCGGTATAAGTATTCATTTTGCATCTGTTTTGAAATTATAATGAGGTTATAGGTCATAATTCGAGTTTCAATGTTAAATATTAATCGCTTCATTTGCTGCAGGTGGTCTCTATTATTTCGGTTTTGGATTTGCGAGCGGAAATTACTCGGAACATTGCTTTTGCCTAAAATAATGAGCGGTTATTCTGTTATTACTCTATAGTGATTGTTTGAATAATTGTTGTTTTAGGTCCCTCTGATAAAAGTATCGTACTCAAGGCTTTATATTTCGATAGATTTTTCAATGCTAGCTAAGACAATAAATAGCTTTATCAAAAACCGTCTTGAAGTATTTTGGTATTTTATTTTATTTGGGTCCGGGCTACATACACACCACAAAGTCTCTTCGAAAGGAATTATATACCTAATGAGTTATTAATAAGAGAGTAATTCTATCATAATATAGAAAAAGCTTAAAGGGTTTTTGTACGGCTCTACGCACAAAAACAAATTAATATACGATTTAAAAATAAATATACATGACTATAACTTAATCCTCCCAAGCATTCCCCTTGTTTCCCACTCGTTCTTTAACAAAAGAAGCTACATCCTACGTACATCAAACGTAATAGCCTCTCTAAACCTCGTTGAGAAAACACCACGAAGAAAGAACGCACTGATCAAATCTACTTCGCCTTAGCACAGTTCTGCTGTAAGTACCAGTAGATAGGAACAAATGGCTCCTCCGTGATAAAGTAGTTCAGGCCACAGAATGGGAAACTGGAAAATACTGGCGTTACCAAGATACTAAATATAGAAATGTTGTACGTTTCTTTACGTGAAGACATCTCCTCCATTTCTATTTGAAAAATGCTAGAATTACCTTTGTGTTGTATATGTGATTAAAGATTCAGAGGTCTCGGTTTGGATTTTTATGTCGGGAAGAATGATATTGTGATGTTCTAGCTTTTAACGAAAGAAAATGATGTTACGACTAACATTTAAACCAGAATTGTCCTCTGTGTGTCTTCAGAAAGCAAGAAACCAATCTACTCTGTTCTATGCAGCCACCTACTATATGTATATACTAATTACTGTATTTTATTACAATAGTATTAATGTACATAAATATTTTTATTCGTTACAAGCAGAATTCTACACTATTTGTATTTTACCTTGTATGTTGATTGTATTTTACCCTCATTGCTAAAGATTCTGGTAATAAATAGCAGACGAAATACAAATAATGCTCTTGGAATATGTTCCACAATATTCTCTTTATAAACATCCCCGCTTCTACAATTCTCTCAATCTTTTTAAGTACAATAACAGATAAATATTACATCGCACAAGCCACTGATACTATAATCACATTAGAGGTATTCCTCCCGTTTCAGAGATAATCGCATAAACGTTCAGTTTGTCGGTTCATGAGTCTGGAAACTTCGACAAACAAACGAAACTGTCTGTGATATGAATATGATTACGCTCCGTCCGGAGAGAGTATGTATTATGTTAGTCTACTTTTACCGATACATGTATCTGGTTTGATGAATGAAGAAATATAAGCATTTAGTTGACTTTGCCATCAAGCAATTTGTTAACCCATAGGTAAACTATAGTATGCTTTCAGATATGACTTAATATCAATCAAACTTCCACTATTATAAAGTAAAAACTAGTAGTAGTAGATTAGAGTATACTTTTTGAATAATATGAAATCTTACATATTTTACCTATTGCTATTTTTAGCCATTATCTTACACAGATAACAACAGCGATCAATTAAAAAAAAATGGGTAAGCACGCTACAAAATGTATTAAAAATACAAGAGTACTATATAAAGGTAGAAATTTGGGCTCCCAGCAGAAAATTGGCGTGTCATTACCAAAACAAACATTATCTGCGTCACATTTTCAAATCATTCACAAGTCCATTAGTTTGAAATCTATATCATGTCAAAGCTATATGACGAGAACTAACTACAAACAAGCTTAACTAGTTTTCAAACGTATAACTCGGTTGACTGTGTTGCTAAACGGAATTATTTTAATTTCCCGAGGGAGCTTTAAGCGGTCCGACCATCACTCTAAAGTATTTCTTAAAGGAGTTTTATGAACTACTTAAAAGGTTAAGTTCAGAATACTTTAGTGGCCGTATTTTCAAGATTTATATTACTGTTGAGACAATTTTTAGGTGCAAGAAATACTTGTTGATACCGGAAAATGTTTCAACATTTCATAAATAGATACGAGTACGGTATAACCAAATGGAATTTAAAATCACACTTAAATATTTAAGTTGGAATCTGTAGACCCAAAACCATTTTATTTTGGCTATAATTCAGCAGAGTTGCAAGTTAAAATTTACAAATATTAGGCTGTGATTTACTTAATATTGTAGAGATTCCGCTTTTATGACAACATAGATCATTAAAGATACCAATAGCTGTTTATAAAAAACTCACGGTCATCCCCAGTTTAAACAGTTATTATATATGAAAATCTTTACAACTTTTATACATAATCCTTCCTCTTGAATTACCCTATCTATTAAAAAAACCGCATCAAACTCCGTCGCCTAGTTTTAAAAATCTAAGCATACATACAGACATAGGGGCAGACGCGGAAAGCGACTTTGCTCTATTTATACTAAATAGTGATAGTGATCATTTGAAAGGGAAATCAATAGCAACCGTACTGGCATGATGAATCAATTTAAACAAAAATCTATACATTAAGACGTCACGCGTGTCATCACCACATTCAATATTGCCGTACAAAATGAAAAAACAAGGAGGTAATGTATTCACGAAACCGTCGTTTTGCTTACAAAGTACTTATCGCAGGCTATTTTCATAGAAATAGGATACTTTATCTTCGCGCGTCACCATGATTGATGAACGATGACGTCGAAGCATGCAAATTTTTATACGACGCTTCGTGGCCTATGTAAACATCTGTTGGATTTCTTTAAGAATTTGATGGCAAATC
Source organism: Anticarsia gemmatalis (assembly GCF_050436995.1). Lineage (NCBI taxonomy): Eukaryota > Metazoa > Arthropoda > Insecta > Lepidoptera > Erebidae > Anticarsia > Anticarsia gemmatalis. Next base: position 11,330,039 of record NC_134747.1, read on the forward strand.
GTAAGGTGAAATGGTATTAAATTACTTTGTTTTTCGCGTAGAAATCTAGATAATGTGATAGACTCCATCTAAAAATAGGTGAGATGACGTTAGTAAAAGGATTTGAGCAACTTTAACAAGTAGATATCTATATTTTAAATAAATATTATTTGTATTTATTATCCTTCATTTTATCGACAGAGAAGGCGTATGCCTAAACTAACTATGAAAAAAAAAATACACCACTTCTGTCTTTGATTATTCTGAAAGTCCTGTGTATTATTGTGTTGTTTTTTTGTGCAGGAATTTAGATGATCTTATAAGAAAAGACTGAGACTTTTCAAACAGCTGAGCAGCTTTGTTCAAAAAAGTATCGTATACGAAATTAACTACAACTAAACCCTTTCATTTGCATTATTTAATCTTAAGTCTTCACCGTAACTTAAAACCTAAATTTAAAAATCTCTATTCACTATGTTAACTACAAGCTATTTCTAATTTATCTGCAATAAACTCGTCGGACATTCCTGCCACGGCACGTTGGGCATGCAGTGTAGGCACGTCGATACACTGCATAACAACACTCCATTAATATGATCGACGTTTTACTTAATTAAACTCAAGATATAAACTATACAGTATGTGGACAAGGAATTTTAATATAGGAGAGATATTTTAGACATAGTATAGACAACAGAAATACATGAACAAGATGAAATAGTGAATTTTAAGCGAGACTACATCAGTCGTGGTTCTAAGTCTTTAGATATACCTTTTTGGGATACTACAAAACTATGTGACAATAATATTTAATCAACACATTATTTTGAGCTTCATTAGAGCGATGGATCAGATTGTATAGACTGTCCTAACGCATGAACGTGAAACTTCTATGTTTGGTATTTATTGTAATTAACATTGGGTACTCAATTTTCTCTGCCTACCCCTATGGGAAGAAGAGGTGATTGTATGTATTTATGCATGTGTGTATATTTTTTATGTAACACAAATCTTTAAACTACCTATATGTCTAAGATTTGTTTACTTCTACCTTAAGTGAGGTTGTTGCATGAGCTAAAAAAGTAATAAAAAAATTTACTGATACTATACAACCTATGTCAAAGAAAGCTTTCAGGAACACTCTTGGAAGTTGTAGGAAAAAGTGTGCAAAGTTAAAAAGGTTACGGAAGGGCTGTCGTCCTAGTTTCACAACTTTTAAATTGTTTAGCTCACTTTCTTGACTGGACCTTTGTCAATACACTGAGAAAGAAGCTTTAGAAAAAACTGCTGCTATTTTTTCTGAAGAAATTTCTGCAGTATTGCGTCTTGAAGTCTAAATAAATAAGTGAAGACTTACATAGTTCTGGTATATTTTTACGTTTACGTAATACAATTGCCAGACAATTTATAAGCATACTATTTCTTAATACATATATTATACTGAAATTTACTCTTATGAACGTACGTCCATATTGAGAATAAATACCCGTGTTGATCACCAAAAATATTTATTTGGATAGGTTTCAAACCATACACGGTGGCAGTGAAAGAGCGGCAAAAGGGTAACTTTGAGCGTTGCACCAAATGAGCAGTCAAAACATCACGCAGTTGGATACAAAAAAATCTCTTTTACTTTAAAACCATTAAAACACTTGTTAATTTAGTTCACAGAATAAAATAACAATGTTTGTAGCAATCACGTAAAAGGCAACTGAACATTTTATGCGGCTTTTGTTTAACAGTTTTTACGACGGACTTTACTTTTATTTTATAGCCTCCTGTCAATTACGAGGTCTTCAAATCGATACAGTTTTACGAATCTGCAAGTGAAAAGCGTACATTCAGTACTCGAGGGAAATTGTAACGAATTTTAACGAGTTTCCAGTTTGTGCGAACCTCTTTGTTCGCTTAGGCTGAATACCTTTGCCGCCTTTCCATATAGCCAAGGTTTTGTTAACCTTTTTGAGTAGGAGAGCGGTAAATTCAGTCAGGACCACATATTATCATTTTAACAGTCATTGCGTTTTATCAATTTAATTTTTCTCGTGTCGATTGGTCAACATTCGAATACCGCACAAGCTACAGGGGTAGCTAATATATATTTGCATTAATTGACATAAAAACATTTCAACAAAACATTAAAAATACTATACCTAATCCTAATTTACCTATTGCAGTTATTCACCTAATCATTTACAAAAAGTTCCAAGTCATTACACATTGTCTTGTAATTTTGAATCCCAACAAACGACTCCTAAGCCTTCAATAAAGCAAATAAACGTATCGTAAAAGTCATTTAACCTTTATAAAGTAAAATATGTGTACAAACACCTTTCAGAACGACCACTTTTTCGCTCGTTGCATCTTTCAGAACGCAATTTTTCCCTTCAAATAAACGTCTAGCCTCGACCTCGTATTTGATTAAAATGTAAATCGTTTGAAACGTCCACAATACAAGCTTCAAAGGAAAAGGTTTAGTTTCAGTTTTAATATCAACACAATATTGAGTCAGTTGAAAGATATTGTCTGGATTGTGATATTGTTGTTAACAAAGAAGTTATGTACGCCTTTTTGGTTTGGTGTGTTGAAGGATACAAGACATTTTTAGATAATACCAATAACATTTGTTTAGGTAATAGTACACAATCCACAAAATAAAATGGTTTTTGAGCCTAAGGAAGTTTAGACCTTATAATATGTTAAGATGGATTGTAAAATCACATAAATCGTTTAAAAAAATGCGATTTGTAAAATATTTTCATCCTACCTATTTTACATTTTAGTCCTACCTATGTTTATAACAATTTAAACTTAACCCTGTATTGCTTTATCACCTTCTAATAAGTTTTGGATAGCATAACTTCATAGTTTTTTCATACAATGCTTTATCTGTCGAATATTTTTGTTGTTCGCACTTGGCCAGGTGTGGTGGACTCGTGACCCTCAAATCCTTACCTGAAAGCAGCACTTATATGATGGTTCTCAAGCACGGCTCGATCGTTGTACAGCAGCGCGGTATCAGATCCCGACATCACGTGGAAGTTGTTCGTAGTGCCGGTGTGCTCGAAGTCATGCACCACTGCTGCTACCAGCGTCGCGAAGATCTCCAGGTCTGACAGCCAGTTCTGTGAACAAATTAGTGGGATTCATAGCCTGGTTGACGTTCCTTTGTTGGCTATTGTTAGGTTGCTAATGTTGTAAAGAATAATAACTGTTGAACTATTATTCTAATCTAATAGTCTCCACACCTAAAGGCCTGAAACTGCGTAAAGCGGATGCCCGCGTGGTCCTATACAAAAATGATCAGTTGCGGTGCCGCTGCAGCCCCAAACGTCCACTAATAAGTCCGGTGACAAGGTAAGTTTTTTAAGGTACTTATCGTCAATGATACTTTGCGAGTATAATTGATATTTCTATGACAACTTTTTCAAAATTCAGTTCGTATGGAATCATCTAAAAGGATCAAATCAATTTGACAAAGCGATAAAGTTATCAAATTCAACTGTCTAATAAAATTAAAAGTAATTAAAATTAACTTTTGTTGATAATGTTACCTTCTAAACTTTGGTCCTCATTAAAAGTTGTTTCAAGTGCAATTAAAGTTTGCACTTCGGTTAATTTGAATTCGTCAACTGGAACCTGATTATGGGCCCTTTCTTTATCTGTTGCTGCTTTAAGAACTCTAAAGTTCATTCAACTTTTAATAAAATTAATGACCTATCAAGTTAATTTAGATTTCATTGTCACTCATTTCTGATTTATAAAATCACTTAACAGACTGTTTGACTGGCTGATTGTTGACTAGTGATTCCGAGGTCTCGCTTGCGGCAAGATAACATTAAGTTTTCTCTAGGAATGTTCAAAATGATAACTCGAAGATTTGTAGCCTTTTCGGTGTATAGCAATATGCTCGCCTCTTAGTAATAGGCGGCGAGCCTACAGCCTACATAGGACTAACCAACAAATGGGGAAACGTGGGTGTATTAAATTTCTTCGTTTAATTAAAACAATTTAGGCGACTGGAAAAATCCTACAAAGTATATTTAATTAGAGTCTCATTAAAGTTGAAGAAAGTCGAAATGTTGTAACAAGTTGGCGCCAAATTGCGTAGAAAGTGTCTCGGCGTGAAGTTTGGGACAGAATCGTCTTGAACTTTGTTCGTAAGACACGTTTTATTCGCCCGCAATAATTAACGTTGGTTAAAGTCTTTAAGCAATTGCAATTTGTTTATTGTTAGACAAATATAAAAAGGTTTCTTATTACTTCTGTTTTTGGGGTTTATGGCTTCCTTGACTTGATAACATTTAATTTTAACCTTTTATTCGTGCTATTATAAACGTACGAACATGTCATTTTATCGGACCCGCACGCTTACATATTATTATTGTCACAATCCTATAATTCTTTCGGAGTTCGCACATTTGATAGTTATTACTATCAGTGTCATTTTTTTGTGTTTCGCCTGAACAGAAGATAGGTTTCCTTGAATAAGAAATGTACGTGTCCATGGTTGGAATCTTACATAGTTTCACAGCAGTGTCTTAGTTCAGCGTTTGATACAGATTATAACTTCTACTATCAAGACAGTCCGACAAGATGTATTGCACTATCTGCGCTGTCTTAGATATTCTCGGACAACGAGCTTTGCGCCATAGATTTTAGTTAGGCTTTTGATAGAGTAAGTTACCTATACCATTAGACTGTAGCAATTCTATTAGAACGTATGTGTGCACAATACTAAGGTCTCTATTCTCTCCTTAGAGTCTCTATTCAAAATATAAATTCCAGTTTAACAGGTTATATGAACCATCAATTCAAATAACCTTACGATGAAATCAGTTCACAGTAATTAGAAAATAGATTTTAGTTAAGCTTTTGACAACATAGCTAACTTTTTGTTAAGCTATTAAAAAGACTCAAAGTAACCATAACCTGTTGAGTTACATATTGCTATGATAGCAAATTTTCTCATCTGACTGCGATGTAGCCAATTTCATGACCTAGCAGTCTACTTCTTCTCGTGAAATTGTTTAGTTTGATTTAAAAGGGAGTTGTTTTTGTTCTTCTAGCACATATCAGGGGGTAGATTTTTCTTTGTTCTCATATCTCTAAAAGTTTTCTGATGTTCTTACCATAAGTCCAGTCTGACACAGCATGTAGTGCACGGTCTGTGCGACGTCGGCCGCGTGCAGGTTGTTGTGGTACGGGTTATTGAACTTGCAGTAGCCGTCCTCTATCCTGCCGAGGAAGTTCTCCAGAATTGTTGGCGGCACCTGTTGAAGAAGCAGAAGTTAATTGGATTGGCAACTACTATGAACCACCGATAACAGCAAGGAAGTATCAAATGAAACTTGAATACGCTTGGCATATTCACAGACTATAAAGCTTATATAATGATACAAGGGCTTACAGGTAGACGAATTGTCTAAACTTGGTTCCAATTAAATATTTAGATTGACGACACTTTTTTACTTTTTGTAAAAAGTTGTGGATCTACTAGATATATTGTGCTTTTAAAAAAAAAAACAAAAACTTAATAGTAGGAGTCTTAGTTAACTACTCGAAAAATCGAATTCAATTTTTTTCACATTGAATTTCTTAATGCTAAGTCCTATAAAATATGCTCAAAACTGCCAAAACCTTTGCAATTTACTCCTCCATTAAGCAATGATATTACAATCAGTTTTTTTTCGTCTGAAGCGGCTGTTTTTCCAAGTTTCACTGGCTTTATTGTCGCTTGGGAGTTAACAGCATTAAGGAAACTGAGAATGGCGTTGTAAAATGATCCTCTAATAAAACGAAGATCTTCTTCAGTGGAGGCACGTTAAGAACATTTTTTCTTCTTAAGTCGGTGTATTAAATCGTCGAAGTTAATTGCTGTTCCTATTGTGTTATCATATTGAACTTACCGATGAGAATTCGATAATACTTGTATACGATTTTTCTATTATCAAATATTTATAATGTTTTTTTCTAATTTAATATGGTTTTTCAAGCCGGAAATTGGTGTAAACTAGCCAATGACGATGATGACTTTGGGAGTTGGAGGCAACATCTAATTGCAACGGTCAGTAGCTTGACTACCGACAACCGACCTGTCATCGAGAAATTTTGTATGAAAATCTGATCAGCGCCTCTGACGGGCGTCGTGGAAACTTTTTTGGCAGTACATTCTAAATGTCAAAATGTCGGTAGCTTGCCGGTTGTCGGTAGTCGATACTGGTAGAGAATCGAGGTACAGATCGTCATAATTTTAAGCCTCTCTTGCAATAAATCCACGTTTTTAAACACCTTCTACCAACGTCCATAATAACATAAACTCCAGTTATTTCCACCTATAACGAGCACACAACGTCAACAATCATTCACGCACGATGTCACAACATCACCGTCCTTATGTTATGAAACAACGTCATTCGCACACTTTCGCACGTCGAGTGACACACGCTGACAGCAGTAGCTCGACTCTACAGCTATCGACTATCGACAAACGGCTAGCAGTCGAGAAATGTTGTATGAAAATGTAATCAGCACCTCTAGCGGACGGCGTAGGAACTATTTTCGCAGTACATTTTAAATGTCAAAGTCTCGATACTCGATGGTACCGACTGTACAGAATCGCGCTACAGTTCAATTTGGAGATAGTCTAAGCAGCTGCATCTTACTTTTGAGCATCATTTACATTAGATTAGACAAGCAGTCTTTAAACACCTTGTACCAACGTCTATAATAACATAAACTCCAGTTATTTCCACCTATAACGAGCACACAACGTCAACAATCATTCACGCACGATGTCACAACATCACCGTCCTTATGTTATGAAACAACGTCATTCGCACACGTTCGCACGTCGAGTGACACACGCTGACCCAGATATGCATTTTTATGCTAGAAATATTTTAACGTTGTTTGTTCTTGTAAATGGTTTTATAGAAGATAGTGTTTTGCTACAAGGTGAGCTAGTTTGCTAGAGTGCTGAAAGAATGTATATTAAACAGGTTCATAAGACTAAAACTTGTATTTAATGACCGTAAAAAGCTCTTACCCATTCACGTGCATGAGTTGTAGCAATCGAATAATGTAATTATTTTTGAGTATAGATTCGGTTTAGTTTAATATTGGCTCAATATAATTTCCCAATTAGACATTACATACTTATGCATGTTGTTGGCTAAACTAGTTATAGGGGCGATAAAAAATAATTAATACATTTGTTTTATCTGTATCTTATTCCTATATCTGTCCAAATTGTATAGGTACTTCAAATCAGTATCACCAATAATCTTCCCATTTCACTGCAGCTCTCGTATTCATGTAGTAATTCAATATCTAAACTCCACCTGGTAGATGCAACAAGTCCATTTATACAACTCCTCCACGAAGTTCCAAGGCACTAGTATCTGAAGTTCCACAGAAATCCTATTTGAATTCAATCATGCATACGGCGGGGAGGGAAATAAACTAACTGCCTAAGTTTCAACGAGTTGTACAATCTCTGCGAAGAGATATACATATATGTATGTTTGAGAGCATTACAGATGATGTCCTTGAGGAGAAAATGTTAGAAATATTAAACAGCTTTTAAGCATAGTATGTAATTTAGGCTCGGTTTAACCAATTCTAATAAGCTCAAAAGAGAAGATAGTTTATCAGATGAAATTTAAAAAAAAAATTCGTACTTTTGCTGTAAATTTATCTAGAAGAAACATTAACTGATATTTGATTATATACTACGAAACTTGCCCTTAATGACAATTTTTACGTACGTTTTCAATTGCAGACATGGTATTTTTAGTTTAACAAACAAAATTATTTCAAATCATAACTTGTATTTGGGAGTAAGCTTGGAAAACGAAAGCAATATTTTATGAGGAACAATTTATTTTGTTGAACAAAAAACAAATTGTTGTTATACATATTTTTGTAAACAACAACACGCATTAACGGAAGTCCCAAAAGAGAGCCTTAAAACAATAATATTCTTTACAAAGCCTATGTAAATATTAACACCAATAGCTCCTAAGGTATAATCAAAAAGAACTTACAAGGTCGTTTCATGTTATTATTACATTATATTTCTCGACCCACAAAAGAACGCACGGTACTCACAAACTGGTAACAACCTACGCATAATCTGAAACTTTTTAAGTTATCGCCGAGTCTATTAAAACTTCCCTCAAGAGCCTGATGAAATTTTTCAAAATCACAACTTTAATATTAAGGTAACAAACGAAAATGTTCTTATATTTTTTTTAATAAGGCCCGCGTTCTATTGTCAAACTATGACTGAAAGAAAATTCGCGACAACGTTTAATTTTAGAGCTGACAACAAATAAAATTTACTTTGCGGGTCTTTTGACTTGAATTTAATCAAGGAAGGAATGAAAGAATGGTAAACTTTCGCTGGGAGTAACAAACCGTCAAATTGAATTAACGTCTTGCAAAACGAAAAGTTAATTTAACTTGCAGACAATTCTTATCCTGTCGATTCTGGATGATTGATTTTCAATTTGAGTTCATAATCCAGCGATAAGAATCATTAGTCCACGTCTTTCAATCGATTTACATAATTGCATTTAATATTTTAGTTTGATATTTGAGATGGCTCTGAAGATTTGCTTACTACGATTATTGGCAAATCGTGTGCAAATTATTTGCATTTGACAAATTTGAGATGGTTCTCAAGATTATTAGGAGTTCAACTAAAGAGTGTATTACCAGACCATTTATTAGAACTTGGGAACGGGAGCATTTTAACTAAGTAAAATTAGGAAAGTATTAGGTCGGGGAAAAAGTCTTTTCACATTATAGTATGTATGAACTTGTAATGTTCAGGTAACTAGTTTACTTATTTTTTTAGGAACATATTATTTCACTGGCTATATTTCTAGTTCAAGTAAATCCCTTTTTTGAGGTTTTTATCTAAAAACAATGACGTCTAGTCTAATAAAAAATACCCTACAGTGTAAAAGTATTTAATAAAATTGCCTCCAAACTCATTCTAATAGTCTGAGTCAAAAGTTCAGTGACCCGAAAGCCATTCAACTTCTTTTAGTAAACAACTTAATAAAAATAGACTGGTCAAAGCTACAAAAGTCAGTACATAAAATATAAAAGTGAGTGAGCTCTTGTGAAGGAAACACGGTCATTCTCGTTCCTCTCATATCCTTATTTCCCTACAAGCGGAAGGGCCGTTGAGGAACCGTTATTATCTGTTACCGTTCCTGAATGAAAAGGTCATGAAATGTACATCCTTTGTGTTGTACTTGCAACGTTTTTATTCTGGGCATGTTTAGAAGTTTCTTTTGAGAATATTTTTTTTACTTAATTATGGTAGTTGCTGGCTGAATCGATGAAGTGAGATAAAGTATTTAAATAAGGGTTGTTGAAATTTTCTTAGTGTTGTGCTTCTGAACCACTCTAATTTTCATTGATTTAACACGATTTTCCTTACAACTATTGGTATTCGGACGGCAAAATACATATAATTTGGATTTTATATCACAATTCTTTACAGAGCTGTGCTTGTATTAACATAAACCAACAATAATTTAACACTACCTAATATAGCTGACGTAATACACAATATGAATCTAGTTCAAATCTGCGTGAATTGATTGATCGCGGCCGAAATGCTGGGCTGATTGATTCTCCACCAGGATTAGAAAATATGTCTTCTTATTGTGATTAATGATAATGCGTACGTATTACTCGTATTTACGTACTTATACATGTTTTTATTATATGTAGATGAAAATTAAATATGAGGTGTTTGTTTTTGTTTTATTATTCGAGACTGTAGCAAGTTTTCAAGTACAGATCATTAGGTAGAAATGCTTAGACTTATAATTGGAGTGTTTAATCTATTGTTACCTACCGAAATTTTAACGTAATAGATAAAAACGTGGTTTCTTGTTTGTCAATTCAAACGTATCAATTGTCCGCGGTGTTTTTTAACTACATTTCTATTAGGAACACTTATACACGTCTTCGTATGGTCTGCTTTCTAGTATTAACTTCAGAGAAACGTTTTTTACATAAGAGTATAAAAAAGCGGAAGTTTAATTGTGTACATACCTTGAACTTATGTATCATTCCGTATCTGTTCAGCAGCTCGTAGCCGAGGTATTTGACTGGCGCGCCGCTTGAAGCCTCGTGCAGAGCGAACACGTCGAACGACCACTCGTCCAGTGTCTGTAACAAAACAATTAATATATTAATCTTAAAGATAGGTGCTGTTAAAAACATATTAAAAACACAAATCCCACACTAAGAATTGCTTATGTCGCGGGGACTTTTAAGAAACATACAAACAACGAAGTCGGGCTACAACCGGATCCGACACAATTATTTGTGGATCGCACAAATATTTGTTTCGTGAGGGAATCGAATCCACGATCTACCGACGCACTGGTAGTGGCGTGGCGATCAACCTAACCACTCCGCCACGGAGAAGGTTTAAGAAGCATACGTGTGGGTAATTTAGGTGCTCTTTACGCTTTAATTAAGGGAATATAGTTCTATGACTAAAGCATCGGACTTTTGGTCTAGTAAGCACGGGTTCGTTGTCTTCACATTTCACTAAACCACTGTTAACACGAAATGCAAACTTAGCAGGATGAGCGAATATGACTAATAAAATTAACCATAACGCTAACAAAAGCTAACAAAATTCATATTCCTTTAAAAATATTTATAGCTCAGCTCTAACCTTCAGTAAATCTACATTTTATAGACACGTTCAGACAATGTTATATACTTTTTAACGGCTTGCTACATACGTGTTCATATACATATAAAGCGCAGGATACCACATTATATTACACTAGATGAAAAATGTAGTAAAACAGTACCTCGGTTATTTACAACTATTATCCATCGGCTAGCTATCGATAAAATTTGTATGAAAACTTGATAAGCGCCCCACATGGCTGTAAGAGGAACTAATTTTTAAGTACATTTTAAATGTCAATCTCTCGATTCTCAATAGAGTAATAATTGAAGTGTTAGTAAGTAGTAGAAAATCCCGCCACAGAACGATAGTGTTGTCTGAATTCAGGGGTTTATTGTCTATAGAGCAAATTCCGTTTATAATCTTGAAACTATGTTGGTATTTCACACCTTAGAACCGCAAACGAGATCGTTGTGGTCACTTAACGCCCAAGTTTAACTTTGAAGATTCTTCAAAGTTTCTGGAGCGTGAATTGGCCTTTGTTTTAAAGTAAGTCTCCCCTTAATTCACTAAACGAAATACTTAATAGAAGTTGTCTAATAATTAGGATTATATTATGTAGCACTTTTTGAGAAATATTCAAATATTTTTTGCTAATAGCACTTTGCCCGTCCCGGGATTCAAACTCTAGACCTCATGATCAGCAGTCGAATACACTGTCGACCACGCCACAGAGTCAGCAATCTTCTAAAGAAAAAGGTAAAACTGCAGTACATAGCTGTATATATTAGTCCCTGCAAACCGTTTACATTGCTCACCAAACAAAAACAACACATACATTACCTATATAAATTAATCAAGTCACTTAGTACAGGTTAATTCGTTGGACCCTAGTTGTACGCGCTCGTGAATGTTTGATGACAACAGTCAAGGATAAACGACTTCCATGCTTGATTAACGCGTATGTAGGTTAAGCTTGTTCCTCGTACTTATCACTTGATGGTCTTTTACTATTTTTACTTTTTAGATATAGGAAAAAGTTTAGTACTAGATTATACGTTCAGTTATAAAATCACGCCTTGTACCCTTCCAGGGTAGGCAGAGACTTGATTAGATTGGAGAAAAAAACTGTTTAATTTTGTTGTTGGTAATTCAGACTCTAGATTATAGATTAGAATTAAAATAAGTTCAAATTAACCAAAAAATGCACTATTTGCTATCCTTCGGCTTTCTAAAGGTATCCTTCTGCATAAGGAGATTCAAGAAGACAGTGATTTCACTATTGCAAGATAGCATAGCATAGGCCTTGTTTACGGCTGGTAAAATTTCTCAAGAACACTAAATTAATCGTACACGTAAGAATGCACGGTTTTCTGTCGACGCTTTCTTTCAACGGTAAAAAAAGTGAAAATTATTTTAATCACTTTATAACTTTGTAAGTCTTGACTAAAATGTTGGACAAAACTGACTGACGTATCAGAATAGCCCAGCCCCGAGCCTAGGACCCTGAGGGCTTTAAATGTATTTAGATAGTGGGTACCTTTTTAACGAACACATAGTCTAAAGAAGGGTTTCTGGGAAAGGTAATTCTAAAGGGACAATAAATTATTTATTAAGCGGCTACAAACGGAGGTGACTTCTATTTTCGGTCGGTATTTTATAGATTTAAAATCGCTAGTGAAAACCACGATCGCAAACTAGTATTCTCACTAATTAGAATACCATTAATCAAAATTGGTTTCTTAATAATAGCTGACTCATTAATGAGTTCATTGAACTTTTTAATTTGTAAGTCAAGATAATGGTTGAAGTTGTTTAGCTAAGAAACAATACTGCACTCTAAACTTAGGCAAAAGAAACTTTGTTGAACATTACATGGAGTGCTTTTTAGAACAACAACAAAACTTAAATTAGAGCGACCTACATGCTTTTATTAATTACTTTTAGGCAACTTATAGAAGATCAATGCAAATACTCTAAAACCTGCTAGCTCAGCCTTATAGAATAATTTAGTAGTTCACGACTCCGTATATGATCGACGATCGTCAAGAAGATAATTATAAATGTGAGCTTTCTTTATCTCATTTCGAAAGAAATGCAAATGTTGGAAAAAATGTGACCGTAACGAACTACGATTAAAGATTAGAGTATCCGGAGTCCGGAGTAATACAACGGATATATTTCTTTAAAATATGTATTTTTATCCTGGCATTTTCAAAGATCATTTTGCAGTCGTTAACAGTAGCCAGAAGCTTGGAAGTCTAACAACCAGTCTTACCGAAGGGCATCGTTTTATAATCCAGGTAACTGGGTTGTGGAGGTCAAATAGGCAGTCGCTCTATGTAAAATTCTGGTATCCAGCTGCATCCGGTGAAAATGGAAGCCGATTCCATATTGGAATCGGCTTGGAAGAAAGGCTAGGATATATCTTTTTATCCTGATTTACGAACAAGCAGTGATGCGCGTATTAGTAAGTAATTAAAAAAGAAAATTAAAAATTCTTAAATACATAATATTATCGTCCCCGTCTCGTACTCGCCTTCTATAAATATTGTAACTAGCGAGGCTTGTGACATTACCATATTCAGTACAGTTGGCAGGTGGATTAGTATCGTGCCTAGTTCGCTGTTATCAGCCGAGCACACAACAGAATCGTCCGACTGACTTAATCTCCGCAGACGGCTTGATTCGAGAATACTGTGATGTCTGTTATGTTAGGCTTACTAGTGCTTTAAATTAATACGAAAGTTTATACGAGGGTGTTAAAATCGAATTGCTATTCGCTGCCTTTGTAGCGTGGTGCATCAGACTTTGATCATGAGGTCTCGGGTTCGATTCCTGGGTCGGGCAAAGTCCTTTTTTTTATTACTAAATTACATTTTTTTGAAAAAAAATTAACGTGTCCGGTAAATGGCTATAATTTCGACCTCTATTACATGGGACTAACATTGTAAATGGCGAAACGGGGGTGTATTTCATTCGCCTCTACCTACAATTTCAGGTTCAATAGGTAAGATTTAGTGAATGTAAGTATTTTTTAAAATCATCTTTATAATTTTTTCACGCGTAACGGAAATTAATCATCTGTTGCCCTCAGTTAAAGGTCCGTTTTTACAACGCAAAAACAATAACTCAATGCAACAACTCATTATCCTTTAAAACTTGAATAAAACGTTATGTAAACACAGAACGAACTTCCCAACACGTTACCGTACAAATTTAGCACTAAAATATTCTATTTGTTCGCGGTTAATGTCCGACATATTCATGTAACAACGACTTGGCCTCAGGAGGTCTACTGACGTCACATTATAAGTGAATAGGTGTTTGTTCTGTTCATTTTATTATGTATTGCGAGAATTATGCAGTGTTTTATATTAGTAAGTCATATTTTTGGGAATGTTTCTTTGGACTCTATCTCTATGGAAACAAGGTGAGATTTGATGAGTTAGGTTTAGAGATACAAATTGAGGCAAGAATCGCGATAAGAATTGCTTTTGCGGGGATTTTTGCAAACAACGAACACAAAGCTCGTCCAGCTTGCGAATATAGCCAACTTGCTACCCGCGCAACTTCGCTTGCGTCCAATAAGAAAGAATGGGTAAAAAATTTCCCCGTTTATGTAACATTAATTACTGGAACTCTGCTCCTTTTGGTCGTAGCGTGATGATATATAGCCTATGTCCTTTCTCGGGTATCAAAATATCTCCATACCAAATTTCATGCAAATTGGTTCAGTAGTTTAGGCGTGATTGAGTAGCAGACGGACAGACAGACAGAGTTACTTTCGCATTTATAATATTAGTATGTATCTAGCATTTGCGAACAATCCAAATATACAAGCTTTCATATCGTTAAGTTCCAATGTATAAATTTACAACGTAGACTGTTCTTTTAAAAGTATTGTTACTTTTGTTTAACATTTAACTGTCATAAGGGACCTAAGAAACATTCGCATGGATGATCATAATTGCGTGAGTCAACATAAAAGTTTCAAAGAAAACATGAAAAAGTTGGCAAACGGGACGTTTACTATAGCGTGGAATTTCTAATAAAGGAGAATACTTATGTGATAATGAAGTTCTAAAGGCATAAGGAAAATTAATGTATTAATATTTAAAAAAAACACTAAATTGTTTATAGCAAGAACCTAGAAAAATTGCAAAATTTTCTACCAACTATGATTTTGAACAAAAATTTATCAACTTTTAATCGTTTCTGTAAAACGTTTCCAAAGCGTTAACGTCACTATAGTTGTTTAAGTTAAACTGTTCCCACGGAACAGTAGCGTGGTAACACTAAAACTTAAACACGTTACACCGTGTTACGGGTTTATAGAACGAGTTAGAGACAAGCGAGGAATAGATTGACTTTGAGAATTATGAAGCAAGTGTACCTAGTATAGAATTTTGATCTTGCACGTACTTAAGTTTAAGCAGCTAGGTACTTGCGTACACTATAAGTTAGAGCACACAACAATATCCTTAATAGAAAGTTTTGAGTCTGACGCATTTACGTATGCTTTCTTTTACTGAGTCGCACAATTAATTTAGATCCAATATATCCAGTTATCGCTAAACAATGGCGCAATACAATTTCGAGGAGTATGGAGATATTTCAAGACCCAACATCAAACAGGCTACTTTTTCTTTCAAATATTGACTCTTAGGTGTTTGAAATAGGGGATTAAAGTATGTGAAGAGCAGAGCCGCATTTGTTAGCAAGTAAAGGGAATTTACCAAAGCAATGTTATAATATATCCTTACTACTTATAAGAAATGCAAAATTCTTTATCTGGCCCGTCCTTTCTTCATAAGTACCTGAACCATTAAACCGACTTGGATGAATTTTTTGTACAAAGAGTGTTTTAGACTCGTGAAAGATCATAATAGTATGGTAGTATTTATCCCGGATATTCCATGGGAACTGAAATGACAATAAACGCCATATAACTATAGATCACGCAAAAGGAGTCGCGGACAAGAGTCAGTGAAGAATACATCAGACTTATATCGTCGACAATTCTTTCATTCTTTCATAATACCCCACTTTGATACAAATCTAATATCAGGGCTGTGAATATTTAGGTAGCTTAAAGCTCTCTCCTAAATCTAGATTTCTTTTATGTCAACCTTTATAAATATTAGATGAGATTCTTGATGTAAACTTATGTTATACTAACAGGAATAGGGACAAAAATATTGTAGACTTTTATATGTGCTTACAAGATTTTTTTATAGCTTCAGCTATAGTTAGCTATATTATAGGTGTGAGCTGGTTAGATTTAGTGCTTATAATAGGTAGGCCTTATTTTAATAGGTTTTGCAAAGCTAGTTGACGTGGTAGAGCCAAAGAGATATTCGAATTCCAAATCGACTGGTGTGAACACTTTCCATGTGAAAAATCTGGGCTATCGATACAGGTGGCGTGGCAATTATTTTTGCAAGGTTCCACAAGTTCTAACTTTGATGATTGATTCCGTGTTGTTTCCGTATAAAACTTGTAGTATTTTTGAAATCGTGACTTGTTTTGTTTTAGAAAAGACTTTATACTAGACACGGTTACAGATGCAGCAATATCTACTTAAACAACCATTAACTTACTACCATAAACTTATAACCCGCACTAAAATAATCCAGCTATAATTAAAAGTGTAGTCGTGATGTTTCACCCGGCTAGCAATTCAGAATTTTTTTATAATAACCTGATCAGTGCCTCTTAGCGAGTGCCGTAAGAACTAGAAACACTTTAAATGTCAATCTCTCGATACTCCATAGTACCGACGGAAAACAATCGCGCTATAAATAAATATTAGTACCTATTTTACTCACCTTAAGCACTCTAATAACATCTTGAGGGAACTGCATAAGCGCAGTGCTGGTGACCCTCCTGTAGATCCTATCGACGAAGATGCCGGCTCTGATCGCGTGCGCCACTGATCGGAACTTCGGCTTCTCGTCCGACTTTCGCTTCGCCGTCGCCAACTGCCGCGTGAAGGTCGACGCCAGCCACTCTCGAACCTCCGGAGGTACTGCATCGGGCTGCACTTCGGACAGCTCATCGTCTTCATCAGCCAACCTCCTGTACACAACCCAATACACAATTAGTTTGATGAAAATTATCTAGATATAAGCTAGTAAGCTCCATCCTTCCTTCATCGCTAGCGTTAGTTTTTACGCAAGATTTTTCGTCTCTCTGCGAATCCGTTTTGCCATCGAAAGCTGCCAAGCTGATAGGCTTTTGTTATGCCAGTTATGCGGCTTGTTAATTCCAATCGATTTAGTTTTATTCATTTGGCAACATTTTCAGCAGATTATTTACTTCTTATAATAATTCTAGTTAGTTAACATTAGGTAATTCAAATTCGTTACCTTCTCATCCTATTGTACAAATACTTGTTAACAAATCATCAAAATTCTTAATAATACTTGATTCAAATTGTATCTTTTATTCATACAACTATTTCTAAGCGAAATTTAAAATCTAATTATAAACTAATTAATGCTGTACATTATTAGTCTATCAGTTATATAATTTCAATTAATTCACTAGGTACTACATCTAGACGTATCTATCTTGTTAGTATGAAATTGTGAATTTTAATAAATTAGTTGAATTAATCTACGTTTTAAGATTATCAAAGATACGAGTAAAGGGTGATTTCTCTTTGCGTTATTTTAAATGATACAAAATCTTTGTGATTGAAATACGGTGAATACAGAATCCCACTTAAAAGATTACAGACGAACTTTACTTAATAAATAGTCAGAATGTTGTCAATCTTGTAGGTAGGGTTCTGTAGAACAGTATATTAATATTTGATTCAGACCTCACGTGTATTAGAAATATTTATTTTGTTGAGGACAAAAAAAGTTCAAACAAACAATATATATTCCTGAAATTGAGAAAAATGTTTCAAATATCGGGTGTTGGAAACCGATGTGTAAACTTGATTTGCCAATCAAAACGAGTGTTATGAAGTTGCTGAGATACGAGAGCATGCGTGGGTACAAGTACCGACACGAACTAGGAGATGGCTATACATGCAGCGTGCTCAAGAATACGTAAAGCCGGAACATTGCTTTCCATTAGGTTTCCAGCCAAATGAATCTGCACATTTTACGATGGGGCCATTCATATAAACCCTCTCTCAATTTGCCTTATTTTACAATCAGAGTAACGCATTGGATGCTAACCTTCTTCACCCTAAAGGCAATCCCTTAAATTATTTTATTTATCTCGAATATTCCTTGTATCTTTTATGTTTTCTCTGTTAAAAAGATTGTATGTGAAAGCTTTTCTTATCTTGAAATATAATATCAGATTAGATTCTTTGAGAACATATTACAGAAGAGGTTTATTTTTTAAGTAAAGTGAAAAATCTAGTAAATTCTATTCAAAACTGTAATCAAAAGAGGGTAGATCAAAAAAACGACAGAATTGATCAACAAGAGCGCTTTTTCTTTCTTGAACGGCGCGACTTTCATTTATCCCTTGTTGAAAGGATCTGCACTCAACATTTTTTGCTCGTGTCCACGAACGCAAATAAAAATCTCGTCTAACACTGGCATCAATTATTTACATATGAACGCTTGTAAATTGACTATCAACTTTTCTACTATAGTTAAGTGTAAAGCATCGAAACAATGGAAAGCAATACAGCACACAAAACAGACACACGACAATAAGCGAGTCTCAAGGGATGCTGCGGGTTAATTTGGGGTCGTATTATCATTACAACTTGAATGAAACGAGAATTGTGAAAATGTCAAAAGTAATTTTGATGAAGGTGCTCTGAATTTTAATAATGGTTTAATTCTGTTTGATTCAAGTATTGTGAGTGGCATAAATAGTGATAACATCGACACACCTAAACACCAGGGTTGGGGCCGACTGCTGGCGCGCCACTGCCGGTCTAAAATAAAACACGACGTCATTGGGACAGAGTCAGGGATGAATACAAGGAGCGGGACAAACGCGAATGAGTCTGCTTAACGGGATACGGTTGATCATCATTTCATTGATCAATGTTTATAAATAACTGTATATAATCAACAAAAAATACAGAAGACGATAAGTTTGTAATGTTAGTTCGTTCATTGAAATGATGAACAATCCGGCTTATTGTTTGTACAACAAGAAACCTGTAAGGTATAACAATATACACAATTAAAACAATAAATACAATATAAATAGTATATACTTAAAGTCACAATAATAAGCTATTCATCAAAAATACCTAGAATAAAGAATCCTAAAAATGTATAATATAAAATATTTTGAAAGCGGTGGTAGCAGCTATATAAACATCGTGAACAAAAACTAATTATAAAAGGTTTCACGAAGAATAAAGGTTGAAACCACAGGTATGTTTTAAAGAAATTAAAATGTTGTTGAACATATAAAGGACAAGCTTAATGGTATGAGGCTACACAGGGGTCACCCAGACACAAGAATGATATACACATGCCTAAGGAAGGACAAACACAAACGGAGACAGAAGACGGGGCACACAGACGAGTCACATAGGGACCGAACGGCACACAGGGAAAGTTCCAGAACTAAACTATACGTAATCTAGACGCAGATAAAACACTATTACTACTAGAGAACAAGTTAAGGTTTACTTAAAAGTTTTCTACATAATGAAACGTTTAGCATCGTATCACTTAACTTGCTCGCCAACATCGTTACACAGAAACAAGTAACCTAAAATCGAAACTACCAGCCTGGATTAAATCCAAGCTGATACAAAACAGCAAATTAATTCGGATGGAAAATCTAATCTAACAGGAGGATAGGTAACTGAGAGAGACGATATAACTGAAGCTTGAACAGAACAGAAAGACCTAATCGCACAGATTGGACAGAAGGGAGGCGCGACTACTTGGCCATTGTCGGCGGTGTTGTAACGGTATTAACTTTGCTTCGTTCGGTTTCTCTACTGAGCACCTCGCCCAGCACGGGGTGCGCAGGCGTCGCATGTGGAGCGTGGACTGCTGCGCGCGCGGCTGCTCCGCCACTCTCCTATCCCTGCGTTAGACATAATCACTGGCGGCGCGACGACACATCCGCTCACCACCAGCCATTGTTATACACATCCTAGAATGCTTGTCTTTGGAGACAACATCGTCACGAACATTCTCCACGGTTATCAGTATAAGTAAACCAAATGGCCATTGTATGAAATAATGAAGCATTTCAATGTTTCAATGTCGGAACGTTGCGTCCATTATGAAAAATGAATAAAATAAATTAACGCGCCAATAACACTCCCTTGGTTTCAAGTTAATTTTATTTGAATCGAAGATTTGTAAGGATTCGTTTCAACCGTCGACGTTGTAGATGTCGAAACCTTTAAAGTTTTCATTTGACTCTTAATTTATAAACTAGAACAAGCGTAGAATAACACTCGTGACATTTCAAGAAAAATACTCTTTTAAAATAACATAAATATCTTGGCAATTTTAAGAATTCGAGATGAAAAATTGAATTAATTTCGAGAAGTGGTTTTTCTCTGCGAAATTCTGTGAAGTCAATTTGAATTTAAAATGGGATAAATATGCAAAATGTTACATTCATATGCAAATGGTTTCACTGCTTCCATATATCATTTAGTAGGGAATAGTTGGTCTTTGAAAGCAATCATTTATTCTGAAGGAAAATTCTGCGTATGAAGAATTTTAATCTGATTCTCGTACCTGTAATATTTATTGGTGCAAAATGTAGATACTTTATGTAATGGCATGGGGTTTTTATTACCTCGTTTTTAGTGTTTGATTTTTATTGCTTTTGCTGATATAAAAACTATGAAGCTTTATTGCGTGTATTTTTTACTCAACAATACTTTTGGTTTAGATGGAGACGATGTTTTTGTAATTTTAAATCCTTAGAACTACGAAACAAATACTAATTTCGTTAAGATTCTGAGAAGCGGTTTCCTACCAATATCGGCTTATCCGCACCTCTAGCGGGTGATTTAGGAACTACTTTTTGACGACATTTCAATGTCAAACTTTCATTACTCGATAGTACTGACTGTAAAAATTGCACAGTTGATTGTGTCGTAAATCCCGGGAAAAAAATATATTGAAATACTTTTAACGATCTTCAAAATCAATAGGTACTTTTATTAAAAACCACATCACATTTCATTATTAATTCCTAAAATATACCAAAACACAATAGGTAAGCATAAAGCTAACTGTTTATTTAAGAGATCCGTGCAATCGGGGCGCGGTCGGATGGGTTTCAAAGGCCGTTCGTTGAAATACGGGTGGAACACTTGATTGGTTTTCCAGTACCGGGAACGATTGACAATAATGCAGTTGTTACTAGTTACTAGAACTTTGATGCCAAGCGCACTGTTATTAAGTTTGTACCGAAAATGGTTTATTTTAGCTTGTGAAGTCGACTGTGGTTTCGAAAATACATAGTCATGTATGTAAGTTATTAAAGTTTGCATTGTATATTAAACTCAGGTAAATATGCTTGGTTTAATCAGATATCAGTAATGGCACTTTTTAAAGTAACAATCAAGGTATTACACATTGATCGAGTACGTGTAAAATTGAAAAATGTTGTTTTTTTTACGTGAATCATTTTTGCTTCACCTTATTAGACGGACTACAGTAGCTCGATTCTCTACTACTATCGACTACCGATCTGATCAGCGCCTCTGACGGGTGTCGTAGGAAACATTTTGGCAGTACATTCTAAATGTCAAAATTTCGATAGCTAGCCGGTTGTCGGTAGTCGATAGAGGTAGAGAATCGAGGTACTGATACCTAATGTCGAATATTGGTAACCCCCTAAGATTCTAGTGTGTGACCTTAGTAATTACGCTCATAGAGTAAATATTTTGTCTGATAAGATATTAGTTATTATACAGTATAATACTTGACTAAAAGCTAAATATAAAATGTATAAAATTGAAGTGTTTAGTATTTTGATTCTAAACGTTAGCGGATTCCGGGTAACAGACAGAATTGACAGTTTAACAAAAACAGTTGTATTTCCCGGAGGTGAAATATGAAACTACAACAAATAGAGAAACATTGAATCAATAATGGATGATGCATCCAATTCTAGGTACAATCACAGTGTACCTAGAATTATTAACTTTAAAAAAAATTACTATATTTTTTTGTTATCGCACTGGCTTGTTTAAGATTTTTTTAGGGAATATACCAAGTTGCGCTTTTTGAGTCTTAGTCTACCCCTAAAGCGTGGGTTATATACAAAACTATTTATTTACAAACTGGTACAGTTTTCGGGCAGTACAAAAATTTATTCGTACCGCAAATATATTTCGGCTAACTCATGGATAGGATTTTACTGTACTTTGACTGTATTTATTACTCTATTAATTTGCCCATAAGTTACTAAACTTAATACCTACCCATTATCAAATAAATTAAGTAATACTGGCATATTATAAAATTATACTTTATGCATTGTTATACCATTCTATCAGAAGTAAATATATCTAAATATTTTCACGTTTTCATAATTTCGAAAGTGCTGAGACGAGTAACAATTTAATTTTCAGTTTTTCATGATTCCGTAACTGCCGTACAGTAGCTCTTTCATAAATCTATTTCACTGCACTTAAATTCCCTGTGGTACAATAAAGCACGGGTGTATTGCAAACAACTCGATAGCAGTTGTTACAATGCGATTTTCTGTTTTCATTTGCAAAGAGAAATTATTTTGTCGTTTTTCCCTGATATGTTCGTAGTATTTTGTATTTCAATAACACTTTTGTATCGGTTATGTTTGCTTAGTTTGGTTTCTGTGATGACAGTTTACATGCAGTTGCATTGCTATTTATTTACTTTGTTTTTGTACCTAATTTTCTTATTTTCGGAACTTACAAGGCATTTTTTTTACGTTTTATATATCGCGTCTTTAAGACGAAATGCGAAAATTGTCACATTACTTGCGTCGGAGAGAGAATATTTAGTTTTTCTTGTAATAATATTTCCAACATTATAGTAACATGCCTGGTGAATTAGCTTATTTTTTACCTTATTATTTAGGTAAAACTGTCGTCGTGTTCTGTGGCACAATCGTGAATATAAAGTGATATAGATATAAAAGATAAAATATGACATTTGTCTATCAAATATTTCATAAATTTTAAGTACAATAAACCTTAGATTATAATCACAATCACGCAATCTAATTCATCGGCTATTAAATGTTAGAATCACGTAAACCAAGTTATTATCGTACTGAATTTATATTCTTTTGTATCGAGCTAAACCTATTTGATATCAAGCAAGTAGGCCTACCAGGGTTCTTTTACCCGAAGTTTTGTCACAATTTTGATATTCAATAACTATGACGTTTCTAAATTTCTATAGCTTTAGCGCAATTTTCCACAGTCGGTACTATCGAGAAGCAACAGTTTGACATTTCAAATGTGCTACAAAAATAGTTCCTACGACGCCCACTGGAGGCGCTGATTAGATTTTCATGCAAAATATATCGATAGCTAGCTGGCTACTCGATAGTAGTGTAATCGGCCTACTATCTGAAGGTTTTAAATTTCGTAATTTCGTGAACTATAGTAAGTTAAGAAGGTTTAAATGTCAAACGCTCCAACGAATTTTGGAAATGAATGAAATCACGCTAAGAATCTTCTACAATTTCGTACGCAGTTTCGTTTTCGTTGAATTATAGTAGACCCTCAGGACATGGTACGGCTAAATTGAGCAATTTGTACAATAAAGGAGGACTAAATTGATTTCTTGTATATCGTAACACAAGAGTTTGCAATTTTGTCAAAGAGCTTTCGGCGCGTGTGGTGTAATGAAATTCTTTTGTTTATTGAAGTTTTTGGTTTAAGAGTTAATAAATTTAGGTATTCATGAAGCAAATAAAGACATTAAAGAGGAATTTCTTACATTCGGAATTGCTAGATTTTTGCTTGAAAACGATAATTAACGAAGTCAAATGTACATTGTCTTATTTTGTCTCAAAATTGTACCCACAAATAGCTTCAGAACCAGACAGGATCTACAGTAATTTTGGTATGCATAGCAAATTTTCCGTGAAACTAACATAAAATAATTGCTATACCCGGAAACCATGCAATCGAAAACTTATTTTCCTTGTTCAACTTCAAAGAATTCCAACAATTTCGTTAAATTAAAAATAAGTACGCCGTTAAACTGCAAATGGAACTCGAAAGTAGATTTCCGAAAAGCAATATCTATACTTCGTAGCATTAACTGTAGTCATAACGTGAAGGAAATATCATTTAACGATACCTATTGTAACGTTGCAGTAAGCTCCTTAGATATTTATATTGCGTTTTTACGAC
This sequence comes from Anticarsia gemmatalis, assembly GCF_050436995.1. Lineage (NCBI taxonomy): Eukaryota > Metazoa > Arthropoda > Insecta > Lepidoptera > Erebidae > Anticarsia > Anticarsia gemmatalis. The sequence continues at coordinate 11,354,023 of NC_134747.1, forward strand.
CTCTTTTTATAACTCAATGTTCTTGAAGGTTTTTATAACTGCGTTTAGACGTTCGTCGAGAGTTCCACTTGAATTGTACAATATGGTTATGAGAAAAAGATTCAGGTTTGTTCGCTTTATTTTATGGATAATTTTATATTTTTAGGGAGGAATTTAGTCTAGTCTCAATTCACGTCTACTTTATTTCGAAGCGCCTACTTGTAACCTAAAGCCCTTTACGATTTAACTTTTTGTAGACTACCAAAGTGCCTTAACATGTCTAGACTGAAAAAGACAATGCTAGTGTCAGGCCTAAGCAGTCTCGCAACAAAATCGGAAACTTTAAGGACGTCTAAGAAATTTTTCGACTAAATGTAATTTGTCATGTTGCACACAGATTCTTTATATCCGTCTCCATTGCTTAGAGTCATTGGACGAGGCATTTTTTTATCCGCCGTCGCGCCCTTAAAGTACATTGTAGGCAAATAGGACGCCTTGCATTAAACATAGCGTCGTGTCTAAAAAACCACAAAATAACAACCACCCAATTAAATTTATCTATTCTAAAGTACTATCTCCAAATATATCCGTATTTCAAAGAAAATCCTTCGCAAACAGCCGATATTCCCACTTCCTATATCCAGGCGCGTTGTAAACCACAATTTTCAATCTGCATCCGTCCGCGCGTCGGGTGTCAGCCGTCAGTACGCTGTATTACTGACAATGCTACGCCAACTACCAGGATTTCAAAATAAAGTACCTGTTTATTCTCTCTTTAGTTGCTTTTATTTCAAAGCTAGCAGTAGAAACTTTACACAATACAATTATGCTAGAACAATTATTGGCCGTAAATTCCAGGAATAATTTGTTATGTTGCTCAATTCTCTACATTTTGTACTATAGAGTATCGAAAGTGTGATATTGAAAACGTACTGTAATCAATGTACTTATATTAAACTACGAAAACCTGGCTACTTTTATGAGAGAAATAATTTTAGGACGGACTTTTTCAATTTAAATACCTTACTTATCATCATTGATGTGTAAAATTCAAATTCAAATTCTTTATTGCTCTCATGTGTTACAAAGGTGTTACATAAAAAAATAACAATGAATTTTGAGGATTTTTGACGCACCATATTAGCCTATCATAATATTTAATCAAGTAGAAAAAGTTGATGGGGTTTCAGTTGCTGTAAATTTTTTGTTCATTTTTTAACGAACACTGGCATTAGTTATCCTGCACTCTGCACATACATTTTCGTGCGTCATGGCGGAGCCGTGCTTCCGTTTCCGTTCACTAGCCGGCACCATTTTAGAAAGATACACTTTTGTAAAAAAAATGTTGGCACATCTTTTGTACTTAATCTGGAATACTTTTAGTTGAGAGAAATTTCTGACATTGCAAAAATTACGAAAACCTTTTTTATTGGTCCAGATTTTGTGATACTTGTTTTCCTTGCGGTCTTCGTACTTAGTAATATAAAACAATTAGCTAATTTATACTAAGATATTTTTCATTAGTAACCTGGAGTTTGGTAACGTACCCAATATAATAGCAATAGGTTTGCCCGCTATGATATGGGACTAATATTGTAAACGGGGAAATGTGAATGTATATTATGCATCTTTTTATACTTCTGCAGGTATGACAGACATCACGTTATAAATTTAAATCAGAACAGAGTGGCTGAAAATAAAAAAGAGATTTTTTGATAAAAATTACCTAATAACAAAATTTTCGTCGAACAAAAATACGCAAAAGGGCATTAAAACATTAGATGACGCATTATACAACGCAAGAGAAGTTAAGAGCTCTTAAATATTACAAAGAAATGACGTCACAAGTACGTCACGACTCTCAAAGCGTCATTAAAGTACTGACATTAAGGTTTTTGTGTTTCTTTTAATAAAACGCTTTAAAAAATCTTATTACTGCTTTATATAAGGATAAGATTACTATGAAGTAGCTTATAAATGATGTTCAAACAAAAAAATAATAATACATAAATTGAGGCAATTATTTTACTTTGAGACCTTGCCCATGTGTGATGTTGGATTGAAGTAAATAAAGCACAATCCTCCGGAATCCGAATTAACAATAACCTATTGTAAAAAAACATTTTACTACGCGGAAATATCCCGCAGAATGGCAGTTGCAGTTCGATTATTCTGTAGTACTTCAGTACACCCTTAATCATCTTATTTTTCGTCTAGTAATAATTAAACAGACCCAAAGTGTAGCCCCTCTCTTAATCGGAGATGAAACCCTTGCCAAAGCCATGAGAAACTCAGGCTACATTTTTTTACTTATTTCATAGTCAACGTCACTATAAATGGATTTTATTATATTTATACCATAACCTATGGTACTACAAACACAATTAACTCGAAACAACTCAATAATGTACACGGACGATGTAATACACGAACGTTTAGCGCGAGTTAGGAATATTTCATAACTATTGATTTACACACCCTCCGTTATATCGCTTCCGAGAACTTGCATGTATTGCGAATTGTATGAATTATATAAATGATTTGCGAGGTTTGTTTGACTACGGATTTAGTTTTTGATAAGGTAAAATAAATTATGAATGGTATAACACGTTTTCACTATATAAACTAGACTTCATCATAAGAGAGAGAGAGAAATCAGTGTTTCCCATAAACTACAAATCATGAACGGAGTTTTTTTGATTTTATGCCAAAAATAATTTAATTTAATTTACGCCAAAAATAATGTATTTGAAGATAATCTTCAAATAAATTATTTTTGCCGTAAATTGTTATTTAAAAATTAAGTACAAACACTACTTCAAACATAATTTGATTTTGTATTTTTAATGTCCGTGGAAGTAGTTTTTACATAGAATACAATTTGTTTTCATGAATAATATACTCTAAACTTAAAGCATAAAATATACGCTAATTTCAAGAAAGAAGAAATTTTGTATACCTGTCATAATATAAAGGAAAAAAAATCATAAATCCAGTCAAAACAACGTAGTAACCCACTAAAAGAATACACGTAATAAAAAACATCCTGAAATTTTAACGAAGGAAGGTCTTGCTAGTCCAATTACGTCACAAGGCTTATCCCTGAATTTTTCAAGGGCACTGGAGCAAAATGTTTTGTGATCTTAATTAACCTGACTCACTTGTCGTGATTAAGGCCGATCTAATTATCTTCTTCTTACGTTTTCTTCTCGAGAATCTACTTGATCTTTTTACGATTGCGAATTGTTTAGTGTAATGTTTACTACCGCGGCTGTTTGGTGTTTTTTTACAATCGTTTGTTCATTTTTATTTTTGCATTTATATTTCACAAGCTTTTAGGTTTGCTTTTAGATGAATAGTGGTCTGTTCGAATTGTTTTGAAAACAAAACTATTGTTTTCATAGTTGATGAAATGTAATTTCGTCTGCGGCGTTCAACGGTACAGAATCTAAAAATATAAAATCCAAATAAAGTCTATTGTCAATATTTCCAACAAAAGCAATAAAGGATTTAGAGCTTACATCCAGTATTTCGTGTTTAGCTGCGCATTTAATAAAATATAGCAGAGATTTTTATACTGGATTTTGTGAAGCTTATTGTTGTTTATAGACCCACAATATTTTTATTTTAGTCTTCAATTCAAGTTAACTTATCCCGTCTAATAAAGAGTGTAAGAGATAGGCTGTAATATTCCGATACAAACCAAGGTTATTCACGCGTTAAGCCCTATATAAAATAAACGAAAACGCTCCGACACGAAACACAAAAGAGAAATACTGGAGATGACAGAAAAGAAGAATTTGAAAGCGAACTCAACGTCCTCACAACGCATAATAAATACTCTTTATTGTTTGTTATGAATGATATTTATGATCACGATGTAAAAAATACTGCTACAGAAATCTGAAACACACAAATTATGATTTTTTTCTCAACTATTTATTTCTTTCTTCGAGACAGACCACGCTTCGTTGGCAACAAAATATCGAATATGACGACCAAGACTAATTAAAAAGTTATGGCAGATTAAGTACGGGGCTAACTAACTTTGACTTATTTACACAAACACTTTTAAATAATTAATAATGTTTCTATTTACGATTTTGTGTGTGTGCTTATTCAAAAGGCACTTACAGTAAACAATGGTATTGAATCACGATGAAAATTTTCATCATTTATAAGCGTAACATTTTCGTCACAATGGCGAGCTTCGGTTAAAATTATTTGGGTTTCATATTTCAAAAGCCCTTGTATCAAATTCTGGATACCAACAAAATGTACCGCGTTATTGTTACAAGAAAACGTGGGTTTATTGACCTTCAATACCTACTCTTAGTAATGTTTTATTTCCCTTGCCGCTTACTTTTATTTTGGCAATGTGTGTGTTATTTACAATATGTACAATATCAACAGCTTGTGTTTAATCTTTAATAATCAAAGCGTGGTCTTTCTCAGCGGTTATTCCATCACCACCATCACCGTTAACGACAAATCTATCTTTTATATGATATACATACTTGGTTTCATCAATGTAGACTGCTTCGAGCACCTTCGCAGCATACTGTAAGTTCTTTTGTAACGTTTCAGCGGATATTTCACCTCTATTCAATTGTCTTAGAAGATAGCGTAATCTGTGAACAAAGAAATTTAAAATTAATTGTTGGAATTTCATTACGAGATACAATTTGTTTGTCGGGTTAATTATAAGGGTATTTTCTTTGAAATTTAAATAACGTTTTATTTCAGGAAGGACACCTGTAGGAGCTGAGTTGTTATTAACATTTTAATTTACAAAATTGTGTAATTTTAACTCATAATACAGCTTAGTTGCTATTTTTTTTTCGATACGGGCGAGATATCACTGTAAGATATTTTGTCACCCGCTGTTTTTATTAATTTGTAATAGCTTTCGTTAAAAGATAATTATGTTTATTTATATAACAAGATTTCAACATACACTGACCTGAAAAACGATTAGAAAAAAAATCCTATCTTCAAAAGTGCCTTATTCTAATAGCAATAACCCTATTAATTAATTCCACAAACAGCAGCCTTAAAAAACCTTACGAATTCCGGAAACCCGAATTATCATCTTAACAGAGAAACCTTAATTCGGTACTACAAGTACTTACTAAGCACGGCCAATCGTCCGTGAGTGCTAAGGGTTACCCAATATTAGTTGGCAGTTTCGCGCCGCCCAACCCTAAATAAATTGGATTGGGGCCCAAAGGTTTACACGCACTTATCTGAGATTTCCGATACCTAATATTGCTCTTTTATTCGGTGCGAACAAAGGACTGAAAATTGTATGGGTTAGTGATAAAAAGTTCGTGGTGGTTTCAATAGGGAGTTTTATTTTGTTTTTGTGTATTCGAATTGGCTATCGAAATACACTGTATTGATAAATAATAGGTAATTAGTTTTAGTTGCTGCTTGCCTATATATTTTTTGTTTATCAATGATGATTTAGATTGGTCACTACGAGTTTAAAAATCTGAATTGTGTGATTGATGAACTTTAGTTGAACCCCAATAATGTTTGTGGCAACAATATCTTACAGGCTCGTCGCTTGTGAAATACAAACCAATCAATACATTGTTTAAAACATTACTATCATCATTATCGTCTATTAGCTTCCTACATTGTTCTTAAATATTTTGAAGTAACATTTTCTTTCAGCGCTCTATGTCTTAATGTCACAAAACAAATATTTACATTACTTTTACACAAGGCTTGAGAAGTCTGTCTCAGGTTTATTTTAGTTAAATCTTGTTAGATCTGGTGCTGGATATAATGTCACTATGTTATTCAAATCAAGGTTTTATTTTACTTCACTCTAAATGCTTATTTGCCGTTATAATAGGAGCGCGAGAAATATCGCAGAAAACTGTAAAAAGATTACGGGAAATATTTCCTCATGGACAAAGACGGCAAATACTGTATTTTTTTTGTTCTATTAATTTATTTACCTACTAAGTTAATGTAGGGTTTGTTTCTCTCGACCGTTTCAGATGGACGCAAGTATAATTTTGTAGATTTAGTAATCGTGTAGACAGTAGTATTGTTTTTTTGCCTGAGACTCAACAGTACCTACTCATTTGCTTCCTTAATTTTGTATGTGTATAAAACTGATCTTCATAGAATATAATTGCATATTTCTAAATAATAGACTCCACAAACAAATAGAAGAGACGGACATGCAATAAAGTGCACCTGAATAGCTTGTCTACTCGGAACCACAATATCTCTTTGTTCTGAAGATAATAATATCCGCAATGGTCATCTTGCAACTGACAGAGTAATCGCTCGCTGAATTGTTTTAAAATCAAGAACAATGGAACTTACATACATACTTTCTGTTTACAATTTTTCTAATGCAACTGTTAGTAGCGCAATTCTCTACAGTCGGTACTGACAAGAATCAAGAGTTTGACATTTAAAGTGTACTGCCAAAATAGTTCTTATGGAGCTCGGTAGAGGCGCTAAAAATATTTTCGTGTAAATTTTCTCGATAGCTAGCCAGTTGTCGGTAACAGATAGTAGTAGAGCAATAAGCTACAGTTTACGGTGTATTAAATGTGTAGCTTCTTTCGTTTTTTGAGGTCGGTCGAAAAAGAGTAAATGTGTAATAATATACAATATAGTTTTATGAATAGAGTACATGCATTAACGGGCGCACGTTCGTGTGAGCACGCATATGTGTAGTTGTCCGTATCTGTTTGTTATGTATTTACGTATGTATTTGTTTGCTTGTCATAAATGTAAACCTCAAAAATGCTTCAATTGACACATTTAAACAGTTTGATAGCAGAATAACTTCCTAAAATAAAAACGACAAATACGAACGCAACGATTCGTAGACGCGGAAGAGTTGAAATAAAAAGCGGGAACGGCAATCGAAACTCAATAGAATGGAGTGTGCTCTACACGGACGGTTAAAACGAGTAACGTAACTGTTTGAGTGGTTAATTTGAATGTCCCGCAATGAGTGAGAGGTTTTGTTGGTACGGAGTTTATGAATAGTAGGTGTTTCAAGCAAAAGCGTTTATGAGTTACAGCATTCAGTTTTTAAGTAGAGTGTTTTACTATTACGTTTTTTGGAGATTTTTCTATGCCCTTTACAACTGGTAAAAACTAGTAGTAGTGTAATTTACTTGCCATAGAAATGGTTGAAAAGTCAAAACTATTTTTAAGGACCTTTTATTATGTCCGCGGGAGCGTATCAAACCATTGTTCGCAAAAATGGCGAGCAGGATTATATGTTAATTTACATAATGTATTCATTTCAAGTAATTTCAAATGTCAAAAGTTTGCAGTACACAGTACCTACCGACTATGAAAAGTCACGCAGCTGTTCTTAGTTTTAAAAAAAGTCGGTGAAAATCAATGTTTCTAAATCAATTCTCAAAAATGGTTGATTCTACATTGACCTATCTCTAGTAGATCTAGAACCTAACTGGTACAATTTGTCTCATCACGTTGGATCCTTGTCTAGACGCGCTCGCCGGGACCCGTGATTGATGAACATCTAAACTTACATGCGCGTGATCTATTGTTTGGATTTAAATTGATTTTACAACTACTTATCGCTAGCACATAATAATATGTGAGAGTTACGAATGTAATGTATATACATTTTTTTAAGTTAACCTGGCACGGTTTTCTTTGTTTGAGTTTATTACCAGAGAAAAAAAGTTATTATTGTTTAAATATTTTTACATACAAATATGTATGTCTATGTGACCGAGTAACAAACATAATGATTAATGGAAAAGTGACATTTTTACGTATAAAATCTTTAAAATTTGATTTAATGAATTTCTAGTTTAACAATTACATAATCAACATAAATATGAAAAATTTTAGCTCGCTTTAGGACTACACGTGCAGAAATCTGTATTGGACAAAGATGTAAAAGTTTCAAAATTTGTAAAATATTACAAACTTTGTCTTAGCTACGTGATAGCCTTTCAAAATCGTTTGCGTAACCCGATCTAAACCGTTTAAACCTAACAAATATTAGAACAGAATAACAAAGGGAAGCTTCAAGCAAAAACAGGGCAAAAGAAAATGTTTTAAAAGGCTTTCCGAGTCTCATATTTCATTCAAGCGAAGCATCGTTTTTCGCAATCGATCTAGTTGTGAGAGAGATCTTATTGTCTTTTTCTTAAGTTTATTGCTAGCCACTTTATTGGTCCATTCATCTTCATTATTACTAGGCCAATGTTTATGGTTTAGCACCGCCTTAGAGCTTTACGTAGGGTGAGAGTATTTCTGTAGTTTCTTGGATTATCTTTTGTTTTGTATGATGTGACACGACTGTCAGCGTATTTTATGTATTGTTTATTCGTTTTTACAAAGGTTTACCTAGATAGAGTACACGCAAATTGCGTAAATCAGTAGCGCGATTCAGTACCACTATTGACTATCGGCTAGCTTTCAAGAAATTTCTAAGCCTCTAGCGGGGGCCGTAGGAACTATTTTGCAGTACATTTTTTAATGTCAATATTTCGACAATAAAATTGATAGTACCGAGAGTAGAGAAACGACCTACTGGGATAAATCCAATGCACATTTTAATATGTTGTGAGACAAGTAAGCCAGCCGAAAATAATAATAAACTTTTTAGGGGATCTTCTATATTAACGGTTAAGTTAACGATGTTGAATTTTAAATATCGTATTACAATTTCTTTACTCTTTTAAAAACTGATAATGTTATCAAGAATCCTCGAAGCAATTACTGGATACAAGAAAAATTAAATAACAATACAAAATTCCTGGAAATCAGACCCAAGGTTTCACGACCTAGCTCCTAATATAAAGGTAGGATCACAAAGGTAAGTTTATTTGTCTGGCCTAGGCATTGCCTAAACTACCTTCAGACTTATTTGAAAAGTTCTCGAGAATGTTCAATTAGATACCTGACTCCTAGGTATTCGGTTTTAAATGTTTGCTAGGAATTTAGAATAGAAAATAGGACATTCTAGTCTGACTCTTGATGTTGAGAGACCTTTGTCTATTTAGTTTTAAAAGAAAATGCTTGGAAATATTACTAGTACTTAGACTATACAGCAAATAGATTCAGTATATTTTTTATCCGACTTCAAAAAAGAGGACGTTCTCAATTCGGCTGTATTTTTTACTGTAATTTCACGCAGTGCATCTAGCGTATATAGTAACCAAACCTTGTAAAATTAACATACATTGAACCAATTACGGTTTTTATATTGGAAATATTCTTCTGTCGTAATGAGAGAGGGCACCGGCGAAGTGGGGTTGACGACATTCTTCAAAAACGCGCAAGCGAGATTCAATCTTCAGCTAAAAAAATCTTAGACACTCAATTTTCCTTCTCATGTTTAACTTAAATATTTGCAACTCTTGCAAAATAAGCAATATCTTTTTTTATTCTCTAAAAAATACAACGCATTAAGAATTGCTCTTGTGTGGTGAGGACTTTCACAAACATTCATACAACGGACACAAAGTTCAACTAGAGTACCAGACCCTTTCCGTGTGGGAAACGAACCCACGACCTCCCGACGCAATGGTAGCAGCATGATTTGAGCCTACGACGCTTAACCACTCAGCTATATATATTTTTATACTAATACTAGCGGACCCGACAGACGTTGTCCTGTCTACATGTCTTTAATTTAAACATTTTAAACTTTTTTTAATAATCCATTCTCAGATCCCCTGAACACACACACACAAAAATTCATCAAAATCGGTCCGGTGGTTTAAGAGAAGTTCAGTGACATACACACTTACAGAAGAATTACATATATAAAGATTATACTGCGTAGTTGCGTAGTATTGAAAAAGGATGTGCGTGTGAACGTCGTTATTGGTATCTCTCTACCCATTGACATACAGGAATTTCTATGCAGTAGGGTATGGAATAGATTCGAATTCTTTTTGGTGTGGTGTGCGGCTATTCGGCCTCGGCTTTCAATGGACCAGCCTATTGCTTTGTGTAGTATATTTATAGTGGTAGATAGTAAAGGGATGTATGGAAGTATTTTAGTGGATAGCTTGTAGAAACATCACGTCCCGAAATTGATTTTGTGGTGTATTCGAAATTGAAGGCTTTTGAAACATCGCTTGCATTTTGTTACAACTATTTGAACTAAATATCTAGAAAAATCGTATGGACAGTCGATACGATTTTTTTAGATTGTATTGTGACTATTTTTTGTTTAGATATTTGTTACTAAATAATATAATTAAAAAACCGCTAAAAAGATGACGTCGTAAATTTCATACTCAATTCACGACAGATTGCCTCCAAATAGATAATAATAATTATTATTTGGGCATAATGGTAAGCAAAAACTAGAAAATAAGAGTAAGAAAGCTAAAAGTTGGTCTACCCGCATTTTTTCTAGGTTTCCTTTATTTCTTGTTAAATTCTCCCGTTGTGGTAACTTTATCGTATCCTATTTCGTTGGTTAGAGCACTGCGCCGTGGATTCGTTAGAAGCGAAGTATTTGTGGTGAATGAACACTAATTAGAATTCGCAAGAAAATTGCAGCTGTAGGGGTGGAATGTTAGGTATTTTATAGTCTTGCTTTGTAGAAGAATAAAAAAACTTTCGAGGTGAAGGAGACGATGCTGAGTTTTTCTTAGATGATATTATTTAGGAGATGTAAACTTTCTTATGCATATGATGTAACAATGAGTGTGGCGATTACGTAATATTTTTATGAGTCAGAGAACTATTGACTTGGTAAATATTAGTACTCTATTGGTTATTCCATGGAAGAAAGAAAAATCGATTTATTAGGTCCCAAGTGTTACCTTTTTTTCTCTTATTGATGTGACTGTTCAGGCAATTGTCGAATGGAACTGAAATGGAAGGAATACATTTTCCTATTGTTGTGCGAAAAGATAATTTTGTACGATGAAAAGGTTTATTTGCGTTATTTTATTGGCTTTGTGCTATATTTAGATTGACAGAATAAGCGAATTGTGGGTGGATGTTATAAAACGATATTAATTAATGTTTTCGCCATAGCGGATTATTTTATTGTGGTTACAATTAAAAAGCTTATAATAGAATTTGACCCGTGCAGTGGTACGGAATTGCCGAATTTGAAATCACAAAACTGTGGGTTCGAACTCCGGGTTATGTTGAATTCAGTTTAATTTCATAATATACAGAAATGACCTCTGTACATATTTATTATAGGTATAGATAGATGTCAATACAATCCTAAACAGTTTCAGCGTAATTTTATATATTTATGATACCATGAATAAATGAAAACTAAGAAAATGAGCTTCAAAAGCACAGATATATTTTGTCCGTAATAAAAAGATACCTATTTTCTTATAACAAGAATAGAATACGCTAGCTTATGATCCAAAGATATTTGCGGAACAACTTAGTGTGGAAATATTAAAGACGTCGTGATTATTCAAAGTATAAAAGGCTTATAGCCAGTTTGCCGTCCCTCGGTCCTAAACCAACAATGCATCGGGAAACGTTGTTTGTGAAAAGCATTGAAAATACTTTGGATTTGCTGCCATTGTATGATATTACATTTTGGTTAAAGCCATCTGTTAGAGGGAACGATTTAGGAAGATACCGAAATAGACGGAATAATATGTTTTTGACGTGCAATGGTTTGACGGACATATCCAAGGATTTGTACGGCCTGATTTTCGCGATGTCTTATTTGGTCAATCAATTACATCTTAGCTTATGAATGCCGTTTAAAGTGAATTAACAGGAATAAAGGCTGAGACAATTTAGATACTTTTGGCGTTTATGAGGCTGTTTTTGGTGCATATTGTTGTCTATAATAGCCGGCACTAGTGTTTATTTACAAGTCTAAAACTTAAATAAGATAAAATTTTGCGCCAGGCTTTAATATTTTTTTGGCACAGGAAAAGTCTATAGGTTCGATTAACGCACAAGACTTTATAACCCAGAAAATCCTTCGCACACTGTCCTATGTGCAAAAGTTGCTATGTATATATATCAAATTTAAACACAGTAGTACATACCTAAGCGCGGCCTTATCGCAAGCGTCGGGCGTGTCGACGGCGGGCAAGTGCTCGGTGTCTAAGTCGAGCGAGTCGAGTTGCTCGTCGGTGGGGGTCGAGCAACTCTCGGCCTTGCTGCGGCTCGACGAGCGACGGACTATCGTCAGTGCGCCTTGTTCTGTAACAAATACACACACATTTCATATATGAAGCTTAAGGATGGGTAAATATTTTAGGTCGGGAAAAAAGTCTTTTCGCATTATAGTATGTATGAACTTGTAATAGGCTTCACAAATGAGTACACGGTTCATTAGGTTTCTTTCAGTGAACTCGTGAGGTACCCAAATATAGAGCTTTTTTGTGTAGAGAAAAGATTTTATTACAAGTTCATACATACTATAATGCAAAAAGACTTTTTCCCTGACCTAATATATGTAGTTAGGAAATGTAGTAGAAAATGTAGGTATACTACGGACTCTACCATGCCAAGCGGGTAGTTCAAAATATTTACAAGTTATTCGTGTTATTATGTTAATTACTTGTCGTGTTGCGTCTAGCTATTGTTAATTCGTTTACAAGCTGTGCGTCTAGCAATTGGATTGTTATTTTTTCAATACTATTTATTTTATAAGTTAGTTATTTACATTAACTTGTTAGTAGGTACCGTGTTAGTTTCTTAAGGTGATAAGTTCCCACTGCTGTCATTTAATTCAGACTGCAAACAACTTTATCCATCGTTTTGGTGGTATGCCGAAATAAATTTTGTTCGGCTAGTTTGTGTTGTGTGCGGTTTATCATATTATAGGTTATACCTTCAAATTTTAGGTACTAAATCATAGTATAAAATATCACTATATAAGTAAAGCCGAACAATACCGAGGGTTTTCAAAGTATTAATTTGTCAACCACGAAACCCTATAGACTCAGAACTTCACTGTGATATTAAATTACTTCACAGAACAATATTATAACTATCTGTCGGTTTACTTTGAATTTCACAGAATCAATTATTTGAATAAATATTAGACTTCCTTTTAATTAAATACTGTATTTTGATAGTCTATTGTAATAAAATAAGTTTGTATAAGTACTAAATCAATTTGATAACACTGTAGACTTTATTTAGATAGTTTAAGCACTGAGTGAGTGACTGAATGAGTTTTTTCGAACCAATCTTTGTCTTCAGTAATACTTAACTTAATAGTTTACCTGTGCCGTATTTACTTACAGGTAAACTATGTAGGGGTATAAAAATAGTATTATACCCCTACATAGTTTATTAAAGGCAGTTTAAAATTTAGACTGATTGAATTAGTTAGTAACTTTGGCATTTAAAATGAATTATTTTTAAATTAGTTTATTAACCGCTAAAGTTAAAATATTTAATTAATCTTATAATCTTAGAAAATAGCATTTAATCTCATAAACATAACTAAGTAATTAGTATACAATAAATTAAACAATTACCAAAACAAAGGCTTCTGTAATCTTAGTAATAATCAAATCTCTTAGTCCATTCTAAAACATGACTTCAAACAAACTTGAACTATTAAACAACTAATTCTAACTACAAGTCAAAAACATCAAATATATTTAAGAACACTTCTATCTCATGCAGACAAACCAATTATAAATTAATTTACAACGTATTATACAGATTACGATTATAATTGAAACACAACATGCGGGGTTTGTGCTAATCTAGTTGTTTAAGAAAATAGAAATGTATGCTAAATGTATTATTATGTATGTCTGTAAAATGTATGTATGTATAATTTATTTAGGAAATATTTGTTGGGATTTAAATTTTCTGATACATCCATGTTGGTGGTTATATAGAATGGATTATTTTGTGTACTTATTATATTTCTGTTTTATTATATAATGAATGCATAAGCTTATGAGCTTAGTAGTAGTAGAAGTTTAGTAATTTTTTATTAGTCATTTTACACCTAGGGACACGTCTTTCATTAGAAAAAATACATCGACTTCTTGGCAAATCCGCCAAAATTTATAAAGCTCTTTGTTCGAACAAGGGCTGGGAAATGGATTAAGTAAGCATTGTTTTTTCTCAACAACTTTGTATGTTATACATATTATGGTGATAAAAACTGAAAAAATATAATATGCTGCCGATTTAAATTAACCAAATTCGGTTGATTATGTATCGGGCAAATTCGGTCGTGTACCGCAGGCTTTTATAAATAGTTTCGTTTAATTAACGGCTCAGTTTCCAAATGAATGGCAATCAGTCATCCGTGAAAATGTGTTATTTAAACCCTTGTATATAAAACACTTAATATACTTGTAGCAAATTATTTACTATCAATTTTATAATGTTAGGTGTCTAGTTCAAAGTTTATTATACAGTATTTTTTTTTTTATGGATTGTCTACACTAGAGTCGCTGACGCGTCGACCAACTTTTTATTTTTTAAAAATATGTCGAGATTTTTAGAAACAAAGTCGACGACACCGAGAGACAGTGCATGACTTTGGTGTGGAGTCAACATTAGACATATCTAAAATCCATTCATTAAACTACGAGTTCTCTAATGCCTTATAATAAAAGTTATAATACAGGCAATCGTTTGTTAGTTTGTTAGTGGTGATTTTTCACTTTCATTCTCTCTCTCGCACTCACTCTTTCTAGCACTCAAGTTTGACACGTTTATAGATTTTTTCTTCTATTAGTTGTAGGTCAGTCTTTAATTAATCTCTGCCCTCCATCTGAGGTGTTTAAAGCCAAGCCAGCAAGAGAAACTTTTAGAGTAGTGCCTAAAGCACTTTCAAGCTAAGCTCTAATGCAATTATTTGAGCACTAATCTTTCAATGACATTTAGTTGCAACTTATTATTTAATTTAGCTTTGTTATATTAGCAACTACATATGCCGAATTTCAAGCAATTCCACTACCAGTAAAAACTCCAATACCGGTTTCACTATAAAACCCGGTTTTAAATACCGTTTATCAGCGCCGAGTTCGGTTTATTTCACGGAACCCACGGCACGTAGGTTTTAGTATTCAGTGAACAAAATGTTTGTTAGTACTAACTAGGGATGTTATGGATAAAGTTTCGGATGAATAAGAATATATTATAAGAATATATTAAGCACAAAACATCGATGAAATTATGCACGATGATTTTTTTTAATTATTTATTCAAGCTTAATTTACAATAGTTGTTTATAGGTAGATTTAGAGCATTATTTACCACTAAATCATTGGGTTAAATAAACTACGGTTATCCATAAATTTCGGATAGTTGCGATAATGTATGTTAGATTTAAACATTGTTAAAGCAAAAAGCGGAAAGGTCATCAACTTGCAATTCACCCCTTATCCGAAAAAAAATTCGCAGCTGCGGATATATTTTTTCGGATATCTGATAGTTTCGGTTACCGTTTCTCCATAACATCCCTACTACAGAGTACACAGTGAGTTTTTCATCTACGAATTTTTGATTATTCCGATTGGAAGCGGATTCATGCATTTTTGCGTGACGTGTTTCTCAATGACATTGATCCGGTGTTAGTTAGTGTTTGTTATTTAATATTGAGCCTTTCTTATACTCACGGTTTTCTATTAGACTTCCGTGCTGACCTGGGAAAAGAAAATGTCTCAATCAGCTGCTGATTTTACAATTTTTAAGGGGTTAGTTATATCACATTGTTTGAAATTGCGGTTAGTAAAGACACAAGAGGTTTTTTAAAAAAACGAAACCGGTTTTCAGATGACTTTGCTTATAGTCGTGTGTTGGTTCTTTCTTGTAAGTGATAAATATTGACACTAAAAAGTAGATCAGTTGTGCGGAATAAATTAAAACGTACCCCAAAACCCTTCAATCTTTCTACGCAGGGTGTTGTACTAGAACTACTTTTATTACTTCTTTGTTTAAATAAATCAGAGGAAATGGTCATTCATATGGGACAGCAAAATTGTGATGTAAATTAGATTATGTTTTTTGCAGGTACTTTTTTATAAAGATAGATAAATATTAAACTCGGTTCAATATATTATAACTAATTTAAAAAAGACGAAGCTATTGATTTATTTGTAAAATATCTTTCTTTATTTTACCTACATACATAGCTCTACTTTCAATATTCTAAAAGGTCGCAAGTCCTCAAAATTGCACCACAAAAATGAACTCTATTTCAACCAGACTCAAGTTGTTCTCTGAAACCGACACGGAATAATTACAACATGAAACAGAATTGTGCATTGTGCATGTTTCAAGCTATTATGTTCATTGTTTTGTTCATCACTAAGAATTATTTCGACAAACGCTTTAACGAAGCTACACCGTGTGGTAAATTTCATGAGCTGTATTCATTCTTTGACTACTATTGTGTACAGCTCTTGTTAGTGTTGTAATGTTTTTAGGTTGTCTTTAGTTATTTCGGTATTCGTATTATATTTTCGGTTGAGTTATTTTTAATCTTTCATTTTGTATATGTTGTGACGTAATTTTGTTTACACGTAATAAGTATATAGAATAACAGTTTTATATATAATGAGAGCGTTAATATCGTAATCCTTTAAAACAGATGTTAGTTTAAAAAGTATAATAGAATTTACGTGCTTTGTTAAAGTAAGGTAAAATGCTTTTCAAGCTCCAATAGAACTCAATGAATTCGACGTGCTGGTACTAGTTTGTATCTATTCTTTGATATGGGATAATACACCTGCTAATTTAAACAAATCTAAAAACACACTTGAGATTATAAAGCATTAATGCCCAAAACAATAGGATCTTCATCATCAAAAACAATCTAAACATCTAATTCAAAAAGACTGTCTCAATTACATTTAATTTTCGTAATACGTTCTTCAATTTGATGGCTTGTGAATAAGCCCGCATTAATATTTACCTGTTGTCCATTCAATTACCCAAATCTTCGTATTACAAAAAGTAATTTGCGTTAAAACTCTTACAAAAATATCTCTCTTTATCATTGTCTAGGATTTTCAAGATTTTGTTTGTTATAATCATGTTTGAAGACCTTTGAAGAACATTTTGACCTAATTTTGCATCTCTTTTCGTTTATGATCTCGCTGTAATATGATAAGCTTCAAAGACGGATTATCCTAAATGAAAAACGTTCAAGGGTAGGGTGAAGAAAGTGTTTAAATTTTAGAAGTTATAAGAGACATTATCTTATCATATTATATCAGTTCTATGTCATTATATTAGAAAACACATCAATTAGATTTTTTAAGAAACCAAGCTTCGAAATATTTCAATATAATTTTCTAGCAAACTTAATTCTTTTTTATCTTGGAACATCAAAACTTGTCATTTAACTGGCTACGAACCGTACCTATAATTAATAGTATTACTAATTCATAAATAATGTTCTTATATAAACTGTATCGAAAAGTACAATCCCTTATTCAATAAATCATTCCCTATCTGCGGAAAACTTCAGCTGTTTCACTAAAATAAAGCAGAAAGTAAACTTCCCCGTTCCCAATTATTTACCCATCAAAATGCACCCCGAAACCCGATTCTTGGAAAGGAGATCTTATCACAGTGAACGTTGCTTTATGTTGACGGACCGCGTTGCTAGGCAACGGCCGGAGCTCCCGCCCAGAATTGCATCGGCGAGACAAATTGAAATGCTAATTCGATTGCGCATTCGTAAATTATTTTTCAACGAAATGCAACTGTTTTGTAAAGGGATTCCAAGTGGAATTGCTTGAAACTGTACATTTTTATGTGTAGGTATTTTTGAAGTACCGCAGTGTTCTTCAAATAATTGTTAGGATTTAATTATAAGGTATGAAGTTTTCGTAGAATGGTTATTAACTTTTTAATAATATACAAGTCCAATTAGTTGTAGCTGATTAAACTTAGTATTTACACAGAAAACACTGCCAGTATCCTTCGAAGTCTATGTAATTTAGAACCTATGTAATTCATAACAGCAAATTTTTTTTTTTTTCATAAATACGGTTTGCTTGATATTAGAAATTTTCTTCGCCATTTATAAAAAAATATAAAGTGCAGTGCCTCGTAATTAAACACTTTCAAAAAGCGAAAACAATAAAAGTATTGTCTAGACTAGAAGAGAAGAGAAAAAGACATCATTAAGTAATAAAAATACTAAAGTACTTTTGTTTTCTAAGAAATTCAATTAATACTGAAAAATAAAATATATATCTCTTAAGAAAATTAACCTTTAATTGTCAACTATTGCTAGAGGGTATTCTTTGTTCGTCATTATTTTGTGTTTTTATTTTTCCATCGCATAAGTACCCAACGGACGCTGAATCTTTTGTGAGTTCAAATACAAATAGTAAATAACGAAAAATATGAAATTGACGTAAATGTTAGGAAAAGCGAGTGCTTTTTGTTAAAAAAGTGTGGTCCATAAAAGCCAACCTATTATGGACCACACTTTTTCCAAAGTTCCAAAGATCTATAGAATTAATAATATTTTAATGAAATTAATTACTTCCATTAATTTTTTGGAGTTTGTCTTCAAAGATACGATTGTTTAATAATATTATTTATTGAGATCTAGTCTCTAGTATGATTTTAAGTACCACGTTGATAAGTCTAATAATTTACACACATTAAATAAATTAGTTAAATCTAAAGTTCTTCCACGAACTTGTTCACTACTTTTTGTCTGTTCTGCCTCACGTACTTACATCATGAAATATCAAAGCTCGTTTTATACAAAAAATCGTATAATCATCTACGAGACTGTTCCCGAGGAGAAAATAGGCAATTTTTGTTACGAATGAGAATTCCTTTGGCGCGTCAAATATTTTATGTAAGGTGTTGCTTTGATGTGTGTATTGTCAGAATGGTATATTTCGGAGCAAAATGGAATAATATGAATCCTAAAAAGGGTTGGTCTAGGTTTATTTTTAATTATTTAAGATAACACTGTTTTGACATATTTGAGACTTCTGATAACATGTTTGAGACTTCTAGATATCTCTGTATAGAAACCTTACTTTGAAATTTAGTATAGTCTAGTATATAAAACATTTTTAATAAAAAAAAAGTATTAGTACTCGCTTGTTTCCGATTCAATAAGATTCCTTCTATAAGATGAAATGTGGAAGCTCAGTGGCTACAGGTATTTGACTTGATCGGATTTGCGGCGCGTCGATTTTGTGTCCCGCAAAACATCGGTGGCAATTTCACACCGGTATTGTTTGAAATTGCTTGCCAATACACCAAAATGTGCGGAACTATTTTCTTCGATTTTTTGACGATTGCTAGAAAATATATCGCACGGAATCTGTGTTCTAACCGGCAACTATAATCTTTAACGTTATAAACCTATAAAGTCCACATCTGAATTAATGAATCAGCAATTCGATCACTGCGTACATGTTCTTATACATTCACCCCAGAAAACCGCCTCCATTCACTCGCAAAGCCTCTCATTAATCGCCTTTCAATCATCCCTAGCGAAGGTCTTATCGTATATTTACGTAATATATTACGCCGTGGAATCACGTAATTTTGTGTGTAAATATGTATGTATACATGTAAACAAAGCTTTGTTTACATAGAGGAATAATGAGATGTAAACATTGTTTACACGGCAATGGCATGCAAGACGTCACAATGATTCGGTTTTTATGTAGATTTTTTGTACTGTGTAGTTTTCTGTAAATATCTGCATACTGAAAATGAATGTATTCACCACCTACTTATTTGAAGACCTAGTAATAAAATAATAAGGAAAAGGGACTGTATACAAAAGAGAATAATAAGTGTACAAAAGAACACAAAATAGAACAAAGAGACAACATCTAAACGAACAACAAAAATATAAAAGAAGAATAATTTAAAAAAGAAAAATAAGTGAAAATATTTTACAAAAGGAATCGATATTAAAAAAAAATACATGACAACAACAATATCAAAGAAAAAGAAAAAAAAAACAATATAAAATTCAGAATAGAGTTGAAAATTTAAAAATAAACAGTTCCACATTTAAATCATGATACTGTACAAGCGTTTGTGATGGGATGTTTTATAGTTTTCCTTTATTTACGACCAGTTACTTGGTTACAGGTTTTGAATACAAAATGTTAGTGGCTTGTGCCATTATTTTGTAAGTAAAATCTTTGTTACGTCTTTGTTTACTGATTCCTAGTATTAGAATACATTGTAGACTATAACTATTTATTATGAGGTACAACAAAAGATAAATAAAGACTTTATAAAGAGAGAGATTTTAAAACAGTAAATGCTTATAAAAATGTGCAATCATCAAAGTTTTTTTTTCTAATTGTGTGTCAGAAGTATTCGCAAAATTTGCTAAATATTTTATTTAGTCTGAGCTTAACCATAAAAGACAGACAAACTACAGGACGAAGCGTTTAGGGAATAATTAGGATCAAGCTTTCTAAGTATAAAAAATAAAAAACAATTTCAATCTAGATTTGTAAAAATAAATAAGTGTAAAGGGAAGGAAGCTATTATATACAAAATCCCATCAAAAACTACGTAGGGAAGTCCATTACAGAGTATAACTTGATAACTATGAAAAAGCAATCATATCAGGTCAGGTTCAGGCTCAGGTCTTCTCATTCAGTTTTGGTTTTAAATAATTATTTCAGAGTAACAAGACTTTGCTTGTATGAATTTTTTTTTTGCAGCAAGTGTATATTATAAAAATGTATGCAAATACTTCTCAGAAATAAAGTAATAGCTGGCAATTTTTCAGCTAAAACAATCTCACAATCACTTTGCTCACACAAGTTGTTACAACTACCAAAATAATAGTTATGGACTTGATTTAGTAATTTGTAATTTTTTCTCAACAATTGTGGTAAAAAAAAAATCTTTAAAACTGAGAAAGACTGTTTGCTTTATCATAGTCATCAAGTAATTAACATCTTATAACCAAATCGCGCGATTCAGCATCATATTTACAAATTCAATCGCCGAATTGCGCAATTTGGCGACAAATGATCACTTTCTGTATGGACAGTAATATTATACAAATGGAATATGTTACTCAAGCGTGATGTGTTGGATGCGCGGGAGTTGAAAATAAACGGCAACTGACGTGCACGAGATATGGCGATTATAGCAATGGTTTGATATATCAATTGATTTGATAAATTAAATTGATAAATATCTACGTAATCTGTGAAATGTTTTAATTATTTTATTTATGGCATGGAAGATGATTAATTTACAAAATGTGTAAATGATTTTAAAATATTTTGTTTGCTTATGGTATGAAAACTATACTGCTTTTTTTTCTTTTCTCTGTTTTGGGAGTCTTCTACATAAATGAGTGTGTATATATTTTGGTGTGTACTAAGAAGTGAGTTCTAAATCAATGGAAGATGGTTTTTAATGTTTATAATTTTCTTTTTTTTATTTGACGAATTCATAGCTCAAACTACACAGAACTTAATGATGACCACAAACATCTGGTATTAAAGATGGAATCGAATGATTTTCCAAAAATATTTACTTCTTTTTAATAAAAACTACTTGCAATCTATCCGATTTTTCTTTTAATCACTAAGATTAAAGTTAACAAAAGAAAGAACTTATATCATAAGTCTTGAATAAACCGATAATGTTTCCAATTAATTTGAAAGGTTCTTTTACGAACTAAAAACTAATAAACACAAGACAAATAAAAGTAAACGAGTTTATTTTATCGAATTTAATACTAAACTGTTTTCATTAAACTATTTTACTTTTAACCTTTGAGAGAAAATTTTACAAATATTATAAATGCCAAAGTTTGTAAATATGGATGGATGTTCGTATGGATGTACGTATGATTGTTATACTTCACGAATAAACTAGTGGATAGCTTATTATTATTACAGCCTGGAATAACAGTGACATTTTTTCTAAAAAATTAAAGGTATCCTAGACCTTTAACTTTTTAGAAAAAAATACACAATGTGACAATATGTATGGATGTTAATGAGGCAAGGGAAGTTTTTAAGAATCGTACCAAGTGGCATTCTTTGGTCTGTGCCTACTCTTCTTTTCCTCTCCGCCTCTTTAGAATAACGCGTGATTTTATTAATGTATAGAATGATGAATGATACTTTTTACCCCTTGTAATCTTTTCACGCGGGCGAAGTCGCGGAAAGAAGCTAGTTTTATATATAAATAACTTTCATCGTAAATCCACTTATTGCTTTAAATTGGCTTTTAAAAATCACTTTGTATACTTTGTAAATATAAGTGAAACATTTTAAATTTTCTAAAGCAAAGTTTGACTTCATTTTACAATTTTATAGAGGTTATTTGTTTAGACTGCGTTGGCATCCAGTAAATGTGTACCTATGTTTTTCAGTGGGCTTTCATGTTGATAGTATGTGATGGGAAAGTAAATTATTTTTATCTTTGGAGAAGTTATGGTGACAGCTGAACCATAGAAAAAATGTTGTTAAAGTTATAATAGTCCGTCTCATTAGTCAAGTATTTTATTAAATTACCTCATTATCAGTTATATTATTTAAATCTACGAACTACGATTTTTATTTCAGTTAAAAGTTTCAGTTTTGTTTTTAATATTAGGTTTATATTTAAAACAAGTTCTAGCTAAAAATTGCTTGTAATCTAAATTTCCATCGCTATAATCGCCGATTCGTATAGCCGTGCTTACTGGGAGGGGTGCCGTTGCGGGGCGCGGGGGGCGGCGGCGGGCGAGGCGCCTCTTCTCGCGGTGCGCCCGCGCCGCCCGGTGGACTCGCCACTGCAACATCAACCAACAGCTTAGTATTACAGTACTTACTTATGTTTATGATTACCTAGTACCTAGAAAACAACATGGCAATTTTCAGTTAGCTTGTGAGCGCGGCTACTGGCCGAAACGTCAAGCAAGGTAGATATTTGCTTTTATCCACAGGATATCCATATGATTTCCTATATAACATACATACTCATTATCATAAAAAAATTTGACTGTTTACAATCAGGTTCCCGATGATAACCAACGAAACCTTTACTAGAAAAAATATAAAATTTTCTATAGCCATTACAATAAAAATCGTAATGTGGCTTTTGAATTTAATTGCTAACAACCTGAACAGCAATATATGAAATACAGGCATGTAAGTTATTGCTCTGAATATCGGGTGACAACCCTAAAATATTCTCCTTTCCTGATAAATATTGTACCCTAACTCAGATTCAGTCGTGAAGTAAAAATGGGGATATAGGGCTCCCTAAATCTTTTCAAATGTAAATTGTGAGAGGTTTGGCCTACATCGTGCACCGCGACACACGGCATCTTAACATCTCAACCGAAAATCTTGAAGCCTTTCTTCAAGATTTTGTGTTTTCCGTAAGTAGCAAATGGAGAAAATAGTTGCAATTTATTATATGCACAAGTACATACCTATATGAAAAGTTATGGTTATTTCTAACTTTTATTGCTACTTAATTGAAACATTATCTTCAAAATTCCTTTTCCGTTAAGTGCGGAGTCAAAGTAGATAATTCAGAAATAATGACCTTAAATTAGTTTCAAAATATTATCAACAAGACGAAAAGTTAAAAACACTGAACTAAAAACATGTAATGTTCTAATAACTAAGAGAAACCACTTACTAACAAATTAGTTTATTTAAACGTTTAATCTAAATATTAACTTTATATACTTTTATCGGGCCTATAAATATATGCCATTATCTCATTTTGAGGGCGGCTGTGTGTAGGGTGACATAGGTGTGAACAGGGGACAAGTCCAGTGACTTGGCAAGGGTCTACATTAGGGCAAGTTGGAACTATTTATAGATCGTTTAGCTATACACTGAATATCAGGGCTGTAGACAAAATTAATAGATTCTTTACTATCAATCTCTAGGTAATTATCACATGTTTTTAAGGTTAAAGTGAATATAGTGACATCTTGCATTTCAGAAGGAACTTTTAAACAAGTTTTTGGACGAAAGCATAGTCCCTATATCGCAATTTTCCAACGTAGTAATAAGGCGTTTTAATGGTAAAAGTAAACACTGCAAAAACTTGCATGCCAGAGAAGTTCTAACAGTTTATAAAGTAAAGCAAAGTTTTAACTCACTGAATAATTTTTCAGCGTGATGATAGATTCTTGGCCGAACCACTACTTTATTCCGGACAGAGACTTTTGCCCATCAGTGGTGTCCCACTGCTGGGCAAGAGTGACTGTGTTTGGTTATATTTATTTTTCTTCTTAATCAATAGTAGCCCGAGACCAAAAACTAGTACGGTGTATTTCAAGAAAGAAACGTAACAATTAGAATTTATTTCGAGTCCACAGCTTGTTTCAAACGACAATAGTCAAGTTTTAAAGCACCCATTGTTGAGCTAAATTGTTCGTGTAACATTTCAGACATTTACAGACATTAAACCAAATGTCTTAATGAGAGAATACCCACAGTTTACTCACTTAAATTATTTTTTTTTTGAAGTACGAGTTATTTTTTTATGTTAGTTTGTCTTCAGTTAACATGTATAATATAATATGCAATAAATATTATTTTGTATTTTCTACCATTATAATAAATACAATGAATAAGCCCTTTTTTCTTTACGTCGATATTCAAATCAAAACGTACAAAATATAAATGCGAAATAAAAAATGTTTAACTTTTAAGACTAAACTACTAAATCTTTTCGATGGGCTGCGTAGACTTTTACTTCACGGGATCGTGTTGAACAACAGGCTACTTACATTGGCCCTAGCTTTTGTTCCAAATTATATTGGAGTCGGCTTCCAGTCTCACCGGATGCAGCTGGATACCATTGTTTTACATGGAGCGACTGCCTATCTGACCTCCACAACCCAATACCTGGGTTATAACACGATACCCTTCGGTAAGACTGGTACGTAAGGTAAGGTACTGGTGGTAAGGCTACTTATTTCGAACAAAAAACCACTCGTACAAGCGAAATAATTGGCAAATTCACGTTGTCTAAAGTTACAAGAACAATGTACTAGTATTTAATAACATCTTCCTAGCGCCACCTACAGGGTGTAGTCGCATAGTCACATAGTCTAGAGAGTTTCACACTAGCTTTCTAGTTAATTAAGTATTTATTTAAAATAAAGGATTATTTAGGTAAGAAACTTAGCCTGTAAAGAATTGCTTAGCAGCTACCACATGAACGTTTCGATTTGGCTTGAAGATGTTGAGCAGTTCATATTTTTTCGTAATTTATAAAATGAAAATTATTTTTTGCATCTGTTGTGGACATTAGTTAAAAATTTTCATTTCAAATTTCTGAATTACATTAGTTACATCTTAGTTCTTCTTCTGCTATCTAGTTGCTGTCAGTTATCATCGTGAAACAACCCTGTTACTGCTAAGACAAAAGGTCGAGAGAACAAATAACGGACAACCTAGTAAGAAGATTCCATCGATGCTATTTGAAATACATACATACATATACAAGTATTTATCACAAGGTATTTAAAGACACATTATATAGAACAATTTTAAAGTTGCCAAACAATTGGCACACAAGTATCAAAAGGGCCTGATCACACTACAGCACTTTCACAAGTATCAATTAGTCTAGCCAACAAAGGCATAGCTCAGTTCAACACTGCGCTAATCGCTATTACAATGGAGTACTATAGAAGCGTAATGGCATAACCGACGAATTATCCGATAAGCCGCTTACGTCATTCTATCGCGCGTTACAGTTAGGTTTATGGCTAATGACTGCGTTAGTATGAAAGGAAATATTACTTTTGAGTATGACTTTATCACTTTACAGTATTGTTTTTTCATTTAATCCTTAGCCTGATTGAGTTTCTCACTGCTGGGCAAAGGCTACCCCCCGTTCCTTCAAAGTCCCACTATCTGCGGCAAGACCAATCCTTCTCAAATGCGTTCAGGTCAGTCCGCCGCCTTCGCTTGGGTCTCCCGCAAATAAGTGTAATTTTAATCTAATTGAATAACAAAAGCAAGCTATCAAAAGTAAATCAAAACATTCTGCCCGGAAACATAACTCTTGCAGTTATATTTCCGGGCAGAAAAAAATCTCTGAAAAATCTATCAAACCTGTAGTCACCTTGCTACATGAACAATAAGAATACAAAGATTTAGAGAAAGATTTTATAAAAATTGGCAAAAAGAAAGTTGAAAAGGAAAATATGAAGAAAATACAGGTCACATAAAAGAGGAAAACTATCGACAGTTTACATCGTAATAAAAATAATGCAGACTGCGAAATGGAATACAATAAAAGTAAACAAGTATTTCTGATTAAAATTGTATACGTAAATTTAATTGAAACCACTTTCATGTAAAAGCAAACTTTAATGTACACGTCAAAGAGGAAACCAGCAATAAACAGAGTCTGTCAACAGACCGACTAACTGAACGCAGTCATGAATGAAATACAAGCCGTAATGGATGCAAAAATTAGAAAAACATTGGACGTTTAGCCATTCTTTTTAAAAGTGGCGAAGCTTTTATTGATGCAAGGAAAAGAAAGAACAGTACTTACCTCCGGTTTCTGAGTACATTTAGCGGTAGTTTATCTATTCAATAGCGTAAAAACTCATATAAAAAAACGCTATTGCATAGATAAACTACCGCTATGTACCTTAGAAACCGGGGGTTACTGTGACATTTTAAGTTTACTTTATCACGATGTTTTGTTTCAAATGGATAGTGCTTGCGTAGGCATAGGGTTTTGAGACGATGACGATGTACCTGTGTAATAACAGGGCACGGTGTTCAAAATACGATGGAGTAGAACTCGAGCTGTTTGTGGGCTTTAAAGTTTAGTAATCTGCTCGTGTAGTATCTACTGCTTGTATAATGTAGACTAGTCTTATAAGACACAAATCGCGTCATCACAAGTGAATGAAAACCAACTAAAAATGTAGTTTGTTGTATTATCAAAATATCTTTCTAAAATACAGCTTTAACAAGACGAGTGCCGTCGTTAAGCAGAGGTTATACATCTTATGTTCAAAACAGCACCACAAATATATCAAACCGTAAACAGAAAATATATCCGACAAAATATGAAACGGAGCACTTTATCATTCGAAATAGCCGTATTTTTCTTCCTGGAAAATATAAACTGAAACCGGTCTAATTTTGTTTCATTCAAATCGTTGAACTTTATTTGTACGGTACAAAGCTCGAGTCCATACAAAATCACAAAGGTCGCTTTGAGCAGAATTCTGTCAGTCCTTGTTTATCTCAGTTTCTAACAGTTCATCTGTGCCTTTGAATCCGTAACCATAATTAAAGTACCGTAGCCAGTATGGTTTCGAAAGAGAAACATCGAAGTGAACATTTCGAATCGTAGATAACTTTGTTTGATACCGAACTTAAAGAGAATTCAATCTCTTTGCCAAATGATTGGGCTCGAATACCTTAATTATACCTTTGGGGAAAGCGACGATGTTTAAATAAGTTCTTCTTATCACTTTTAAATTATCTTCTGTGATTTCTGGACAATGTCGTGTTTTACAATTCTGTCTCGATTGTAACAGTTCTTTAAATGAATTTTTCGAGTGGAAAGTTTTTATTGCGTCGACTGATACTGTAATTATGTACATTTGTACATTCAAACAAGAAATCTAATATATAAAATTCTCGCGTCACAGTTTTCGTTGCCATACAATTTTGAGAGCATATTGAGTAGGACTAAGAATGGGCCAACATCTATTTTTCATACCCCTAAGTGACACCATTTTTTTTTTTATTTTTATGGCAAAACAACGTTTCCCGTGTCACCTAGTTTAATTATATTATTACCTACAGGCTACAGCGTCGTTATAAACATTCGATGACTTCTACCGTTCTTTTGTATTTGCATTTTTTTAAATATATTACTGTCACACTGATGGGCAATGGTCTCCAGCCAAATTAAGGGAGGGGTTTTGAGTCCACTACACTGGCCAAGTGCGGATATAGGAAACTTTGCATGCCCTCAATAATGGCGATGATCAAATTTTAAATAAAAATGATCGAGGCAACTCGATAGCTATCTCTATATTCTGCAATAGCTAGACTTAAATGTTTTCAATGCGAATGAAATATAAATATTATTTAGAAGTGTAGTTTCCCTCAGTGTTTTTATTTTGATACAGTTTTCATTCAATTTCCATTTTGTTTTATTCATGTAGAAATAATATTTGTGTTTATTCAGATATGCAATTATTTCATCGTGTAGTTTCATGACGAATATTCCTACATACACACGCACTATAGCAGCAGAACTTAAGAACAAACTGATTTTTGATATCAAATCATTTAAGTTTGTTTAATTGTAATTTCCTCAGTTGCCTTCAATTTGGAATCTTTATTTATGCTAATGTTTTTTTCTGAAATGTGCGTTTGTATACACCATAATTTGACACACACTTGTTACATATTAAACAATCCTGCCAAATTCTACATTAGACATTTAATCTGAACTGCATATTTACATTCACATTTTTTATCGCGTTCAGTGCCTCATAACAAAACCATCTTATAATATTTACGGTTTCAATCTTTTCAATAAATCTATGAATTTAAATGAAATCTCATTTCCTATCTGTTCAGGATAGGTTACTTGCAACACAAAACTACTAAGAATTTCAATTTCCTCTTGTTCCGTTGGTTTTCAATATTTGTCGAGGGCATTGTTCTAGCGGAAACTTCGCAACTCGTATTATTTTAACGTCACAAGTTTTATGGGATAAGAAACTTTCTAGTTTTACAAGTCGTGACTCTTGTAGTTTTGTTTGGACGTGGTAATGTTAACAAGGATTTAAAGTTTGTATCTACATATCTACGTTCTATTCTATTCTCCGTTTTTGTGAAAGGTGGAAATAAAGTATGTATCTAAGTTGGGTACCTATGCTTTGCATATAGTAAGTCGGATTCGGCATAAATAGTGCCAAGCAGCCGCACTAAATACTTAAAAATAGTTCGTTGACAGAATAATCACGAGCTTAAAATTTGAGCTTAATATCAACAGAAATAATTATAATTGACATGAGTATACTATACCTATCCTCCCTGTAATCCTACCTAGCTACTTTAGTACCACTGGAAATTTGATATTATGTCAGTAATTTCAAATAACATTTTTTTAAAGCAGGTATTGTGTAAGTACAATAATTTACAAACATAACAAATATTTACTTTAATAAGCACATCGACAACGTTATTTGTCCACTATCGTACACGGTATCAGTAGCTCGGGTGTCGCGTGAGCTGTCATTAATAACCCGCTCTGTGCAACATCGTACATTTATCATTTACTGCGTTGTACGTAAAAATAAGTACTTCAAACTTTATGTGTCTCTTTACTCGGTCTTTATATAAATGTACCTAAACAACTACCAACTTTTGTAACGCGATTATTTGGATTCCAAGTCAATTGAACGAGCTAGCCTATTGATTAAGTGTTAAACTGCGATTGAAAAGTCACAAGAATTTAAGCATCACTGAAGTGAACTAACCTTCACCTTCAGCCATAGAGCGAAATGGAAAAGACAGTGAAATTAAACATCTGGACAAAAGCGTCTTTTAAAGAGATGTTGAATTTGTAGTAACTTTAGACTTTCCTAACCTTGTATTTTACTATATAATCTACAATAATAAAACCCTCTATTTGTTCACTATCGAGTACAGTATCAGTAGCTCGGGTGTCGCGTGAGCTGTCATTAATATCCCGCTCTGTGCACCGCCGCGCCGTGCATTCATCATGTACTGCGTTGTACGTAAAAATACGACTGAGAACTTAATTATATTGTACGTAGTCTATATCATCATTACTCTTAATTTTGTATATAGAATACTATTACTCGCATTCTTACGCAATTTTATAAGATTACTCATTAATGAAGTTTCGAGTTCGAATCCTAACCATTGCATTATTGAAGCGAGCCTACTCGCAAAGCAAGCTATTGAGTGAAATCATACTTTTGGAAAAATTAACTCCTCTAATAAACAAACGTTGTATTTGCAATTTAAACATAAACACTAATTTTTGTCCTACCCAAGTATGTACAATATTCGCTCTCGTTTGGGAGGAGACCTTTGCCTTGCAGTAGGACAGTAATGGGTAAAAAAAGGACAATAATAAAAACCCTCTATTTGTCCACTATCGAGTACAGTATCAGGAGCTCGGTTGTCGCGTGAGCTGTCATTAATATCCCGCTCTGTGCACCGCCGTGCATTCATCATGTACTGCGTTGTACGTAAAAATACTCGTACCAGCTGACTTAATTAAAACGCATCGATCGAACTGACTTGTGATACTGGGCTTTGTGTTGTGGATTTTGTTGTACATTGCTTTGTTTGTTGGTGTTGGTACAAATAATTGAAGCAAGTTTTTACTCTAACCAATTGATGTCTGTGCATAATCAAACGAAGGCAATAGGTACAACACATTATTCCACCATTTCAATAAGTAGTTATAAGCTAAATTAATTTTCGAAACTTTACGCAATAATTTCTCACCAAGGCAATCTAGGTAGGATATTTATATTGCCTTGCCTGGTACCTACCGGTGCAGCCTACAGTTTCCATAAGTTGATTTGCCTAGATATTTCAAATTGAAATAATCTTTCTGCATTAGCGTTATTTAGTTTATATAATGGAGTGTAAAAGGAATATAAATAAATTATTATAAACAGTTTCATTTACTAAAATGAAATCTCAGTCGTTTACCTACGTATTTTTTACTTAGTTAATCATCAATCAGTCAAATGTAATGAAAACCTAAAATACCAAACTAGTCTTAATTTCACTTTTATTGTTATAAAAAAAATGTGCCTCGTTTCTAAATAATTATTGTCCCCACCAAGTCCTTTACTCACAGATAAAGGAAGGAAAAACATCAGATGTTTACCTGAAACAAACAATACAATTTGTTAATAAAACAATTACAACCATTCACGTCGGAACATCGTATTCTTTTCAATATTACGTTTCATTTGTTACTCTTTTGTTGTCTTTTCATTATAATTATTTCGCTGCTATTGTTTTGGTATTGCTAAGGGGATCTTTCATTGGTGAATCCTTGTTCTACGCGATGGATGAACGCTACGCGGCGTATGAACGCTACGAGCGGATGAACGCTACGCGACAGAAGTATGCTACGCGACGCGAAGATGCAAATGCAACGATCGTGAAGTGCTACGCGTTACATGAACACTACGCGATGAATGACCGCTACGCGACGTTAAATTGCATACCAAAAAGATCGTGACGTGCTACGCGACGCGGCGCTGCGAACGCATCTATTGTGAAGAGCTCTTAACGCGTAGCTACAAACGTGACGAAAAACAAACGATTTAACGTAAGTATTACATAAAATAAGTTTTGTGCAGGCAAGTATAAAACTTTAAATGCAACGGTTGGCTAGCTTAATCTGTATCTATTTCCTCACTGCACTGTTACACGGAAGTAGTTCAAGTTATAATGCCAGACTTTCGCATGCTCTCTGCATCTGCTGCAAATATTATAACAGGTGCCAGAGCAATGTTTGTTTCAAAATTGTAAACAGCTGTGACGTGCTTAGGAAATACCTACATTTTAGAGAATTTTGGACGTTGAAACTAATTCCTTTCATTACTGAATTCAAGCTTAATAAATAATTACATTGGAAATATAAATTGACTACATGCTTTGTTTGATTACTGAAGCGATACATTTTGTAACGGGACTGGGAGAACAAAAAAGTTTAACACAAACATTTGTGGTTCCAATAATTTTGCTTTGATTGAAATTTCATTGACTCGTTGAACCTCTCTCGATTTTGTTTTTTTTTATTGTAAACGGAATTTGTGGAAAAATATGTTTTCAATCATGACCTATTTACTTTCTAGCTTATCAAATTTTGAGAACCTATTTATTGACAGTTAAAACAAAAGAATCTTCATTATAATAATGTAATTCAAAGTCAAAGTAACCATTCTAAAGATTTTTATCATTGAACTGTAGCTCGAATCTCTACCACTACGGACTATCGAAAATTTGCTATCGATAATTTGTTGTATGAAGATCTTATCAAAGCTTCCAGCGAGTGCCGTAAGAACTACATATTTATGCAGTATTATTTTAAACGTCAAACTCTCGATAGTCGTAAGCCAGTACACTTTTGAAAATAGCGCTACTATTTACATTTTGAGCACCAATCATATGACAATTATTTGTTAAAACGTATTTACACCTCCGAAAAGCATACTTGAATTTTTACCGATTTTAAAAGCACAATCGTCACCAGAAACGAAGTGGAATAATTCATTTTTTATTAAATTTCAAAGAATTTCATCTTTCTCATTTTCAGCATAACTTTCGTAAGGCTTCAATGTCTACGAATGTCCGTAATTCGTATTTTCTGGGAATAACTCACGAATGTTTTCAGTTTATAAAAAAATCAATATGACTGGGAATTTGAGTGTGTCATTTAAATTGAACCGTATGTGAAGGGCTTAAGGGGGCTTATTGTTTGTGACGTGTGTTGCACACGTAGAGAAATGAGCCTGCGAAGTTAATTCTGTATATATTTTATTATTTAGAATTGTAAATTTTTGTTTACTCTGCACGACAGCCTTGATTTTTGAGATGGCGGATGATAGTATGTAAATCGCGGCTGCGTTACAATTTCTGTGGAAGTATCTACGAACTTGAATTAAAAACCGCGGCGAATCTTAATTTGTGTAACTTTAATACGTGTTTACAGCAATTGAAATGATTTTAACCCTATTAAACCGAGATAAATTAATAAAATTATATTCAAATAAATGAAATATGAGATGACAAAATTCATAGCTTTGAATAAAGCAAAAGAAAGTTTAACCCCCACGAAAACAGCGTATTTTGTCATGTATGAAGCAATTAATGTAAGACTAAGAAGTAAACCTAAATAACACTTTGCTTTATACTAATATCTACTATAATCCCAATACCTAATCAATACATATCGGAGTACATCGGAAGGAAAGCAAAAACCGATTAATTAACTCACCCACACAAAACACATTTTCCTTTCACACGATATCTAACACATTGTACGAGTACGCAATATTTTTGTTTCGCACCCAATTTCATACGAAAATAACCACCGTTACAAGCACATAATGGCTTCACGTAACGTTTAACCTTTCATTTATTGATACAAATATGTTTTGTGTTGTTTGCTAAGAAAATGATAATGTGGAACGAGTTTCCTGAGGTCAGAAAAGGTAGCGATTAGAAGAAATCGGTAGGTGTAGCGAATTATATCAATAGAAAAATGTTATTGCTAAAGAAACTACAGTAGGTGGTTCCTTATTAGTCGGTAAATATTTAGAAATATGTTTCTTTTTGTTATTTTAGTCAAACAACTACGCAACTACAAAATTAAGTCGCAAAAATGTTTTCGGCAAAAGACGACAGTAAATTATGTATTAATTATCTATCATGTTGATTGGTATTGAAGTGGAATATTGTGGTAACGATATGATTACAAGGAACAAGCTTTCTAACATCCTATATTTTAATTATAATTCAATCAAACAAATCTAAAACTTTACAGCTGCAGAAAAAGGAAAAATATATTATTTCTAAAAGCATCTAAGTACGTTCAGTCACGTGTAACTTTATTTCGAGAACGAGTGTCCTTCAACATTCAATAAAAGGATTGATTATGCAACGCATTACTAAAAAGTGTCCTAAAGAACTTATACAAAAGGGTTTTGTCCGTTCTTCAGTTATTCCGCTTTGGATCCAAATCCTTCAAGTACAAAACTTAGTTGTCTCGAATCTCCTGAGGCGGTATTGTATACTCACGTTGTGCAGTTTCTCTTGAGAATGTTTGTAAAGAAGTTTTTATGGGACTTTATTGATACATACGTTATTGGTAAAACGCAGTTTTCGAAAAGTTGAGTGTTGTAGCTATATTTAATTTATTAATAGAGTTTTGAATAATTTATTGGTTCAATGAAAAACCTTGACTTTAAATACATTTTACTGATTTTAATAATGTGTAATAAATAAAAGTTAATATATAAAAAGTTTGTAATCACATTATTTATACTCATTTCGTATGTACGTTTAACTTCAATACCAAAGTTGTTTTTAGTACATACGGTATATATTTGCAATCATTGACATAATGTAAGAATATTTTAAACTATGATTTTCAATCTTAGTACTATCGTGTCTTTTTTATGTCAAAAGTCTGACAGCTGATAAGTCTTTACAAAATATTTCCTAAAAAAATCGCAAGGCGCGTTTTTCATCTATACTAATATTATAAAGCTGAAGAGTTTGTTTGTTTGATTGTTTGTTTGTTTGTTTAAACGCGCTAAACTCAAGAACTACTGGTCCAATTTGAAAAATTATTGACAGATTACAGTGTTAGATAGTCCGTTTATCGAGGAAGGCTATAGGCTATTTAACATCACGCTACGACCATTAGGTGCGGAGTAGCAACGAAAAATGTTACAAAAACGGGGAAAATCATGACCCATTCTCTCTTCGGTGACGCAAGCGAAGTTGCGCGGGTCGACTAGTGCAAAATATATCGCTAACTCTTTTCAATAGTGGTAGAAAACGTTTAATCAAAACTTGCACTTGCATAAGTGTTATTCTAAAACTTCATTTCTTAAAGCCCTGCAACTTCAATCCTCGTTTCTATCGAACCACGGCACGTGACTAAAACATGCAGAAAGTTAACGGTGTGGAGTCAAGGCGTCACGTGGACTCACGTGTTCGACTAGTTCTTGAGAGAAATGTGGGTAACTATTGAATCAGGTAGCTTGTGGGTTATGTTATAACTTATGTATTGAAGGTACCTTATATTAAAATGATGAACATATTATGTATGAGGATATTTGTGATATTTCTTATCTAATGTAACTCCTGTTAAATACTTGAATAACTCTTAATTAATCAGCTTTAAGGTCGTTAATATTTGTCTCTTATTATTTGACTAGAAGGGAAACCAAATAAGCGCAAACAGAACGCAATATTTGATAACGAAAGTATCATAAACCGGACTGTAAACTGAAATATGCATCAAATGATTGTATTTGCATTGTAAAGGGACCATGTATAATATCATGCATATTGATATAACTTCAGAGCATTTCACGTAGCTACACCACTGTAACAACTCTTAAAGAAATCATAAATAAACGTAAGTCTCCCTTGCTTTAAATCTCAGCCATATTTCTACGTGTAAAGACCATCTTTTCCACAAGTGATCCCGACGTAAAACCGCCAGTTTATAAACATCTCGATGAGAAACTATATCGTAGTTTACGTGTGGGACGAATGCTCTGTTATAAAAATGCCAATAAACGCTGAACTAGCGGAAATAGCGCAAGTAGCAGGACGCAGCGGGGTTTATAGTTCCTCCTCCTTTAATATGAATGCAAAGACGTTCAGATTTTATGGATGGATGCAGATTTAATGTTATTTAAGATTAAAAAATTGCCGAGTGTTTGTTTGCTTGTCTTGCACGTCAAAATAGTGCAACAAACTAAGAAAACAAGTTTTTTATCTGATGCACTGTTTTGATATGCAAAAAGAAGCCCCTAAACTTTATACACAAAGCAAAAATAATTCAACTTTTTATGGAAGTATATTGATATAGTTCCAGTAATAGAGGGGTCTGGAAATAAAGGGGAGAGTTTTTGATCAGCAGTGGGACACATAAGCGGTCGCGGTAGCGGTAAAAAAAATATCCTAAATTAAATATAAAACGAAAAAGTAGTTTAGCCTGCTAGCCTAGGGACAGATAATAATAATATACTTTCACATAATTATTGGATATTAAAATATCAATATTAGTACCCATGAATAAAAACAAGACTGTTTTAAAAACATTTAATATCACTGCAAAAATAACACATTTCTCTAACATCGTCTAGCTCACACCAAACGACGTAGCTGGTTCAGTTTGCGAACTGCTCCCTGGAGTTTTGAACTAAGCCTTACAAGTAGACCCGAGTTATAGCAATAAGATTTACGCTAGACTCAGTGCTGTTACATCGCTTATGCTCCCAATGCGATGGGTCGCTGCTGTTTCGACAGGACTTTGTTATAAATGGATACTGAATTTTTCAATTTCAATTATATTGGTATATTTCTTCGGAGTTTTTGGCCTACCTACTATTCTGTTTTTTTTTTCAATGTTCTCGCTAACTGCTTGGTGTTATATTCATTATGTTTTAGATTAGTTGTATTAGTTCTAAAAGAACTAATAATTTGTCACTTTTGGTGATGGTGATTGGTAATACGTGTAAAAATATTTTATAATGTATGATATACAATTTTACTGACTGGTAAAACAAATTGAACTCGCTCGAAAATGTACGTGATACTTGATGTCATCGCATGTCATTTTATTTTTAATTAAATGACAAAGTCATCATATCGATGATGACTGATGTACAGTCATAAAAAAATCCGCACAGCGAAATTTCAAACCTAATATCATATTGTTATTATTATAGTAACTTCACTGCATAAACAAATATAACTCCGTGCAACAGAAAATGTTCTACAAAACTCAATATTGAATTCAACTACCCTTTGAGCAGTAACGGAGAAAATAACACGAGTGAAAAGCAAAATGAACACGTAGAACAAAGGTCTTTCAAGTAAAACTCGCTTGCAAATGAAAATTCATGTGTTTCGTGTACGTGAATTTGAAAGACATTGATGGTTTTTGTGAAAGGTGAGGGGTGAGAATTTTGACGTTGGTTAAAAGGTAAATAAAGAGTCTTCGGAATATAGATGAAATGAGATAAAGTCGGAGATAAAACGAATAATTGAATTTTTGGTCTAATCGTTGTTTTTAGAATGGTGATACAACCTTTCAGTACCTCGATTCTGTACCACTATCGACTACCGACAACCGGCTAGCTTTCGAAATTTTGACATTTAGAATGTACTGCCAAAATGTTTCCTACGACACCCGTCAGAGGCGCTGATCCGATTTTCATACAAAATTTCTCGATGACAGTTCGGTTGTCGGTAGTCGATAGTTGTAGAGAATTGAGGTACAGATAACATGATGGTTGAATTATTTTTAAGTTCCTATACCTTTGGCACATCTAAACTGTGTTGTCTACTATAAAGAAATCAAATATTACAATTTTTTTTCGACCTGATAAATATTTTGTTTAGTCTATTTAACAAAAACAACAATGCAGCCTATGTTGTATGCTTTCCTAAAGATATAAATGATCACTAAGTAAAATTCAGCAGTTTTGATACAAAATAAGCATAAACAAAAGAGTATTTGATTTTAAGGATGCCTTTTTAAAAATCCTATAACTTTTGAATTGTGAAAGTACACATTACTATAATAAGTTATATTTTTATGTATGTATTATTATATTTTAAAATTTCACCAACACTCAAAAAAATAAATAAATCAACCTCACATTTAACCGTCAACCAGGAACCGTTTACGCTCTATAAAAGCCACATTTACCGACAAAAGATATACAGTGCAGAAAAAATATCGCCCCCGTCGTCCATCACGGAGGCTTCGACACGATAACAAGGTGGGAAGTGTATTTACGATCTGTACCTTTTATGGGCCCCCGGTCACGATTCCTGCTATCCATATAGTGATAATGTTTGTGTTATGGGAAATCGATGAGGATGTTATAATTTTTGTACTGCTTTTTGTAGATGATTCGGAGTACTTTTGTAGAAGTACTTACTTGTTTGATAATTGTCTCTGCTATGCATAGAGTGATATTTTTTTTGTTATGAGGAATCGATGGGGATGTTATAAATGTTTATATTGTTTTTTGCGAGATGGAATACTTTTAGAGGTGGTCGTTTGATAGTTTTTTGTTTTTTGGTTGATATTGAATAGCGACATGAGTAGAAAATATAATTATTTTAGTGTTTGTTCATCAAATTGTTAGTCATTTTAAAGGGAATATAACTCATCGTAGTTTTTTTGGGTATTTTTCTAATTTAAAATTTCTAAGTTTTACATTAGGCGGATATTTTCTTTGCTTAGAAACCTTCTTATAGTACCAATAACTGTTCATTCTCATCTAATTAACGAGCACCCACCCATCATGTTCTAATTTACAAAAAAAGTTTTTTTTTTATAAAGGAAATCTCTATAATTTTCTATATCAGAATACCTCAAACTTATATTTAACTTAGATTGCTAAACCACTGAAGTGTTTCAGTATTATTAAATGTATTTTCCTCTATTCCAGGTTGTTAAGGAAAAAGACTGGAGGTAGCTTTTCTGTTCCACGTGGCTGGATCAAGTTGTTTATTTAATTCAGAAAACAAAACGTTTGCCTTATTAATATTACCATAGAGTGACGTGTTTCTATGGTACTCGAAATGCTTTGATTTGGAAATAATAGGCCTTATATTGTTTATTGCATTCACTGTTTCAAGATGTAAATTGGTATTGTTTGTAAAGTAATGAACTGTGAAAATATATTCTGTTCTATAAATTAGTTCTATAAATTATAACGCGCAAATTATTTTTAAGTCATTTTACTTTGAACAAGATAGTATAGCACAGTATATTTTTGAGGCGCCCATAGCCAGTTGCGCTCACCGGTCGGTAAACGATCTGTGGGTGAAGCAACCGTTGGCGCGGTCATTCCATAGATGGGTGACCGCATAGTGGTATTTGAACTGGGCGTTTCCGTGCTTCAGAGGGCACGTAAAAAGTCGGTCCCGGTTGTTGTCGATTAAGATAACAGTCGTTAAGCCACGTCAAAGGCCTTCGGGCGGCTTGAACAACTTTGACACTAGGTTGCCCACTAACCATACGATAAGAGAAGAGAAGAGACAGTACATTTGAACGAGATATAAAAAAAAACAGTTAAAACTTTTTACCACAGAACTAAGAATAACCAAAACGAAGAACTTAAATGACGCTAAACTATTTCA
Organism: Anticarsia gemmatalis; assembly: GCF_050436995.1. NCBI lineage: Eukaryota > Metazoa > Arthropoda > Insecta > Lepidoptera > Erebidae > Anticarsia > Anticarsia gemmatalis. The sequence goes on from NC_134747.1 coordinate 11,392,842, forward strand.
AAAGACATTTGAACAGTGCTCGTTAAAACACCGTCTTACGTTATATTATTATTTTAGTTCGATAACAAAACCCAGACCTCAAACCAATAACGATCATTTTTATTTCTAACTTAAAATTGTTCGCAAAGTTAACAACTATCTAGAGAAATATTATTTAGCTTCTAAACTCGAAATAAAATCATATGACTTTCAAACAAAATCTGTAGTTTTTTTTAACACATATTACTGGTTATTTCATTGCATCTTCATCTCCATGATTTGTCAAAGGGACTTTAAAATTTTTGATAGCCTTTTAAAAATATACACGAAAACACTGGATTTTAGTGTCTAGTTATACACAGGTACGGCAATCGTGCATTTATACTCTGATTTATTCGACATTTCGGCATTGATTAATCGTAAGGTAAGTCTTTCAAGAGTTCACCTTACTGTAGCATCAATCATTACTAATTCGACTATTTAACAGTTATTGTTCAGTAACAGCAATTCTCTGAATCTTGGACTTGAACATTTTGGGTCGTATCTCTGTTTAAAACTAATTTAAACAAACCAAAACTTTTCTCCGTCTCATTACAAAACAAAAGCTGAGAAACATTTTACATTAGATAAAACATAGTCTGAACAAAAGGGTTTTGTTAAAACATCTTTTTTTCAAGGCACCCGTCGCTCCCGGCGCCATTTGTACCATTAACGTCCTCAATTTGTTCTGTTTTCTTTTCTACCTCCAAGAATAGTGCCAGTAAATCTTCACCCATATAATTTGAACATTATCAAGTCTATAAAATTGTAGAAATTGGTATGATTTATTTTGCTGATTGGTGACAATTCTTATGACTAGTTGATGTATGTCAACCGTTGCGTAATTCAGGTTTTCGCCGCTGTTTGGCTCACATTACTTGTTTATTGTGCAGTACACTTTTCATGATTAAAAAGAACTGAATTCCTTGTTCCAAAAAATATATGATTCCCTTGTTTTTAAGTATACTTAGATACAACCCAGAAAGTTGATTCACATAGAAATAATCCAAAACAACATAATATATTATGTATTTAACAGTGTTTCTCGTTGGGTTTCAATCTCGAACTCATAGTTAAATTGGAGTGGCTAACTGGCTAAGTAGCACTAAACTCAAATTTCTAATATAGTATTTAAAAAAGGGCTAATATCATTATTCGCCGTTATTCAAAATAAACTAACCGTTGTAAAATTACATCACAACCTACACTACTGCGTTTCCATAACAAGTAGGTACATTTGTACAAAAAGTGCGTGTCCGACATGCATTAAGTAAACGCCCTTAGTTCTTACAGTACGTATGTCGCGTATGTCGTATATGTCGCGATACGGTGACTGCCGTAAAGTCTTTAGCCGTGGAACGAGCTGTTTACGTGTCCTAGATTTATTTTATTCTTTACGTTTACGTATGTTTGCATAAGAATATGTTGGGTTAAAGGTAGAGCTACATGTGCACGCGACTCTATATTTGTGTTTCAATTCCAGTATCTGTTTTTTGTTGATAACTCTCGAATTAAGAATACTTATTAGAATTAACTAGAACATAAAAACAGCAGCCATCCAGCCCATGTAATCGAAAATAAGTTAACTGTTGTAATAGTAGCTTTACGTAGTTGAAATAATATTAAAATAAAATAACTCTTTTGGACTCTTGTAGAGTTATCTTGTTTGATTTGGGTAATACCAACACATTATAGATTCAATACTTTCGGTATAATTAAGATTTCTTTAAAGTAGTTAAAGCAATGCTTTTTGAAATCCCAATAATAACGTTAATTCACAGAAGTTCATTCAGTTTGGGAACAAAACACGGCGAGAACTAGGCGTATTTATATGTTATTCTATAAATCTATTCTGTTAATAGACATCGTCATACCCTTCCGTGGAACACGGGGGTAAAAATACTTCCGTAATACAATAACTAGTATCACGAAAAACTTTCAGTTACTGAAATAAACACAAAAACGTGAGTATTGTATATTTCTGGCACACATGGTGCGTAACGAATTGCGACTGTTTGGAAATATATTTTGTTTCACATTTATTCGTATTTTAACAGTGTTCGCAGGTTTCAATGGCGATGACGTGAGCAGGTTAGGTATAACGTATAAGTAGTTAATGGTTTTCTTGTCACAATTTTATGCAGGTACAGGCAGACTAGGTACTTTTATAGAAGTAATATATTGTGTACATCATTTCTTCCTTAGAAATATTACAAACAGCGGGGACTTTTACAAACATACAACCAACGGACACAAAGACAACCAGACCCGAAACAATTATTTGTTGATCGCATAAATAATAATTGTTCCATGTGGGAATCAAACCCACGACCTCCCGATGCAGTGGTATCGGCGTGGCAACCTTAACCACTGCGCCACGGAGGCAGTCAAAATAATTTAAAAAAAAATGTTATTTAGATAAAAGAAACAGCGGATAAAGTTCATTTATTAATATATAAAACCTTCTATTTCCTACAAAATATAAAATTATATTTCATATTTAAATGAACTTATCTTAAGTATAAATATGATTTTCAAGTCAAGGATATAAATGGAGGCGAAGTGACCATCGCTACTTATCTAGCGACGCGTAATGTGAGAAGAGCCGGCTACGAGACTGGGAAAATAATCTTAAGGTTTCTTAGATAGATGCTAGGGTTCTGAGGAAATTGCTCGTGAAAAATATACTTTATTCGGTCGGGGAGTACACCGGCGAAAGTGTAGATTTTCTTAAGAATTATTGTAAATGTTAGAAAAGATTAAAATTGATTAAAATATGATTGCTTGTGTTAAGTATGTGTGATATTAGGATTTTAAATTTAATTAAATTGATTTTTTAGTACTACGTTAGAAACTTAACTGTGTATATATTCATATAATTGGCGTATCCGAAGTGTGTCCCAATTTTTTGTCGATTAATAACAATCCTTGCTAAAAAGTTCAAGTTATAAACTAAACAAGATATTCTAAACTAGATATCCTATAGTCTATGTTCTAACTCTGGGAGCACTAGGTTCTAAATCCTGCAAAATTATTAACGAAATGTTTCGCTTTTCTATTAAACTTCACTTTAATTGTATAGCTTGAAGTTTAGGACAGTTTGATGGAAGGAAGGGAAACTTAAATGTGGGTATTGGATATTGTTTGTAAGTCCTATTTTGTTTGTTCAGTGGATTTCAATTTTAGTTATGTTATTGACAGGGGTCATCGACTTGTTTGCTTAGTCTAAATTCGTTTAAGATCTTACTCGAGTAAATATTTATACTGTCTACAAATAATAATGCCTCTATGCCAATTATTTTGTTAGTTTAACATATTTCACAAGCTACTTATCTATTATTAGGTACGTGAAGCAAAAACTTAGGATCCCTTTTTAATAATAATATTAAAAAATCGTAATATTTTTTAATAATAATGCTTATAAAGTACGTACACAAATGCACATTATTTGTCAATATTATGAGCAAAAACAATAATACTTTAAATATTGAAAAGCGACTCATTTCATTACCCCTGATAGTGAAGCTTCAATTCTAATCTCCAAACTTTACGCCATTATCATATACATCTATTACTTAATTCTAAATAGCTTGATAAACAACGATACATAAATTAACACCTAGTTGATATTCCTAATCGACAGTAGCAGGCGTAAGCTTGAGAGTAGCGTTGACATGACAGCGGTTAATCCGTTCAGTTAGATCACACTCGATGTATCTTATGATTTCATGTCTACTATTGATATTCGCTGATATCTTTTATTTTAGTAAAACAATTACTAAAGGAGGTATTTTTCGTACACATTTACTTCTGTTTGAATCCGTTTTTTCTATTTACACATAACATTTATAGCATACACATAATAATTAACTTTTACGATGTTGACAGATAACGCACAGAGAACTATGCAACATTATATATTACAGAGTCGTAATTATTTTTTAAAATAAATTGCACATGATAAAATAGGGTTAAGATATTTCTCAAAAAAGTTGCATTGCACAATAAAGTTGGCCTTTGATTAAATATAAACCTTTCTTTCACCATATTAAAGCTTAAAACATCTAGACCACTTCGTTTAATCCGGAACCAAACATGACCACCAAGTATTTAATTTTATCATTCAAACAGAAATACGTATTTTAAATATAATTATAAACATATACAATTACAATAATTAGTCTAAATGACCGCAATGAAATGGAAGCGTTATCATAAAATATAATTTTACATTAATGTTCATTTCCTTTGACAAACGCTAAGCCTTTTTATTGCTATAGCTTTAATGAAGCGGTTTTGTATTACGAGTACAAAGGAAACAACGACAGTACAAAGGTTATATTATTATTATATAATTACTTTATGTGTTTTGCGAACTAGGACTTGGAATAATATTTATCTAACCTATCTCTATAAAAGCTCATTGTCCTGTAACTAGCTGACTCGTGCAACTCCGCTCGCCTGTAAATCGGTTTTTGTTTTTACTGTTTTCCTCTAATTATTCATATTTTTTGACCTTTTTCATTTTCTCCGTGGCACAGTGATCACACGAAACAAATATTTGTGTGATACACAAATAATTGTTTTTGGTCTGGCTGCACTTTTTGTGCGTTGTTTGTATGTTTGTAAAAGTCTCCGCGACACAAGAGTATTTCTGTGTGGGAGTAGTCAAAAAAAAATTGTAATATTCTCAAATTTTCATTGATGTTTTAAATCTGAAATATGCTTAATCGGGCACGCGTTAGTTAAGTCATAATTCTATGTATAATTTTAAACTTTCCTAGTTACACTTTAGCAACGACCAATGCAAATAAATGTCCAAGTTACTGCTGAATCTAGTGACTATTTCTGCTATATAAAATATGTTGTGCAAGCTTTAAAAATTACATTGCAGGAATATTCGATGCAAACAAATATGAAAGTTATATTTCTACATAAAATATCTGCTATATACCGTTACCAAAAAACGCTGACAAAGGAAACATGTGATTTTTTACAAAATAAACTCAGAATTTTACCTTCGCCAGTTGATATTCGTTGGCATTTATAAATGCAGTGGCAAGTCGTGTAATCTGTGTATGTGCAGTCACTCGATAAAAGCACATATCCAATATGCGCAACGTTTAATGTAAACAGTTTGTCAAAGGCATCGCAAATATTTGTATTTATGTGATGGATGAATTTATCTGAAAATGAAATGTACGATATATTTATGATATGGAAGGTAAACTTTTTGTAAGGTAAAGATAGTACCATCCTACTGCTAGTCTAAGGTCGTCATCTATCTATGAGAGACAGGTAAGGCTTGTAATAAAGTTAACCCCTTACTGTCCTTCTACTGAGAAATAATCACTTTTAAAAATCAAATAACGATTTATGCCATGAATACATCACCCCGACTAAGTGCTGGTTGAAGACTACAAATTCCTCCAAGAACCGTTTAAAGAACAGTCTTCCTGGCGATATCTTCCATCATGACAACTCTGACTGGTAGGTGTGCAAAGTGTTCTCACTTGTTTTCCTGTACGTAAAGGCTTATGTGCGTATATTCCTCAGTCTGGTTAGTTAAATTATGCTTATGGTAAGGCAAGGTAGCTTAGTCTCGTCCAACACCTTCGATAAACAATTCGGTGTAAAAATGTAAAAGATATTAGTTTATGTTGAAGTTTATCCAGTTCACACTGACTTTGTGTTACTCATACGAAATGAAGTTACAAAGTTCGGCTTCACTATACAACAACAAACAGAATATTTTGTATGACACGGATACACGAACTGAAATCATTGCACCTCTCTATAACACGTAATACTCTACAGTTACCAACTATGGAATACTTACATATCACTGAAAACGTAATATTTTGAGCAAAATTTTCGCCAAAGTTTGTCAAATATGAGCACTTGTTTTTTGTGTTTCTAATGCCCATACTTTGCCTGATTTAAGAATTTAATAGAGGTTCATAACTTTTAAAATGTTACTATAGGTTGTTGTAAAGGTTAACATGATAAGTACAGAATATGGTTTTAAATAAAACTGACAAAAATATACGCTAGCTAAAAAGAAAAATAATGACAAACGGTGATTGCATTTTTAATCTTCCTACAGACTTATTAAAAACATATTTTCTTTCCTGCAACACCAAAAACGAAACAAATATCCCGCCAGCCAGATTTAATATAAAAACAATATTAAATTCCAATTTTTAAAGTGCAGTTCCCGCCAAAAAGCAATCTCGCACTGCACATCCGTTATGACCAGACGCAAACATAAAAAAGTCACATGCGATAAAATGACGTGGTCACCACAAAATTTAAAACTACCGCTGAATTGCGCTGACCGAAGCCGTAATAACGAAATGTTTATAGACACTGAAAAAACGTATTTATAATCCCTGGACAGAAATATTCTCTCCTTTTTATTTTAAGGATTCATATAAAGTAAAGGATGGGAAAGGGTGTAAACTAGGTTTTATATGCTCTTGGTATAAGTAACATAAATATTTGCGTAAAAAATATTTAAATTTTTAACCAAAGAATAAATAAAGATGGTAAATATTAGTAGAGACGCATCTTTAATGACAGTGTAAATTTTTCTAGATATTTTGTAAGAGAATAGGGGCAATCATATTTCACAGATACTATGTCAATCTTTCAAATATATCCCTCATTGACTTGAATCAAGAACACCAGGCCTGAAAAAATATTCTACTTATGACGTCATCATTTTGTTTTTATTTCGAACAAAACTCAATAACCATTGTATTTTATTATAAACATAGCATTAATGCATGTATCGAAAGAACCTAGTTACACTGATTGGAGTTTCCAACACAGCTTAAAGGCTTACGTTCATAAAAGGCACCTGCTTATTGCACCCAGCAACTTCAATATTAAACCTTAAGCTTTAAGCATAAGAGTGAAATTCCTTTGAGCGTTATTATATGCATCTTCTAGTGTTCTGTGTATTGAGCACATCCTACGTTATGTTTGAAACAATGTTAGATAATTTCCGTTCGTGCTATTTTCATACGCACGGGTTTTAAAGCAAAGGTCTTATGGCAAACTGATTATGCGAAAGGTTAAAATACATCACTTTAGCTATTACTTGTTAAAACTTAAAATACTAGCTTATGATCACGACTACACTGTACACGTGGATGTTTATTAAGAGAAAATAATAATCTGCGCTCTTGCTTCAGGTTTAAGATACTGGTAAATTTTAGGCGTTTTGGTTCAGTAATTATCATGTGAAAACGTGGCAGTTATATCTTTATTCACATTGATAATATAAGCTGTCGTCCGGAGAACCGATTTCCGAAGTAAGTATAAGTTTTTGGAAATCAACGGAACCTTTATTCTACTGTTATAAGCTTGCCAAATGTATGTCATGTCATCGTAATAGGTATATTTGTAGCGTAAACGATAGCAGTTCAGAAAACTTTGGCAACTGGAAAAAAAAAACTGTACTCGGTGTCAAAACTATGACCACATTAACAAAATTAATGTTTACGTTTACAACCAAAATAATTGGGTCAGTTATAATTTAAAATGTTGTTCCGTATATTATAACGGTTGTTTAAAATCAATTACAATAATTAGATATAGTAGTTTGTGTTGACTGTACAGTCGCTTACATAGCGTTTAATCAAACAAATGGAAGAACGACCGTTGTTGCTTCCGTCATCAACTATTCGGACAGTCGTGAAGAAAAGTGTTAGAAAAATAAAGCGAAGCAGCTAGATAAACTCTGTTGTTAGTGTGATACACTTATTAATCTTGGCTGTTAACAGAATTAGAGGAAATCCGGCACAATAAACACGATAACAATGATATTGACCGACTTTATGCGAATAAAACGCAAATGATATTATTTGCGTTTTATTCGCATAAAGTCGGTCTGTTTGGAAAGGGCAGTATGTAATATTTATTTTATTGTGATAAGATTTTATGTAAGGCATTGTAAGGAACGTAAAGGTTAAATATATACCTAGCTGTTTACAAGTTTTACTAACTTTAAGCACAGTAATTTTATGGTAAAGAAACCTCGCAGGAGGAGAAAAAGGTAAAAACGGCAGCAAATGTCATTGTGTCCCATAAATCGTTCAAGTCTTAAAGAATTAGTCCTGACTCGAGAACTAAACTTAATTATATTAGTCAGCGGTGTTAATCTACTACAAGCTACTAAATAATGCATTTATTTTATTCCGAAGTTACGTCTAAGACAAACTTTCAATTGATATTACAAAGTGAATTAAAAACTTAGAGGGCCAGAGCTATGTAACTTGTAACTTAAATTGAATTTTAAATTGATACTAACCTAAGTATTTTGTTCAGTTAAAGATTGTTGTGACTTTGTGTCTGTAGACTTTACAAGTTCTTTATTACACGAACAGAAACATTTTTTCTTTCAACAATTTTATTTATCAACGTTATTTGTTACAAAAGATCGCTTTAACTAGTTTTTCCCAATTTTTTTCTACAACTGCCCTAAAAGTAAAGGTATTGGATATACTTGCGTTGGTTTAGGATTACCGCCCATCCAGTGCATAATGCCTTGCGAGATGTCAACCTGATTACACTTGCAACCCGCTTTATAAATCAGTTAGTATTTCACATTTTGGCCGAGTTAATATCTATACACCGGGAAAACTTCAGTCGGCTCGCTAAAAAGTGATCAGCTTTATACATATGCACATACATAAAATTAATATTAAATATTGGCCGTTAATACAAAAGTTACCAATAAAAAATCTACCAACATTCAACTATTATAGTAACAAAAACAAACAAAACCACTTGTCTACTCGGCTGTACGTGACGCATGCCGCGCCCTCATATAACCGATGTGACGATAAGGAGTGTCCGCAATATTGTTACAACTTGTCCCGACACTTTTCCACGCGACTGTACCTATAATAGTTTGTTTACCTATAATAGCTCTATTTGTTACGACGTGTTAGTTCTAAATGGATATGACATGTGTAAGCTGAAATCGATGGAAGTAATCCGTGGAAATGCCGATTGATTAGTTCTAGGTGAAACACGATTTATGATTGCACTAGCTGACCCGCGCAACTTCGCTTGCGTCATCATAATTTTCCCCGTTTTTGTAACATTTTTCACTGTTACTCTGCTCCTATTGGTCGTAGCGTGATGATATATAGCCTATAACCTTCCTCGATAAATGGGCTATCTAACACTGAAATAATTTTTCAAATCGGACCAGTAGTTCCCGAGATTAGCGCGTTCAAACAAACAAACAAACAAACAAACAAACTCTTCAGCTTTATAATATTAGTATAGATTGTTCGAATACTGTTTGTTGTTTTGGTATAAAAAAATAATAATAGGTGTTTTTGTAAAATCATTTTTGAAGGAATAACAAATCGTATTTATTTTTCGAGATGATATTTTACTATTAAGCTAATGATCTGCGTTTGATGTGGATTTTTGGGAAGATGAAAGACATATAAATAGGTTATTTTCCATTTGTAATGTTAGTAGGAATCGCTAGCTATTAAGAATTTTATAAAATTGTTTCTTATATTCTGATGTGTTTTATTGATTGCTTTAGTCGTGTTACTTTCAAAAGACTAGATAAATACATTTAAAAATTTTTTTTTGCTTTGCAAGAATCTGGCAATCGGCGCAGCAAGAAACGAAGACTACTATTACTTGAACAGCTTGAGCAGACGATGCCTTAAAAATTTCAACTCAAGTAAAAATGTTATAAAATCAGTGAGCCCAGAAAAGCGTTTTATTTAACGACAACTAACTAATCTGCTTCTATAGAGTACCTTTCTAGAATATTCAAACATGTATTTTCGCATCCTGATATTATAAACTTTCCCATTTCTATTCCCAACATTGTTATTAGTCCCTCATGTTTCTAATCTAATTCTAAGGCAATAAGTTGGTACAAATTGGAGCAGTCGACCCACTTGCCAGCTTTAATTGCTCCGACTAAACTCATTACTGACTCTTACCTGCGTTTGCTATCTATTAAAAATATACAGATATACTGATATTGGGATTAAACTAATCGTTGTGTTTATTGCCAGTTTCATTTACTTATTCTACACTTTTTAATGAAACGTGTCTTTGTGATTTTTTTATTACTTACGCAAATATACTTAGTATAAGAATATTTACGTGTTTTGTTGTGTTTTATGAAACTGTACATAGTAATTGCTAGGAGCCATATTTTAGTAATATTAATGTCTCATCACAGATTGGTTTCCATCATCAAAACAATAGGCAATTGGAAGGATTTACTATTATTGAATAATATTATATTATTGATGACCAATAACGTAACTTGTTTTCAATAATAACAGCTTTAGTACCAACTAAAATTGGTTACTGCGCATTCATTGATTGCAAATCTACGAATCACAGCGCTGATGGTAAGGTGATTATAGATGATCACTTTGCTGTTAATGGTAAACCAGGTGTTGGGAATGATTTTCTGTGAATAGTTAATGTACCTTCTGGATTTCCAGACAAATATAAGATTATTGATTGACAGCATGGTAACTCAAAGACAAATTCTCGCTTAAATATAGTATAGTGTAGAATGCTAAATCGAGTAGTTGCACGGCATCGTTATTAAATTAGATGTCACAAGTTTTATTTTCATCGAGATTAATTTTCATTTCCAACGTGTTCAAAATATATTCTAAGATCACATACCAATGATATTAAAGTACGTTTTATTGGACGTTACAGAAGTAAAAAAATAACAATAAAATTTTTCAATGTTAATCAATATTAACCAACTGTTATTAACAACGGTATATAGCAGAATGAGGTTATAGTGGAGTCTTATAGCTCAAAGTCTATAACTGCATAATAAAATTACTTATTTGCATTAAATGAACCTTGCATACAAAATGCAAAGCATTGTCTGATGTTAAGATAATACGATCTTCTTACACAACTTTTAATTACAGAACGTAGAACAAAAGGCGATGTTGGAATTCGTTGAAAGTTTAAATTAAAATTGATGGTTCGGGCTAGTTCATTGTAGTTTTGTACCTGTGTCTTTGTATTTATGGTAACGTAGGTAGGAAATAAGTTTGTATTTATATTTGAATAATATTTTTTTCTATGCATTAATTTGATTACAGTCCTGTGGGTATCATTTCCTTATGTAATATCTCGGTAGGAGTTACATTTCTGACATTTTTGCACGAATTTTCGAGTGGGTTTGTTTCGTTTTTATGTTTGACAAATTATCCGTAATGCTGGATTATCCTAGTTCAATTTTTTAAATATATCTGTTCCGAAAATTGGTTAGTTTATATTCCTTCTTTAATGTCCATACGTATTATTATTTAACTGCACGTTTGGCGCAGTAGTTTAAGCGGTCACCTCGCCGCAATAACCGTAGCACCGCGTGTGGCGGGTTCGAATCCCACCCGGGACAAATATTTGTGTGATGAGCACGAGTATTTGTTCTGAGCCTGGATGTAAATTTATCTATATAAGTATGTATTTAGAAGTATATAAGTATGTTTATCAGTTGTCTGGTTACCATAGTACAAGCTCTGCTTAGTTTGGAATCAGATGACCGTGTGTGAGTTGTCCAAAAATATTCATTTATTTAAAAATATTTATTTTTAAGCTACATAATAGTTATTACTTACTAAGTTGACAAGTATAAAAAAACGTTACAACTAAGATATATGTAGGTAATATTATATTTTCATTAAGAAAACATATACAAAAAACAAAACACATAATACCATACAAAATAACAAACATCACATCAAAACATTCGCCGCGAGCACTTGAAAAATCATTACTCGTCCGCTCTCATTAAAAATGAGCGAGGAAAGGGTTACCTCTCTTAGACAAAAGGTTTGTGGGTAACAAACCTGTACATAATACATTACGCCAAGTAACCCATTAAAATCCCCCACTTGTATGCACTACTACTACTATGCACTGGATGTTAAATTATCTATATAAGTATGTATTTAGAAGTATATAAGTATGTTTATCAGTTATTTGGTTACCATAGTACAAGCTCTGCTTAGTTTGGAATCAAATGACCGTGTGTGAGTTGTCCAACAATATTTATTTATTTATTTATTTATGCCTTAGTTTCATTCAGACGTCACAAGTTGACTTTTAACTCGCTATTCCAACTATTGTTTTGTTTTTTATGCATGTGTGTTGCCAGTATATTTTTTACGTCTTATTGTTTTTGTTTTTTATGTGATGAGTATATTTATTATTTAAGGAATACGACAACAGATAGAGTAGAATTAAACCGCGGTGTTACATTAGATATTCAGTTCCCTACAGTTCTTTAAAACACGTAAGATAACAAGGTTACATAAATCATGTTATATTACGTGTTTCAGAGAAAATTTGTTTTGGTGTTATGCATTTTTTTTAGAGTAGGCATATTGTTCGTTTTAATTTAGTTTAAAATGTATTACACTGCAATTTTGAATGTTTTGAATTATCTTTGGCAGCAGCATCAATTTCCTGATCCATTTTGATTCAAGCTATAACGCTCTCACTAAATAGCACTATACAGACAGTCTGAGACTACCAAGATTAGTTACGCTGAAGGCACATATAAAATACATAGACTCATATATGTTCTTTTTTACTCATTGCACGTGACGAAATACTTTTATCGCGTTAGAATTTAATCTAACCCTTTCAACGAATCGTTGACAACGACCTTCCAATAAAACAGTCCATTTCGTCAAAATCCAATGAACGATAGAGAGATTTAATATAAAAAAACCGCGCCATGACATAGGACATTATATTATACACATACTAGCTTTTGCCACCGACTTTATACGTATTTTTTATATAGTAGTATGGGTCAAAGAAGTTATATTAAACTATTTCATCGAAATAATCTGTTCTGCATTGTTGATTTTAAGCAATATTGGCATACATAATACTACCACAGACGGGACGGTTTACGGTTCAAACGACGTTGCTTTTTAATATAATATTCTCTTATAAAATTCTTTCAGAAACGTAGGGAACCTTTCTGCAAAGGAGTCACCATCAAATACAAATAACAGGTATATAAATAAATTAATAATATTTACAGCTGCTGTAACGTTTTTGTGTCTTTGCTTTTCACACATACAAACAAACAAACTTTCTTTATAAATACAATAAACAAATCTAATATGTACAGAGGGCGTATCACGTACGTCGATGGTCGCGTTACGTGCGCTGTATCTAAAGGACAGACGTGTGGACTGCACGCCTTTCTGTGTTAAAATGTGTGTCAAATAGGTGTTAGGTGGAAATGGGTATTAAATGAGATTTAGTAATGAGTTCATTGAAGAATCTGTTGCTTTTTGTAAAGTTATAATTTTGAGAGTCAGTTTCAAATTTCGGGATATTTGTTAGATATCCTATTCGAGATCTAAAGTACAACTGACAAAATTAGTTAAAAAAGTGGGTATAGTAGAGTAATGTTATTTGAAAAGTAATGTGATGGGGTTTAATAGAGTAATGTTATTTGAAAAAGTAAGTGATTTGTAGAGATTTGTAAGCCTGCTCTGTCGTTTCTGTTTTCTATGAACTGATTGACATTTTAGAAACATACCTATAAAAATAGTTTTTGTAATTGAACAAGCGCATACAAATTTTCTGAACTATACGTTGAGGAAGAATTGAAATATCTATATCGTTGATACGCCAACAGCATTAAGAAAACGACTACGACTTTTCCCACTCAAATAACAATTTAGGCTTATCTAAACTTAAATAGCCAAGCAATTATCGTTTACCAAATGGAATCGTATTACAGCAATTATGAATAATAATATAAATAGCCTGTTACTGTTTTCTACCAAGAATAAACCAATTACACTAAGCCCATACAAATTCCTTATAAATAGAAAAAGTCGGGATGTTGATAATATAACAAAGAAGTAAATGTAATTATTATTCGTCAGATGAAAAATATTAGACAATTATTTTTTGTATTTCAAACAAATCAAGGATGACTTCGTAAAAACGCATTTAAGTGAGTCACAAATATTGGAAATGAATGTGCCATGTTGTGACGTAAGAAATAAGACCAATAAATAGCACTTGGAATGTGAGTGGTGGAGAAAGATCAGAAAGGCTGACGTTACTATCATATGGCATTCATAGCATAGAAGAGAGAGAGTGAGAGCACTTGGGAATCAAACCCGGGACCTCTGGTTTAGCAGTCAGATACACTACCGACTGGCCACAGAGGCAGTTTCACTACCGTATGGCAGGCAACAAATAGCACAAAACTTATTTTTATTTACATATTATTATCTAAAAACTAACAGTCGCTCCATGTAAAACATTCAGCTGCATCTGGTGAGACTGGAAACCGACTCCAACATAGTATGGCAAAAAGGCTAAGCTGATATAAACAACTAACAATAATATTCCACCATGATTGGCGATAAAATCAGCCAATTGTACCGTATGAAGGCATTCAGGGTTCACGGAGTAGCGCGTAGCGATCGAACATCACGCGTACACTCCACTGAACATGCTCGAAGCAACGTGCGTGGGTTTCTGTTGTACCTCCTTCACGATGGTTGGAAATTGTTGTGTCTTGTTGTTTGAGAAGCTGTGTAAATTGACGATGGCAACGCAAAAGCTAGCTTGCTACTAAAGCATTTAATATAGCATATTTTAAAATTGACACTCTTTAAAGTGGCGGAAATATTTGGACATCGTCTTTAAATGTAACGTTCTTTCTATATTCGGCTGGTAGTTCCAGACGTTATGAATGAGATAGTTAGATTTATAATGAAATGAATGATGCGAAATAAAAAAAACCTGGTATTACGTTCAAACATTTTTTGATAAAGCGGCTTCTATTCAGTATTTCCCCAGTTTATTACAGGAATAGGGGTAACTCTATTAAATCACTTCTTAAACGTTGCTAAGATAATCAATTCTAAATAGCACCAGTACCAAAATTTGTATAGATTAGACATTATTATAATTTATTACATTGCGTACTCCTTGAAGAAAACACGCTTTCCAGTGCATTATTTTTGCGTTGCGACTCGTTTAGTAAGAAACCGTGCGCCCGCATCTTCATCTTTGAAATGGTCGTTAAACCGAGAATAGCCAAGCAAAGATCGTTCTCGGAGGAAGCTTAGGTTTTTTCTAAGATTCTAACGAGACTGTTCTTGAAAGGCTTTGTTGTATGACAAAGGATAGTTGGTGATTCTCTTAAGAAACAAAGAAGTTTTAGCCAAGTCTCAGTTCTCTCGTTTAAATATTGATAAGCGCTTATAGCCAGTAAGGCTTTCTTGTCCACAAACGATAGTGAAGTTTACCGTTTTAGATGTATATCTTTGTATTACGGTAATGATAGTTTCAAGTAGAATTTTTGATATCTCTCTTGAATTTTCGACGAGATTTGTGCTTCGTTAATAAGCTTGGTAATTTTGCTTATACACGTATACTTATCTCAACTGGCTGAAAAGAGTTATAAATTTGCCCATATCTAGTGTGAAATTATTTAGATTAAGATTTCTCATATAAAAGTGATACGAAATTATTTCTGAAAGACTGTCATTGCAACGCGTTAGAAGTCGTTTAGGGACAGCTGCGTTTCGGTATTTTTTAAATTATTTTACACTACTGCTGAGAATACTCACTATTTTTATGACATTATCTAAAAACGTTATAGATTTTTTTCGAAGAGACCATAAAAATATATAGTCTATCACTGTTGGATCCTTGATTATTGCCATATAGACGTCTAGTCCGTCCAATTTAAGTGTCAGCTTTGAAAATATACGCTTAAAGAGATTCTTTGAAAACATTGGTGTTATTTGTTTCGTAGAAAAAGTTGCTTTAAAGCGGAGTTGAAATTGCAACTATGTTTTTTCGCTTTATGAATGTTCGAGTATGCTCGCAGCAATTTTTTGTAGAGAATGTAGCTTTAATCTCTTTTCTCTGTATACAAATTAGTATTCGTTTAGCGTTAAAAGCGTATCAGGCAGATATAGCAAGTTTTGTCGGTATTTAATTAAAATTAAAGACTAGTTTTATCTATACTAATATTATAAAGCTGAAGAGTTAGTTTGTTTGAATGCTAATCTCAGACACTACGGGTGCGAATTGATTGAGGAAGCCTATTTATTGAGGAAGGCTTTAAGCTATATAACATCACGCTACGGCCATTAGGAGCGTAGTAGCAACGAAAAATGTTACAAAAAGGGGGAAAAATATGACCCATTCTCTCTTATGTGACGCAAGCGAAGTTGCGCCGGTCAGCTAGTTTTTCTAACCACCAGGCTATATTGTAAATAAGACACTACAGAGGACGAGAGATAAGATTGGAAACTGTAACACTGTAAACAGCAAAAAGAATTAACGAGTGTGATGTTTCCGGAGACGATGTCGAGGATAAAGCGAATTGGAAGAGAATGATAAGGAAGGCTAAATCCGCTACCATAAGTAGTGATTAACAAGAAAGAGAGATAGACATGTATGTAAGGTTATAGCTTAGCAATAAGATAGTGGAGCTCAGTGACTCCTGACAAGACAGACTCAGTCTTGTGGAATAGCACTAGCAGCTTTAAAATATTTTAAAAAAATTGCGTGTCTAATGTAAATCATTTTAATTACGTATATTTATGTATTGGAAATTTATGTCCTTGGTAATAATTTTAATGATATTTTTCTTATTTTTTTTCTGTTTTTTGTTCCCACTACTACACTTTTTTAATTTTATTTAGTGCTTGTTACCTAACACAGTTTTAAATGCAAATGTTATACCGCAAATTACACTGATGTATCAATAATCCGGTCCCAATGTCAAACAAATAAAATCCGAATCATTCATTAATTAATCCACAATGATGATATTGTATGCATAAAATGGAATTACTATTATTTCCGTTACGCAATACGATAATTGAATGTACGGTCAGATTGAAGAGAAAAGTAATTAACCAAATGATTGATCGCATTCGTATTCGATTATAGGATTATCCATTTTTACATTAATAAATCTTCATGAAGGCTTTTTTCAATATGTTGATGTTTCGCGGCCAATTTCGGTTGCAACGATTTTCAAAGCGGTCTTTCGAATAATAGTATCTTTCAGATTTTTTAACGAAATTATTAAAGTTTATTTAAAGAAAGCTGTAAATGTGTTGTTTTATATTGTGGGTGTATTACCCTTCGTACCTACAACGTGAGACTCGTGGCTAAGGATTCAATTATATCATAAATAATAGAACTTAAATATGCTTACTAAATTACCTTATGTATTCGAGTCAATCAAATTTGTACAACGAAAATGGTGAAGCGACAGTGCTACGACTTCCATACCTACTAAATAGCTGGTTACCACTACTATAATTCTGGCAGGCAGTAATCCACTATCTATTGTGGCTGCGAATCAAGCGGATTACATGAAGCTTGGATTATTGTACGGCATGTGTCCGAGCATTGATAACTTATAGGGATTTAGAAAGAATAACACGTGTAACCGTTCATTCAATCTTTGTACTTCTGGTTTGATTTTCGTTATTGGAAAAAATATAAAAGAGCTAAGAATTTAAATTAAAAGTGTCTCTGCAATTTTGCAATTATCTTCTGATTTATCGATTAGACATGTTATATACTAACAGCCGAGGCTTAGTCGCAAGTTTTTGAAAAAAAAATACAAGTGATCTTTTGCAAACGGTCACCCATCTAAAGCTTAACCTTAACCTCGATTGTACGGTAGATACGCAACTATCCTTCAACTAACTTCAATTACACCACTACTCAATAACACGACAAAGCTTATTAAAACCCACTCAAGAGTAAACGTCAAACTCAATAACTGAAGACATTTTCAATAAATAATTCCAATATTTCATTACACACACTGTGAAAGGTTAACGATCCGTGAGAACTATAAATTATGATCATTAAAATAATGTGGCGAGAAAATTGGCGATATCACATCTTGATAGCGATGTGGAGGTATTTATTTATCGTATAAATAATGTCGAAGATGGAAGGTCGTTATTGCAAATTAATGGCCTTTATATAGGTGTGAAGGTTTTTGTTAGGTTTGTTTACTGGTTGGTAAATATATCAGTTAATGTACATAGTTACTATCAGTATTAAATATATTTTTTTATTATTTGTAGTGTAT
Source organism: Anticarsia gemmatalis (assembly GCF_050436995.1). Lineage (NCBI taxonomy): Eukaryota > Metazoa > Arthropoda > Insecta > Lepidoptera > Erebidae > Anticarsia > Anticarsia gemmatalis. The sequence goes on from NC_134747.1 coordinate 11,411,011, forward strand.
GGTTGCGATCCCAGAATGATTGACTAGAACTTGCTTTTAAATTGTAGAGCAAGTTAGGCTTCTTCGCAGCAGTAGGACACAAAAACCGGCGATATTAAAGGGCTAGTAATTTAATTCATGAAACTAATACCAAAAAATTACGTCAATAAGGCACCTGGTATCACGAAAAAGCCTTCGAGTTTTACGAATACAAAGACATAGTTAATGGACTTAAAACACAACTAATTCTATAAGTCACACATCATACTTTTTTTAGGAGAATCCACTCACCCTGTGATGATAATAATACTGTTGTTTAACCTCTATTAAAGCTAGCGGTTAAGCTACATACAAGTATGATGATTTCTCTATTTTAACTTCTACAATCCAACAATCAGTCAAACCAACATAAGCATTAACTTTAAACAGGATTACACAAAGAAGACAGACAAATACAACTAAAACCTAGTCGGAAACCGAACCTAATCGCCACGTCTCAGTTTTATGAAGGCCTTTCAAAACGTGGACTCATTTAGGTATTTTTTATTCCTGACTTTAGGGAGTTCTTTACCAAGTTCATTGTTATTCAGTACTCGTAGGAGCATTTTTAGATTTGAAAATGCCGCTAATAGAAGCAAGCGATTTGGTATTATTGTTGTGGTAATTTGAATTTTTACGAGAGGGACTGTTTTTTGTTTTTACCTGTTTTGTTGTGTGCAAGAGTGAAAAACAAAATGTATGGTTATATTTTGGACCTGATATACTATGAATTTTAATAGCCGATTTCACAAAAGACTGAAGTTTATAATAATAATATGCATCAGCGGTCAGTCTAACATCTTTTAGACAATAGAAGGTTAGAGTTAAGTCATGTCCGGTAATTGGCGATAGGCTCGCCCCTGATGACATGGCACTAACATTGTTAATGGTGCAGCGGTAGTTGAACGATATTTCGTACACCTCTGATTACATCTTGTATACATATAACTGGCGTGATATTAAATTATTTATGTATGTTAATTAATAAATTATTTCTTTATAAAATCTACTACAAGCATACTCAATATTTTATAATTTCTTTCCTTCTTTGTAGTATTTTGTTGTAATATAAGCACATTGTTCTAAATCTATGCTGAATGTACTTCAGCATTTATAGGTCAACTACAGTCACGTACTTTCAGCTCATCTCATTCATTTCACGTTATATGCTAATCTATACTTATAATAAATCTGTAGAGAGGTCAATTCTGTACATTGAATATATTTAAAAAAAAAACCAATGGGGGATGTTTAGTAACGGATACTGATACCGAATCTGCAATTTATAATTTTCTTTTCTGTCTGTCTGTCTGTCTGTCTGTCTGTCTGTCTGTCCTCCGTCTGTATGTTACGCTATCACGTAAAAACTACCGGATAGAATGCACTGACATTTGTTATATGCATAGAATAAGTAGTGGAGCAAGTATTGGGATACTTTTTATCGCATAAAATTTCATAGATTTTTAAAAAATTGAATAAAATACGTAGAAATCGTTTGAACCTGCGTTTCCCTAAAGAGACCATAGATGGCATTGCAATTCATTTCACAACATTCGCATATGGTTAACGCGGTGCCTGCCGTATCGATACCTGTTGTTAGCACCAACCAATAGATGGCGTTATGGTCAGCAACACAGCATGTTTTTCCTAATTAATTTATTTTGATTGCTTTATAGTAAAAAAAAATACCTTTAAAACAGGCTATACATTTATAAGATTTTCAAACATAAATGTTGTATGATATATTACACAAAAATGTTGGTTTACGTGGTTCCGGTGCGGTCGGGATATCCTAGATGGCAAACCGAGTAATTTCGTTTGTTGTCGTTGTTCGCCGCAACTAACAGATGACGTTGTAGTTCGTAACACGTAACCAAATTAATTGGTTGCATTAAGGAAATAAATTGGATAGCTATAAAACAGACTACGTGGTAAGTTTTAAAAAATAAACGACGGATGATATATAAAAAATAATTACGGGTTACGCGGTTTCGGACGTATCAACGCAAGTATACCTACATTATTACGCGTGTGAAGAGCTGCGGCACAGATAGGTCTGTCTGTACCTATAATAATATTCTGAATCCAGACGGGTAAGCAATGGTCAGTCTATAATAAGGTATTATATTTTACACTGTAAACTGGTACGGATACAGACGAGCGGAAAAGAAGGTAACCACAGGAAATCAGGCCTGCCTGAGCGTGTGTCACATTGTGTGCTCTTCGGGTCCCTTTCGTAAATAACCATTAGATGACAAAAGAGTTGTTAGCATTTTTATGTGTAGGTGTGTAGGTAGTGCTTCGCAATTCGTGTGCTCAAACGAATAAGCAACAGTACGAAATTCACGCGAGCAGAGCCGCACGGGTCAGCTAGTCTAGGAATAATTTGAAACGTCAATCTATGTACCTCTGTATAGATACGTTAGAAATATAATATGAAATCGACGTTACGATGATATCCTAGAAAGATTATAGAAAAAAACAAATATATTGTAACCAAAACCACTAGCATCTGTTACAGACTAAAACTAAATGTTTCCTTTCTATCTTATTCAAAACTAAGTAACAGTCTTAAGGTTAAGTAACAGAAAATGTAATACAGTTTTGATTCTGTATTAACCCTGTATAGCACAGGGTTAAGTATGTAATATTGTATAACCGTTCGTTCGGGGTCAAGCAATAGCGAATTTAAAGCTTTGGCAGCAAGATTGGCAAGAGTGACCGTGAGTTTCTTGCTAGCTCTTCGCCTACGGTTCTACTTTCTTTCTGAATAAGTAGTAGATACAGTAATTGCAACGATTATAGAATCAAAATTTAATTTATGACTTGATTTTATTATTCTGAACGTAAAAAGACAAAAGCTCAAACACTAAACAGAAATAATAACTTGAGATCTTCATTCCCGTAACGTTTCATTTGATTCAATTCCTAGGAATTTCGTCAATACTCTCCTAGTTAGTATTACACGTACCTAATACTGCTTATAATCCATATTCACTATTCGACATGCAATAACACAGCCGTTGGTTTATTTCGACAGAGATTAGTTGTATGACTACGTCGTATTTGAAATATCAATAATTTCCCGTACTTATGTATAAATAGTTGAGTTATATACGGATTATGATGGACTCATCAGAGATTACGCAGTGCGGATTTTACATTGCCAGTTGCAGTCAATATGTGGACTGAATATTGGAAATTAATTTAGTAAATTGTTTATAATCCCTTTTTACATTTTTAAGGCTGGAATATGTTTTTATGATATACGATTTTTACTGTGTTGTGGGATTATCAAGATATGTTAACGACCAAAAACATCACACATAAAAATGTCTATAGGACGCTCAATGTGATAAACTGTAGCGAGCACGAAACACTACGCTATATCTTAAATGTATCGTCTGCCCAACCGCTTGTTGCACTCTGACCTTCAACCAGCCGTCTATGAGTTTGAGGCTCGGCGTGACCTAAAGGTCGGTCCGTATTAGTTAGGTACATTTTTTCTTTAGGTTAGGTGAGACTGAAAATGGAGGTAACGGTTCCTTTGCAACTAGATATGTATAAATTACAAGATTAACCACTAGTCTCTCGATTTTCAATGCTGTTACTTGAAGTCTAAGATTTATCAGTTTCGTGAACCTTATCTATATATTTTTCAAGGTCACATCCTAGTTGCTAGTAGTCCAGAAATAGCTATAAACTTGAAACTAGCCTCATGTACATGTAACAACACGTTTTACCACTTTCTCGTACACTATCACGTTGTTCATAAGTTTCGTAAACATCAACAAACTCTAAAATAACTAGACTTTACCTCTACCTATATAAGTACAGTCAGGAGCATGAATACGTTAACATTGGCATATCTACAACTCATTTTAAACAATGGAGTCAGAATCACTTGCTATCGTTGCGTTTCGTGATCAAAATCAAATATTAGGTTATTCGGAACATCATTTCTTTTTTTTTGTGAAAATGAATTGATTAATTTAACAATTTATGTCCACTTGAAAGGCCTAGAATTTTCCTTATAGGTCTAAACTGTTTTTCATTTCAATAAAAACACGAAATGACTTTCCGAACAATCTCACATTTTGGAAATTTTAATATCTTGATCTTCTATTGATCGTAGACTGGTAGAAGTTTAACCCATCATTTTTGAGTTCTTGAAACGACTGCTATAATACAATATTGTGATATTGAATTTAATCTTTCCTAAATAATTTTACCTAACAATTATACATAACAAAATACAAAATATGATATGTTTTACACGTTCGAATGTTCATAACTGTAGGTACATATACGAGCACTATGAGCAGGTATCTTCCAACGAGTTTGGGCACGTTCCTTACATAAAGGGCTCTTTAGGGACCCCTTGGGTTAATAAGGGTCGGTCTGCTGAATTAAGAGGCTGTTAAATGTCAAACCTTGACAGGTGAGTGGTAAAAATGATGGTTTATTAGAGTATTTGCTGTGTTCTCGTGTGAAATTGGGTCACAAATATAGTAACTACACCTCCTACAATGAACTTATTCTAATTGATATGTTTATAGTCAATAATTTACTTGCATGTATCCTCTGAAGTACGGAAACACCAAACTGTACCTACCGAAAAGTAATTGTGAAATGACCAATTTTTCCGTAGTTGACTAGACACTCAATTACGGAAAAAGCGATGACATATTTTTCTTCTTGCAGTGTCTTTTGATAGCATCGCGATCTCAAATTGTCATGTCCTATATGGACAAGAATTAAACATGAAACCGCGCTGCTATTGCATTCCCTATAGCTGTACTACTAGCAAGCCTAATAAATTATATGTGTTACTAATATCACTATGATTATCACATCTCTCACAAAAATGAGGTAGGCCTTCGAGATTAGCCGCTGACAGAATACACAAGAAAATATTTAGACTGCACTTTCAAATCAAATAAAAAAACTATTTCATCTCATTAATTTCAGTTCTCAGTCATTGCAGATACTGAATTTATTATACATAAAAGTTACACATGCCAATATATTTACAGCAGAAGACACACAGATGAATAGAACATGTTTACAGATATAATTTGAAAACATAAATTGGTCGGCAACTTTGTGAGAAGCAATTTAAAACTTCAATACACTGACGCACGTATCAATGCTCACGGGAAATGAAACGTTTGTGATTACGTCGACATTTTATAACTTTTTACGAATATATTTGCAATTATTTTAGTTTGGAAGACCTTTTTTAATCATAAGTTTAATAATAATGTAGATCACTTGTAAACTGCGTTTACAAATAAAACTATAAGCTGTTAATACCTACCGTCGATGGCGTTGACAATTAGTTAGAGGCCTAATATGATAGTTACAGAATCGAATAAACATTCAACTCTAAATTTATTTACCTATTACTAAAATTGTAGTAAAGTTAACTATAATGGACTGAAATTAAATGAATTTTCAAACAATACTGTGGCCAGCGGATAAAACCTAAAGTAGGAGTGAGATTGAAAACCTCCACAAAACTATGTTGTCCTTATAATTAAAAAAAAAGATACTATTGAAAAATACTTAAATCTAGGAAAATTATTGTACTTACTACCTTTGAAAGTGGCATCAAATATAAAAGGCCAGTTATTCGAAAGTTCTCTTTTGGAGTATTTCTGTAGCATATAAGAATATGCTAAAGAAATACTTTGAAAGCGAAATTATATTGCGTTATGTATAAACATATATCAAACATCTTTTTAATCCAACCAACAAACCAAATGAAAACACGGTAAAACATAATTCCTGTTAGCAAATATTTCCGCGAGTTCTCAACGTCGTTACGAAACGTATTGAAGTGGAACACTCAGCAATATCAAGAACGAATTCAAATAAAAATGTTACAGATATGTTTAAATACGGTTTACAAATATATCTCTCTCTGTTAAGTTGATAATAAATATTGTATTGATTGGAGGGTTTTGTGGAATCCGTTGTCGCAGGATAATGTCGTGCTAAGAAGGCTGAAAGAGTTTTCTTTGTTGAGGAAAAATAGTAAGCAGTAGGTAAGCTTTATTACTATCATTTTAGAATCAACCATTTTGCAACTTGAAATACTTCGTATCCGTAAAGGGCGAGGTGTTGAATATAAAATGTTGCATTTTGACGTCATTATATTTCAATAAAATAATTTTAGATATTATAAAACTTACACACATACCAATAAACAAAACGAATACTACTGAGCTATACATAATATTTGTTTAAACACTATAATCTTAATAACAAAAGGCTCTATTTCGACACTTTATAATTTAGAAAATTACTCTTGACAGAAGTGGAAGAGTAATTAAAATAAAAAGGTCAACAATATAATGGAAAATAACATTTAAATAGGCAACAAAGCCTCAGTTAATCATTAGTTAAAACGTATCAGGTCATTTACAAACCTAGAGAAGCGACCAATTACTAAATATATTCGCTTAGCCTTTGTTCCAAACTATGTTGGAGTCGGCTTCCAGTCTCACCGGATGCAGCTGAATACCAGTGTTTTACATGGAGCGACTGCCTATCTGACCTCCACAACCCAGTTACTTAGGTATTAACACGATACCCTTCGGTAAGACTGGTTGTCAGACTTTCAAGCTTCTGACTACTGTTAACGACTGTCAAAGATCTTCGAAAATGACAGCCGGGACCCACAATTTAACGTGCCTTCCGAAACACGGAGAAACTCGATATGTTTAGGATGGTCACCCATCCACGGAACAACCTCGGCAAGCGTAGCTTAACCTCAGAGATCGATCCGTGCGGCTGTTGTAAACTAAGCCACGAGCACGACCAATTACTAAATACCAATAGTAATTCAAGTAGAATTCAATAAGACATATACATCAAACTAGTTAACTGACAGTTCAAAGTGGCTCATAACTTCATAAGTTGCAAGTCCCTCAGGCTATTACAGTAATCACGAGCCATTACGGGCATCCGATTCGAATCATTTTAATGTCAGCTCCAAAGGCCGTGTTTAGACGTCGTTTTTAGCGTAAAGCCTGCAATTGTGGCCTGTGAATTTCTGCTGTGGATGTAATGTTAGTTGTTAGGAGCAATACCGTATGAGTTGTGTGTTTTGAATGTTACTGTAAAAACCCAAAGTGCAGTAAACTTCAGGATTTACCGGTTATTAGTAAATATAAAATGTATAACCCTAGTAAGTTGGTTAATATCAATATTTTACACCATTTACAAAGTCAATGGAAAATCTTAAGATTCATCGAATGTGTAAAAGTCTGAAATTATTTATATTTTGGATTTTTGCCAACCAATACTATTCAATATTTATCCCAATTCGGGTATTTACACTAACGTATTTGTTAAACGTGTAAACAACTTTCAAACAAAATACACCGTATTTATACCTAATGTCAAACAACATACCACCTTTTCATACCTGTATTATTTATTCAAATACGTGTAAGTCATTATAGAGTTCAACGACCTCTATCGATCAGCTGTTTACAAGAGGGTGCATTGGCAACCTCCTCTATTCGCGATGTAGGCGTAAACTCATGCTAATGTGTTTTTAATTTTATTTTTAGTGTTAGATATTTTTATGAAGTAATGTTCCGTATCAAAGTGGATGTTTATTTTCAGTCAGGATGCCTAATAAAAGTTTTTTGGAATAATTTGGATATGTTCGAAACTGTAAACTAAAAATTGCTTTTGAACCATTGTACCACTTTTAACATCAGTCCCCTTCCAGTGCATAAATTAAACTCATTTCTGATCCATTTAGCTGGCTAAAATACTGCTTAAGGAATTGGTAACCCGCTAGTAGAAAAGTCATTAGACTTTTAACTTGCGTTTCATGCCCTCATTATTGCCTACATCTAATTAAAATGTATGCTTATATTATTTACCTATAAGTACCTAATTTTTATTAATTTACATACCTATAAAAATGTACAGCAACAAAGATTTTGTTGATTCAATTCAATTCGACGCATTCGTTTCAAAGTGCAATATTCAATATTTCCTATCTAATCCCGTTCTATTTATAGAAGGAGAATAGTTGGTGTCTAAACCAAATGATCCGAGCATATTCAACGCCACGCTATGATATGTTGATTTATGGGCGACGAATCGGCTGATCAGTGCCACAGCGAATATAGATGTAGACGAAAATAGACCACTTGAGTTCCAAGAGTTGGGGAATTATGTTTTGATAGTATATTATTATATTTTGTATAATGGAAGATATCAAAATATTCAAGGGTTATATAAAAGAAAATAACATTTATTGAACTTTAGTCGCAAATGGTACTTAACATTTTGTGATTGGAGTATTTTTTTAATTTCATTTCGTTTGTTAAACTCTGGTCAACAAGGGTAAGTACCATTTGTGTCTGGAAATCAATAAATGTAGTCGACCTAGTGTTCAAGTTTCTTCTTCTTCTTAATGTGCCTCTCCAACTAGTGAAGGTTGACAATTAGCTCTGCATATTTCGTCTTATCCTTTGCCAGACGAAAAAGTTCAGCAGCACTCAAATTGTTTGAGCCGCCTAAATGCCTAAATAAATAACAATCCTTTTCGTGCGCAAAGCGCAAATAACTACTTTATAAAATAACATTTTCTATAAAAATATCATCATTGTCTTCGCTATTTTCTGAACAAAGTCTACAAGAATATATTATACTATATCGTAGAAGCACGTTCGGTTAATACCTGGGACGCCGCCGGTACTGTTCAATTGAGCATACAAAAATATAGAAATTGCGATGAAAATGTTGTAGAATTATAAACGATTTGCATGTGTTTTTAAACCGATTTCTTATTAATAATATTTGGGTGTAATGGTGTATATTATCACGCCTTTTATACGGGTATATATTAGCAGAGATAAAAGGTATGCGCCTACTTTTAGCCAATTATAATTTTAATCTATTATTATAATTATCATCAATACATATACAATTCTTCCGTTACTAAGTGACTGACTGATAGACAACGCATAGCCCAAAATGCTATGAAAATTCCTTAGAAAGTGTAGACTAGCATTAAGAGATTATTTCTGGTAAATTCTATGCGAGCTAAACTGCGAGCAGAAAGCTAGTTATTTATAATGATGCTAAGAAGCTTTCACCTGTTCTTTACATAATATAATAAATCGTATGTTATTGGGTCATAAAAGGTATTGTGATGTAACAAATGTTCCTGACATATAAATCTAAATATACGATAAATCAGGAGTTTGCCTGACAGCCTTATTATATCTAGGACATGATTGATATCAGGCCATTCTTCTATATACACCAGTTTTCCTAAAAAAATGCTTTTGTAATACTATTTTATGAGTTTCGAAATTTATTTTACTGCTTAGCAGTACCTGCATTATTTTAATCCAAAGTCTCTTTCTCAAGCATCACAACATACAGCCTTGGCCAGAAGTATTAGGCACCCCCAATAAAGTTACTACACACTTGTGCTATTTGAATAATGAATAAATGTTCTATTGAAAATTGATCTTGGTGTCTTAAATCACTATTAAAAACAATGAGTGGCAAATTTTAGTGGTCGATTAACAACTGCTGCAACAATGACCAAATATCATAATTTCTTACAACTTTGTTTTTGATGTTTTGTCAGTCTGCATTTGAAAGTCTAAGCTTAAAGCTAGAACATTTGTGGTTTTGTGATTAAAACGAGAAGAAATCTATTTGAAAATGCCAAAAACAAACGAAATTAGTTTTAAAAATCGTGTTAATTTCGACCTTTACCATGAGCAAGGTAAGAATCAGAAAGATATCGCGCAGTTGGTGAAATGTTCGTGGTGTTCAGTGCAATCAGCTATTAAACGATTCGCTGAGACTAGTATTTACACAAATAAACCAAGAACAGGCAGAAAACGAGTGCCTACTAGCCGTCAGAATAGGAAACTTATCTGTGGGTCTGTAAAATACAGAAAAAAAACTTCTTTGAAGCTCGCTGCCGCTTTAACTGAAGAGATTGGAAACCCGATAAGCACTCGAACTGTAAGACAGAGGCTGGTAGAAGAAGGCTTAAAAGGTTGCAAAGCCAGGAAGCAGCCGTGGCTTTCAGTAGGCGACAAAAGAAAACGACTTGAGTGGGCTCTGAGACACCAACATTTCACGGAGGAGGATTGGTCCAATGTGCTGTGGTGTGATGAATTCCAACTTGAGGTTAGTTTCTAATTCAGTCTATAACACAATAACAACGATCAATGTAATGCTAGTCTGCAATCTTAAATGTTATGAGAGTTTGAAATTTGTGATTTTTTTCCTAATTTACAGGTATTTTAAACACCAGGTGTGGCGTTCGTGAGGCGACGCAGAGGTGAATATTATCACCTAGATTGCGTAGTCCCACGCATAAAACACGGCGCAGACAGTGTAATGATTTGGGGTTGAAAGGCTGCTGATGGAGTCGGCCAAATGTTCAATTGCAAAACTCGCATAAAAAGTGAAAAGTACATTAATGTGCTGGAAACTGCTCTCGTACCTTCGTTATCGTGTTTTTTTTTGTGACACTAACCTAAATGGTGAAATTCCATCAAGGCAATGCTTTGTGTCACAAGTCAGCCACCACATTGCGCTGGTTTACTGATAATTGTACTGATCCATTGGATTGGCTTGTCCAGTCCCTGGACCTAAGCCCTATTAAGCATTTGTGATGTATTTTAAGAAGAAAAATAACAGAACACTCGAAAACATCAAAAACTGCTTCAAAAAACGCGTTAGTGCAAAAATGGGATGCATTTTCAACAGAGCATTGTACGAAACTTGTACGTAGTATGACCACAGAGATGCTGCTGTCATAAAATCAAATTGTGACTCAACAAAGTATTGGTGTTTTTATAATGTTCTAATGGAAATAAAGTACTTTAATCATTACAATTAGTTTTATTTCTCTGTAATCTTGAAATATGCAGTAATTTATAGGGTGCCTAATACTTTTGGCCAAGGCTGTACAAAGCATTTCATCATACAACACAAATGACATTTAACAAATCCGTGACAACTGGCAGGTTTTTATTAACAGCTCTATAAAACGATAAAAGTTAACTTCGCATTCAATCAAAAACATGCAACTGTTAAACATTGTATTTAATTTATTATTGTACAGTAAACTCTTAATAAAATAATAACTACTCTATTAACGCCTACTATCGTAACTCGATCACAAAATCGAAATACAAAAACACTATCGTTCGAGAACATCGTAATCAACTAATACGTTCATGCCTTGCCTCTGTCAATGTTGACTCGAACTCGAGATTCAGTGAGTAACTAAACGACGTGCCGTGAACGTTTTGAAAGCATTTCGCGTACATTTCAGACGAATTTGAGGCTGCAATCGACGTTTTGAAGGCAGTATTTTGCGATTGAATAGTTTGTTGAATGTGAAATTTGAGGGATATAGTCAAGTTCATATTTATAGCTTTACAGTTAAATGAAATATTGCACTTTGAATAAATTTTACATAATATCTGATTTAAAAAAATGTCGATAGAATTCTAACAGTGATTTATCATCAATCGAGTTAAGTCGAAATTATTGTTTTCGTAGTAACTTTTTAAAATGTGTCACTATTTTAATTATGTCTTTGCATCTTTAACCCAAAGCAGCAGTTTTAAAATAACTCCACAACAAGAACGAAAATTTTCAGCAAGTTTCATTTCAAATAAAACCACTACAAAACAGTAAGCCGAAACCACACGCGACTGGAAACTCAAAGCCATGTAAAATATAAAAGAAAATCATAAGACTTCACTTTGTCTACTACATAAAGAACTCTGTGATGGTAATAATGAGAGCCGGCCTTTGTTAGTTGATTTATGAATAGGAGTCTAATTAACGCTAGAACAATACAACCACTGATATGGTGAAAAAGAATATTAATTTAAATGCCACAAACAAATATCTTGAAGTTCATTTCTGTGATAAATAGTATATCTCATATTATTGTCTAGGTTTTGCAAGCAAAGTAGAGGTGAACGTTACAGATAATCGTATCGCTTTTGAATCGTATGATTTATAACGTACAGTTATTGTGACATACTCCAAAGGCTTACTAGAAATACCTATAACCCTAAGCTCGACTAATCGCAGTCAAAAGAGATTTGAATATTTTGAATTGTTATAACCACATTTGGAAAAACCTATAAGTTCCTACCTAAAATACAGTCAACAATGATATACCACACCATACTTTGTGCCACAGAATGCGGTTAGATAGAAGTTTAAACATATCCCAAGAAGGAATTAAAATTTATTTCATCCGTTTCTTTCGCAAGCAATTTCCATTGCAATGGCATATGCTATAATGTATCAGGCTTCACCTGAGATAAATGTTCATTCTTACAAACTATGATGACATAAACTTTGCTATAAAATTATATATGAACGTTTTGTAATTCCTGCCGGCGGAGCCTAACCCGTTGAAACTATCAACAAAGTTTATACGTAGAACAGGCGAGGTAAATAATGACCTGCAATTACTAGGCACAAACTGTGTAGGACGTGTTTTGTACAGGTTGAAGAGTTATAAAGGTGAGAAAATAAACGAGGGATTATTGTAGAAGTTGACTAACATATTATTATGTTTTTAGATGACAATGGTGTTTGGCATTTAATTTATTGTATATGCTAAGTAAGATAATATCAAAGATCCAAAGCTGGTAATAAATGTTAGTTGTCTAACTATGTATAAGCATACAAAAGTACCTATTTAATATCACAAAATAACATCTGGATTTATCATGTCCAGCGTGGTAGACTTAAGGCCTTACCCCACCCTTGCTCGAGAGGATACTCTTGCCTAGCAGTAATACAGTTAAAAATGAATAAATAAACATAGCAAAATCACGAAAATTGAAGCGAAAGTATCATGTATTTAACTAAAGATATAGTAATACTAAGCATAATGTAACAAAGCGCGGAAAACACTGACTCAAAGTACATTTTAAAAACTTGTCAACCCGGCTGTTAGAACGATGTAAAGTATTTAATTACACAGTACATCCTGTAATGAAGCTGTATTAAGCCATTTATTTGCTCTCCGCTCATCAGCAGTGATTCATCAAAAGGCTGATTTAATTCACAATGTAGGGGCATTAATTAAGATGTTGATTCCTTTGTACGAAAATGTAAATTGCTTGAAAATTTGTAAGGAAGTGAGAATTACAGAGTGAAGTTTGCACTGCTTGGTTTTTAAGATGTGTATAATAACGATAAAAAATGCGAAGCATCTGCTGTCTGAAGGTTTTTCAAGTTGAATTTTACTATTAAAATATTGGTTATACTTCTCACTAGGAATTTCGGATTCAGATAATATTTACATGTCAACAGGGCTTAACATTTTTCGTATTGGAACAACGAATAGGGTTATAAATAATAATTCCCAATTAAAACAATAAGTAACTGTAAAAGTAGTAGCTGTAGTTAAGTAGAGTAACCAAAAAAATGAGTGCCAATATAGAGATTAAATAAATACTTTGTGATGGCAAAGTTTGGTACAAAAATATCCAAAGAAATTAAATCATTGAAGAAAGGCGAACGGCAGGTTTATATGAAGAATTCGTACAGCTTATAAAATGTCATGTTTAGGTTTACTTTTTGTTTTAATTGGTAGCTAATATGATAGACAAACTTATTTTAAAATTCTTATATTTTTAAAAGTTGGGAGGTAAAAGTTATGTCCATTTTTAGAAGCCCCGATAGTTTGCTAAATTGCTCAGATGCTGTCAAAACCACAATCCAAAACAACAGCAAATTAGCGGATGCGTAGACGTCAGACTAAAAGTGACATCTCATGAGATTTTCTTTTTCTTTAGTTGTCAACAAATATAAGCCATATACCAAAAATTATTATTTAAATAAACAAATACTTTCTAATTAATCCGGACTTCTAAAAATAATACTCCCAAATAAAAATAAGTAACTTAGTCCTCTTAATAAGTGGTACAAATTCTGTTACGAAACAACACAAACTTTAAGCTGTACGAAATCTGCCGATCTCCTTTCAAAAACAGATCCTTAATTTTACTGAAAACTAAACCACGTCTGCTGCATGCCTAATTGTGAATTTGAAGGTCAGGATAGGTAGAATAGATTCACTGTTCAGTAACACAATCAGTTTAAAATGTCCATTGTCCATCCAATTAAAATACAAGTACCAATCAATACGTATCACATTGTTCCAGTCGCGTAAAATGAACCATCCTAATTAATTGGTTTCGGCCATCGTTATAACTGCGGCGATCAATCATCTACATCGTTCCTCTGCGATTGATTGATCATGTTCGGCATGTGGGTATACGTGGGCTCCTTCACTCTTGTAAGTTTTGTTTAGTTTTGCTTTTCAGTAGCTCGATTCTCTACTACTTTCGACTACCGACGGGTGTCGTAGGAAACATTTTGGCAGTAAATTCTGCCGATAGTGGTAGACAACCGGCCGACAACCGGCAAGCTATCGAAATTTTGACACTTAGAATGTACTGCCAAAATGTTTCCTAAGACACCCGTCAGAGGCGCTGATCAGATTTTCATACAAAATTTCTCGATGACAGGTCGGTTGTCGGTAGTCGATAGTCAGAGAATCGAGCTACAGGTATTTCAGGATTTTCAGTGTTCATGTGGATAATAAGTGAATTTCCATGATCGTTAAACTATATTTTTTTATATTTTACAGGTAACTCTTATTATATCACAGTCATCTTGCTCCAAAGGTAGCAAAGTAAAGGATCAGATGCTTTTTGAAACCATACGTATGTACTTTACATAACCCCATTAACTTGATTTTCTAACCGTTTATTATACTTATACCGCTGCTCACAGCTTTGTCTTTATTTGTTTCCTACAATAAAAACGCAGGTAGCTTCACTATCTCTCCATAGTATATAATGTACTTACATCTGTGTTAAAAGTTTAAAACATCATCTTAATCTCTTTTGTTATTTAACTGAAAAGGGGAAATAGACAAATAGGGTCACTTTTGCTTCTATATTTATTACCGAGGTATAATATAATATGTGTGTAATGTATAAATAGTATCTACCAAACATACTTTCTCATTTCAGTTGCAAGCATGAAAGGTTCAGAAAGTTCCGAGAGTTCTGATGATAGTTCGGTTTCGTCATCCCATGATCGATCGGAGTATGGTGAGTTTTAACAAAATACCTATATATCCTAACCCTGTTATTCATAAAAATATATGAAGTTATAAGAGGCTTATAAAGTGTTTTGTTTCTTTCACTCCTTAGCGAAATGAAAAAGACAAAGCATATTATAGCAGCTTTTTAGCTAAAATAGGTTTATAGTGTGTTTAGGAATAAGAGGGTAAGCCTTTGGCCCCTTGATTGCATTTCAAATGTAATGGTGAAATTGACTATCACTGTTATCATTGGTTCCTTATCCTAGAGCACAAATATTTTTATTACACGTACAGTCTGTAGTAAGATTTTGCTATTGTCGGTTTGTTTGTTTGTCGTATGGTTAGTGGTCAACCTAGTGTCAAAGTTGTTCAAACCGCCCGAAAGGCCTTTGACATGGCTTAACGACTGTTATCTTAGTAGACAACAGCCGGGACCGACTTTTTACGTGCCCTACGAAGCACGGAGACGCCCAGCTCAAATACCACTATGCGGTCACCCATCTATGAAATGACCGCGCCAACGGTTGCTTAACCCACAGATCGTTTACCGATCGGTGAGCACAACTGGCTATGGGCGCCGCCTAAAATACTCCTCTGATACAATTTCCTACTGGATAGTCGACAGTTATCGGCGACCGGCTAGATATCGTCATGAAATTATCTGCGCTTAGCGTAGGCCGCATAAACTATTCTTTTCTGTATAATTTTGAATGTCAAGCGAAGTAGTCGATAGTAACGACTCTCGAATCGCGCTACAGTTGACCGGGTTGTGTGTGAGTTGTTCAATGGTATTCACTTTCATTAACTTAGAGGTGGCCATAGCCAGTTGCGCTCACCGGTCTGTAAACGATCTGTGAGTTAAGCAACCCTTGGCGCGGTCATTCCATAGATTAGATTATAGAGTGACCGCATAGTGGTATCTAAACTGGGCGTCTCCGTGCTTCGAAGGGCACGAAAAATGTCGGTCCCGGTTGTTATCTACTGCGATACCAGTCGTTAAGCCACGTCAACGGCCTTCGGGCGGCTTGAACAACTTTGACACTAGGTTGACCACTAACCATACGATGGAGAAGAAGAAGACTTTCATTAACTCTTAATTTGGTTCACTTTGTCACTATCCTAATTTTGTTTACAGATATGAAGGATTATATGAAATATACGGGTATGTAATGTTTGTCGTTTTTTTGTGAGCTTGACGGTTTTCTGAGTAATATTGATTTTTATTGAATCTATTATTCATTAACAAACATTAATGATTTTAAAAAGAAAAATATTTTATTCTAACTTTAAGTCCGTCTTATAAAAATAAAATAAGTCGCTTTATGACGCTCGTTTGATACATTTTTTCAGCAAAAAAGGAACGGAAACTAGCAAAACAACAAATCAGTAAGTTATTTTGACAAAATAATAGCAATTAAATTCATTGATTTGAATGTAATGTAGATTGTAATTTAACTATTACTTACAGGAGATAAGATAAGCGAAGAAGGTAATTTTACTATTTAATTATTGGAATGATATTTAATTATTGGAATGATACTAGGCAGTACGTCGAGTACAACATATTCTTCCACTCACTAGGTACCTAACCTGTTAGTTATATTTTGCTAAGATAATAATGTTTTATGTCGCTAGTACTGCTCTAATAGGCCCACTACATCATTTATGTGATACCGAGAGGCGATTGCTTACTATTATCGGCAACCGGCTAGCCATAGAGACATTTTGTACGATAAGCAGATCAGCGCCCCTAGCGTCTGTTACAAGAACTATTTTTATTGAGTCATTTGCAATGTCACTCCCGATACTCAATAGTACCGACTGTATAGAATTGCGTTACAATTAATATTATTTTACGTACTATTGATTTTGAATTTTATAACTTTTTTGCAGAGGAAGCCCAATTAAAATATTTCGATGATTTGCTAAAGAAAGTTAAAGCTTTAAATACATGTAAGTTTTCATATTTTATTTTGCTACATGATATTCTCCTTTTCATTTTTACTATTTAAA
The DNA here is from genome assembly GCF_050436995.1 of Anticarsia gemmatalis. Lineage (NCBI taxonomy): Eukaryota > Metazoa > Arthropoda > Insecta > Lepidoptera > Erebidae > Anticarsia > Anticarsia gemmatalis. The sequence continues at coordinate 11,428,199 of NC_134747.1, forward strand.
ATATTTTATAATTTCATTTACAGGAATACGCGTTTAGCGATCTTCAATATAAACGACTACTTTATTGCCATGAGTTTTACTTTTTATCAAAATAGAGTTTATTACTCAAATCAAATACCCATTGAGAAATTAACGAAAGCTTTCAAACGGTTGAGACAAGTTTCACTATTGGATAAGTATTGTATAACCTAACTGATACAAAGAATGACAGCTTTATAAAATACTAGCTGAACAGGCAAACGTTGTTTTGCCATATAAATTAAAAAAAAAATAGTTTCACTTAGGGGTAAGAAAAATAGATGTTGGCCTACTCAATATGCTTACCAAATTTCATGAGAATCGGTCAAGCCGTTTCGGAGGAGTATGTGACGCGAGAATTTAATATATTAGATCAAATAAACAAACCGGTATTAAATCAAAAGTGGTGAAAGTGGGGCTCAAAAAAAACTATTCTCACTTCAGTATAATTTTCTAAAAATCTGTTAGTTTTATCCAACCGTTTGGAATCTTGCCAGGGTTGCCAGCCATTTGAATATCGTACAACCCTTATTACCATAAAGGGAGATTATGAGGGGTGTCACTGTAATCTCCAGTGGAATAAAGTGCACTCTTTATTACCTGATTTTGAAAGCATATTTTAATTTTGAACGGATTTTTAACGTGAATTCAGAGGCTTTTATTTTACTGGAAAATTGAGTTGAAAAGCACTTTGTACGTTTGAATTCTGTAGAAATAAATGGTTGTATTGTATTACTTCTCAGTAAGAGGTGGTAACCTGTTTGCCCTGTATCGGCTCGATTTGGTTGTAGGCTTTTGCGTATCGGTATTTTTAAAGGAATTATTAGAGCGCTTACAAAACACTCGCACTTTTGTTACTGGATTGCTATAAAACATTTTTATATGTAAATTGGACAGGTCTATTTCTTTATAACGCCTGCAAAATGCAATTATATTTTTTGTCTATTTCTATTCTATACAGCTATTTATTCAATTAATTTTGACGAAAAAGAAACATGACATAACTCTTTTTGTAAAAACATTATCAAAAAAAGCCGTAAAACTGCGTGTAACGTGTCGCTGACGGAATACTGAATAAATGAAAAGGGTCCGCATTTTTGTACTTAACTGTACCTGTATAGATGAAAGGACAGTCACGTACAAAAGGGTACAAGACTGTATCTACAGTTATTTTGAGGTAAGTGCAGACACGTTGAAGTATGTTAGACACGACTCTCTTTAAAGAATTATTACATTTTTTATTTAAATTTCAAGCGGCTTTCAGTTCCTTTTTTATATTTCAGCCGGTTAGGAATTTGACTGCATTTTTTTACAAATGTTTTTTGTTTACCCCAAAATCGCTTCGCCTTGGTAACGACCTTTTTCCGTCAAATACACGACAAAATATAACTTTTGTCACATATTAAAACGTAAGAGTGTGCAACATAATTTCTATACAAACGAACATTAAAATTTGTCTAGCCTTGTTTCCAACTATTTTTATGCCATCAGATGCAGCTGAATATCAGTATTTTACTGTCTATTGAACCTCCACAACTCAGCGATCTGAATTTGAACACGATAGCCCTCGGACAGACTGATTGTCAGACTTTCAAACTTCCGACAACTGGTAACGACTGTCAAAGATCTTTGAAATTGACAGCCGGGACAATTCAACGTGCCTTACTGACCTCAGCAAGCGTTACTTAATCGTAAAGATCGGTTTCCGCGATAGTGGTTACTTACCCACGACCTCCTTTAAATTTCTTTATAAACAAGCGGAACAAAAACCCATAAGAGCAATTACTCTTTAACCTACTATGTCTAAACATGAGCGATTCTTGGAACAATAAGTTGGTGTGTCCATTAATTATAGTCGGGGATAGCAAAGTGAAACTGACACCACATAATTAAGGTAATTATTATGATAAAAGCTGTCGATTATACCAAATTAATTGGATGTATAGAGTTTCACGTGATAACAATTTATACGTGAAGTGTTGGTAAGAGAACATTTTCGAGCTTTTGTAAGAGACATGATGTTGTTTTAGGTTTTATGTCTCTTTTTGATGCGATGTGAAGAAAAAGGATATTTTTTTAAGAGGACATTGTCATTTTTGTAAAACTTTATGGAGAGAGTTCTTTTCTTATGATTATAATCTCGTTTTTTTTTATATTTGTCGCCTATGCGGAGTGTGACGGAGTGCAGTACAGGTAATTTTCCGTATATTTAAATTCCATTTTATTCTGTCTCCCAAATGTACATAAACACGTATAAATATTTAATATACCCTAACAAATAGATGACGAAAGGAACTAAAAGACGAATAGAGGCATAAATAAATAAATCTAGCATAATGTTCTATACCAACAAAATACAGCCTGCAAATGAATTGTGACGTCACTATCATATTTCGTGACGTAACGACCTCAAACGTATTTCGACGCGAACATATTTCAGAGTTTCCAATAGGTCCTTATTTACATGAAAACCCAAAGATATCTATGAAAAGATCGCTGAAACCTCGGCATGCTTCGTTGAAATATCCTTCCGATTCAACCGAACGGAAATGTTCGGTAGATATCGATTTAAATTTATGGACTGTCTAGCTTTCGATAGAAGAATTTTTAGACGGTTTTCGATGTGGCATAAAATGTTTGCGAGAAGTTTTTTTTTTCATAAATCTGTTTTTACGGTTTTGCAAGCAACAACCGATTATATTTTCTGTTTAATTTGTGTTTGTTTTTGTTTTAAGTGGAGTCTTAAACATTATTTGGTTCGAGTAATAAGTTGGTTACTTTATTTCATTAAGACTTTAGATAATATATTAAAAAGCAGATTTTATATTAAAAATATAGCATTTTAAATTTTTTTGATCCATATTTCAAGCGTTTCAGGAGACCCGAATTTTATTAAATAAGTTCGTTAACTAGATCTTAATCCAAAAATATTAGAAAAAAGGGATAATATTGTAGTAGTAGTAAAAGTTTTCATTATGCTCGTAAAACATTTCAATATAGCTCTAAAAGTCTGATGGGAATAAAAACAGGTGGGATGACTTGCGTTTGTTTGTGAAAGTGCTTACACAAAATGAGATACATTTGACTAAGCACTTTCACTAAGTAAAAAATATATGAAAAACTAAAGGGGTGATAATGAGCTGAGTCAGCAGAATATTAGAAAATATTCAGTAATTACCATTCATCGATTTTTTACGCATTGTTTTGTAAACAAAGATAATAGTTCTGTTACACGCGGAAGTGTGGAGAAGCTGTCAAGATTTTTTATATAGAATATTACGCGCTCTTAGCCTATAGCGTAAGAACTATATTTTATAACATTTTGATAAGTCAAAGATTTGCAAGCGACTATAATAATATATTATCACTGCGAATTTTTTAATTTAAAAAAAATGAGCGAGATCTCTATAAAATGGTTACCTGCTAAAAAAGAAACCATATTCTGCCTGATCTGTTAAACAGTTTTTTTACTAAAAGCTTTGCTATAAACTATATTGCAGTGTAAGTCATGTACACAACTTATCACGAATGAAGCTGCGCGGGTCAGCTGCTATTAATAAATCGAATCTTTCAATTAGATCGACATTAAAGTCCAATCTATTATTCAAATACAGGTACTTATAATTTATTTTATTCATTGCATATTTAGATATTAAAAAGATACAAACACGAGTCCCACAACAATTAAACACTGGCTATTGAATATTTAATTTTATTCTGATTCTTTTATATTCAAAGGTAAATTTGCATTTGATGAATATAAATATCATACCTGGGAGTTTTTATGAAATTATTTATTAATAGATAGCCTTTTGAAAGTTGCCGTTTATTATAGTTTTAGATTTAGATACAGGTTTTTTTATGGAATTAAAGACTTTCAGGGCTTGTGAATCAAAAACATATGTATATGCAAAATATAAATTAAATTCTAATTTAAAGCTTTATATCTATACTAATATTATAAAGCTGAAGAGTTTGTTTGTTTGTTTGTTTGAACGCGCTAATCTCAGGAACTACTGGTCCGATTTGAAAAATTCTTTCAGTGTTGGATAGACCATTTATAGAGGAAGGTTATAGGCTATATATCATCATGGTACGACCAAGAGGAGCAGAGCAGCAATAAAAAATGTTACAAAAACGGGGAAAAATTCACCCATTCTCTCTTACTAGACGCAAGCGAAGTTGCGCGGGTCAGCTAGTTATTTATAAATGTATCTTATTTTAATCGAAATAGAGATACTATTTAAATATGAGTGCTTAGCAATTTTACTAAAATTTTCTAGGATATATTTCGCTTTAAAAGAGAAAAAATATACTACGTATAGAAAACGCGAGGGGATCTCACCTAAAAAATATTTTCACGATCAAAAAGGGACCTTTGATGTGCCTTCAGAATTTTCAAGGACAGTTTATCAGTAGGTCACGATGAGGCTCTCAATGCGACCCAAAAATCCCTTCCTCTTTTGTAAACCACGATTTTTGCATTAACCCGTCAAATAAAAACATTTTCTTGAAAAATTTGCAGAGTTTTTCGTCGGCAGTATTATTTTTCTTTTTATTTAACTGAATTCCTTCTCTAAGATTTCGCTTGTGTGATAGGGACAAACATACAAACCATGGACTATTTTTTTTTCTTAGACAACAGTGACTAAGGTGTTGCGCCAAAGCAGAAATGTATAAAGTAGTAAGCAAAATAATAATATAAAGCAGCAAGTACTGAATAGTGACAATCAACTTTGATAACTGAGATATGTGATACGTACACAAAACCGAAACAACTATTTGTCAATCTCACAAATAAATTATTTTACTTGGGAATCGAATACACGACCTCCCAAAGGTAGGCATGACCTAAATCTCTGCGTCACGGAGGCTGTAAGTATGGTATCTGACAGCTGATGTTAAGCTTTATTCTGACTGTAATGAACAGGTGCACTGAAAATGAAATTAAACGGGTTAAAGCATTTGCGCAGTGAAAATGAGCAACTGTTTTTGTTAAATACGTTACGGATTCCGTTGTTATTTCTTTGGAGGAATACTTAATGGATTATAATACTAATTACTCACTATAATTTTTATTGTTAATGTGTGTTAAGGCATATTATGGACATTATTTCGAATGTTTCTTTTCGGTTTTCACTAAAGCTGTTCTGGGTTAAATTGTGATTACTCATTTTGTATCTAATTACTTGTCAGTAGGGAATTATTTCTACAATACAAGTTTATCATTATTACTATAGTCAAATAAAGCCCACTTCCTCACGATAGTGACTATTTTATACGAAAATATAATACAAGCACAAAACTACGTCAATTCTCACCACATAATCCTCCAACAATGTTCCTCACCTAAGACTTACACCGTCTTTATTCCAAGAATGATCTAATCCGACACTTCCATATCATCTATCTCTTTCTTACCACTTTTATGAGAAAGAGACAGAAAATATTAACATTAGTTCTACTCGATGGACAGCATCGTATCAGTGATGTCCGACAACACGTAATCCAATTAAGACAAAACGCCTGCCACGATTTACGAGCACCTTGTGACGTTATTACAGTACTGTATACGGAATATGAAGGAAAGGATACATAAAACTGCTGCAGTTTTGTTTACATTATGAAAATACGTGATGTGTTTACACATACTACCAAATATGAAAGTTTATAAGATACGATATTTTGTAAGTAATAAGACTTAGACCTATAACAAGACTTTTTGTAGTAATTCAATTTGTGTCTTTTTGTAATTTTTGTAGGAAAGTGGTGCGGTGTACATGTTACTGTAAAAGCCCGAACTGTGGTAAATCCTAAGATTTTCCGGTAAAACCTTAAGATTTACCAACTCTCAATGGTAAAAGTCCGAACAATTCTTTTATTTCGAACTTTTACTTCTGCCTCCTACTGGGTGGTTTAAAAAAAAATAACCACGAAGTCTAAGGTGTGAGCTTCGCTTCCCTCGCTCCCACCTCAGCCTTCTAACCTAATCTACCCATGTCGCTTTGCCCAAAACTCCTTCTTTAACTATGTTACGGTATATAATTATACCGTAACATAGTTATGAAGAAGGAGTTTTTTATATACCTTAATATAGTTTTTAAACTCCGGCTTGTTCGGACTTTTACCAGTGAGGGTTGGTAAATCTTAGGTTTTACCGGAAAATCTTAGGATTTACCACAGTTCGGGCTTCTACAGTAACATATTATATTCCTTTAATTTCTTATTCGATGATTTACGCAGATAAATGAGTGCAGAGTGTCGTCAACAGTATTGGTATCACCAATTAAAACTTTAATCAGAATAAACATAACCTGAAAATAAGCATCTATTTTGTCCTCTCTACAGTAGACTAGTGTTATTGTTATTTTTTTAATGGGGCGCTTTTCCCTGTGTATAACAGTTTTTCTTTGTCACAATAGTCATAAGTTAAGAGAGCTTAAATATAAACAGACTGAACAGAAAATATTGAATAAATAGGAAATTCAAATGCTACACTGACAAGAGCCTCTCTACGAAATATGCTCGGATAGTTTAGAATGCCTACCAGCTGACCGCAATATGCTTGAGAATAATAAACCTCTAAGAATAGGAAAAATACTGGAAATAGTCTTCAAATGCCAAGTACAAATATTTGTATACATTTAGGATTTCTTTTGTAACTTTATTTATTTTATTTGTGTTGTAGATTGCCTTGGTTTTGTTCCTGGCACATAAGAAGGTACCTTTTTATTTAGTAGTAAAATGAAATTGAAAAGCAACTACACCTCAACACTCACTAACCCGAGATAACTAGCTCAGAATGAGCTTAGACACACTTTCATTGACAAACAAAGTTTTATTAAAAGTATTGCTGCCTAATCTACCAGGTCAGACAAATGCGGTTTAAAACCTTAAGGTTCGACAGAAGATGTATAATAATTTCAATAACTACCCATAACCCGTCAAACTTAAGATAAATACGTTTTAATCAAGGCTTAATGAATCATCAACACAAAAACAAGCCTTTATGAAAAATCAAAAGGTATTAAACCCTTATTTCGCTCGGTCGATTGGCTCAGTCACGGTGCGTCGCGCTCGAACGCGCCGATTGCGAGCCGATCGCCTCGGCTTTAGACTGAATAAAACATGGGCTTAACGGAATTGTCATTGGCAGTATGAAATGGGGCAAAGGACGTTTATTAAATTCAACATTAAAATGAAATAAGTGGGGTTATAGGATTGTTTTATTGGATTTGATGTCATATTTATACCGTCTCTCGGTTATCCCGTATTATTTCAGAAAAAATACGATGTATCAGATCATTTGATCACACGCTAAGAAAGAAAACGTTCTGTATTTTGGTAGACGCCGCCTGCAACAGGAGATTGTAACTCTGAGTAATAAAGGTTTATTATACGTCAATGGTAATCTTAGGATAGAGTTCGACTATTGAGGGAGCCCCCCAGATCTGATCACACGCTATGAAATAATATATTCTGTATCTTGGTAGATGCCGCGTGCAACAGTCTTCATTCTCAGAAAAAAAATAAGGGACAACAATAAGGGAACCGGAAGTAAAGTTCAAAAAGAATCTTGCTAGAGATATGGTAACCATAATAACACCTAGTTAAATTATTAATTAATAAAGAAAAAGTTAACTTAGTAATGGGTTGGAATTCACACAGGACAGAAACTATATTCGAAGACATTCAATCTACTTCGAGACGCTGAGTTAGTAAACTACAAAGCCGTTCTATCCCAGTTCATTCGAGCCAAATACATGTCCAATACCCACTAACAGTGTGTAGACAGGCGACATTAGCTGCAGCCATTAAATTGGATACGACGTAACATTTAACGATCACAAATCCAATTAATGACCGGCCTACACGCTGTCCACGCAAAAAACCTATCGATTCTATACAATTTATGTTATAGCAACAAACTTTACCTGTTTGTGTATGACCTTTTAGGTTTATAGGAATATTATGCTACACGTGTGTACATACGTCTCATCAATAATTCGTAAGTAAAGGAAATGAAGAGGGAGTGGGATTAAATGTATGATTCTGGGAGGTCAATAACCCTTTTCTATTAAGAAATAATCACCGTTAAACAGCATTTTGAGGAGCTCGTGGCTAAGGAACAATTTTTGAGGTTTAGCTTTGACTGCCGATACGACAGAATTGTACAGAGACAGAGTATTTTTGAACCTTCTGTTAAAAGTTGTGTTAGCTTTAATTGGTTGTACCGTATTTTCTATCTCAAAACACTGCATAACTAACAAATCAGAGCTAACACGACGTTTTTTGGTGAGTCAATTAGTGTGTAGTGACGTTATCTACAGGCGAGCTAATACGTAAAATAACTGTCCAAAAACAAAAAAATTATACTTACGATATAAATAACTGATTCAACATTGAATCCATTCGTTTAAACATACAATTAACCCCTTATAACTGAACCAACATAACCAAATTCAAGCAGCTTGATACATCATATTATGAATACTATCATGCACAATAATTACTTCAAAAACAGCAGCGGTGAAGGTATAATCTAGCGTTTTAGAGGTAGCGCTCGAGTTAATCTAGTGAAGGCAGGGGTGCTGCATCGTGGTTACGGGTCATATTTGGTTTGATGAAAAGTAATCGGAGTAAATGTTGTGTGTTCTTTTTGTGTGAATTTTGAAATTATTGCTACGTGAAAGGGTAAGATAATGTTCTATTATATACTTGTCTGTCCAACTTGCTGACCAACAACGAGAGCTTCCATGGTGCAGTGATTAAGGTGGTCGCCACGCCACTACCAGCGGGCTTATCACGTATCTCAGTTGACAGCTAGTATACGTCAAATCTATGGTCACTATTCAGTACATTACTGCTTTGACGTAACGTACTAATCACTATAATCTAAGGGAGAAAACAATGGACAGCATAGTGGCTTTCAAATGGCTGTCAACTGAGATACGTGATAGGCCCCCAGTGCGTCGAGAGATCATGGGTTCGATTCCCACACGGAACAATTATTTGTACGATCCACAAATAATTGTTTTGGGTCTGGTTTTATTTTGTGACCGTTGTTTGTATGTTTGTAAAAGTCCCCGCGACACAAGAGCAGTTCTTAGTCCGAGAGTTGTCTTTTTAAAGAGAACACTAATTTCACTTCTTAAATAAACTTAAAGTGCTGTTAAACACTGGATAGGATGTTTTTTTAAGAATACATTGTTTGTAAAAAAACTAAATAGGTTTGGTAAAAAGTAGTACAAAGACAAACCTATATCTTAGAGTGCTAGTTCCAATTAATTAAAGTAAAAAGTCTAGCACTCTATTTTGCCATCCCTAATTGCAATCGAAACCTGCTCTAGAGCTAGAAGCCAGCCTTAAAATTACTGTGTCTTATGTAAATTTAAATTGGTATACGGAACTCTTTGAGACACCCGCCTTGCTTTGCGGTGCACTAATTAATTGGTTTTAAGATTGCGCCAATTCCTTGCTTCGTTTCTTTAAACCATTAATTGCTTTAGAGCACTTTTTACATTTCTAAAAGACTTTTTGCACCAAGCCACTTAATTATTTTTTTAATCGCCATAATTCTAAAAAACAAAGCTGAATAGTCATTATGTAGAGCACGTGTCTTCTACGGGAATAAGAAAAGTAAAAGGTGGCTTTGAGGTTTTGAGATCAGTTTAAAAATTTGTTGTTCTCTTTGACAATAAAATTACTGCCAAAATACATCATGAAAAATATTACTATTGGTTAGAGAGCTTTCATAAACTGAAAGGAAGCATTTCATATTTCTATTTAACGCTTGAAATAGTTAGAATGCGAGGCTTCTAACAAACTTTACGATTCCCAGTATGGGAAATGCTAACGATTTTCTAGAAACGTATTATGAGATTAAATGGGAAACCTCGTGTATTTTCCTGATAACTGTCTATGTCTATTTTCATAATAATTGTTGAGCCTACACGCGCCGACTTAAAGCTTAATTCATACTGTCAAATTGACGGAGCATTCTTATCTAATCTTTTCTGTCCATATTTTCTTTATCGACATTTTTTTAAGAAAATCCACCAACGGTTTTGTACCCTGAAAAGGTTTATCTTTTTTTGATATTGCAAGCCTTGCTTAGTCCAGAACAAATGATCGTATGTGAGTTGTCTTAAAATATAATGTCGTAAATATAAAAAAAATTAAAGAAGAATAAATCATACATGGCAAGAGATAACCAACTTTGGTCTAAAACTACGCATAAAAAATGCCTTCAACTTCATAAACAAACGCAAACCGAATGAAACTACTTTTACAAGATTTTAAATTAAATGAAGCTGGTACGAGTAATATAGTTGGGTGAAAGCGCCATCTGGCGTGCGCTGCCCGAATTAATTACGGCTGAATCGCGCTAACGAAGTTTTCATGCAACTATATTAAAGGTGCAATGTGTTATGCTGTTTCTAATTAACGTTCTGGTTAGATGCTTTATTTAGAAGTCTAGTTGGAAAATCTACAAGTACAGCTTCTCCTATATTGTAGGTCTTTGAAATCTTATGATAATGAAGTGTGAATTTTTCTTACTGCAGTAGAATCTTGTAAAGAAAATTGCGTTCAAATGTAGATAAATTATTAATAAAGTAAAGCATATTGCGATCTACTCCACATGTGGTGTGGTTTATAAATGAGGACAAGTCATGACAGACCAAAGATTTCAGATGACTTGACAACAATCAACAAAAGTAAAACGCCTAACATGTTTTTAATAACTAAACAATTTACTGATTAGCACAGCTTTCGTGATAAAAAGTGTCCAGAGTTATACATACCGGACATATTTTTTTGTACAGCAGCAAAAATATTTTACTTCATTATAATTTTCTATGCAATGCCGCAATACTTTAACAGCCATTCACGACCATAACAAAAATAAAAAACAGTTATTCAAATCAAGTCAAATAAATCAAAACAAAAATAAAACTTACTGAAAATTCGTGCCACATTTTCTATTGCAGTCGTTTAACTTTAAATATTAAGCACTAGCGCATTGCAAATAAACGTTAGAAAATTACTCTTTCGTGAAACTATTCTGTAACAAGCAACTGCTACTAGTTGTAAAGTCCTGCAATGCGACTCCCAATTCCTATGGGAGTTTGCCAACATGCAAATATCGGTTAGCCTGCATTAAGTATAGTCACGAGCAAAATTATGTACAAAATATTTTAACAGCGTTGTGAATGTATGTATTCAATGTTTTTGGACATGATTGGTCTGCGACTCTATTTTTTTCATAAAATCATGCCTTGTCCCCACAAGGCAGGAAGCAAAGAATGCCACTTCCTAGGAACTTTATAAATTTCTGCTTCATTTACATCCAGACAATTTGTCACACAGGACCGCTGGTTACGACTACTACAAACCTAACATTTTTGAAGTACATCACCGATACAAATTACTCAAATTTACAGTTTATTTTTAGCATAATAGTACAGCTATTTTAAAGAGTTCCATCTCATAATATATGACATGCGTTTCAAAATGTGACAGTTTACGAAACATATACAAATTTGTGCCCATGACTGTACTAGTGAGTTCATTGCCCATGTATTTGGAGAATCGCTATGATTATACACGCTGAGGTTTGCAATTACAAGTTTTAACCATGCTGAAGTTAAAGCGAGGAAACTTTAGCCGGCACTTTGATTATATCACGTGAGCCGAGGTGTATAGTCGTTGAAGGTATTACTGAAAGGTCAGTGCGAAGAGTTTAATAATCTTATGCAAGTTCCAAACCAAACACGATTAGGTTGAGTACATTTAACTTTATAGTTTAGTATTTTTTGTAAGTGGTCATATTTGGGTCTCTTGATGACTACGCATCTCGGTAGTGCATTATTTGATTGAAATAAAAGCGTTTCGGTAAATTTTCAAAGAACTTTGTACCATAGGTATAAATCAGACGCAACCTCATATTAGCATATGAAAAATTGTGCTTTTCGGCGCCAAAAAGCATTTATATGGGAGGTACCTTGTCATGGCATTACCTAGTAGAGCCAGTAGTTCCGACAATAAATCTGTAATTTTTATATTCAAGACAATATGTTCAGTAAAATAATGTTGCAAAGTTTGCGTTTAAAGTTCGTGCAACAACGAACTTAAAATGCAGTATTTTAAAATATATTTTAGAATATTTCAATATTTAAAACGAACGATGTTTGAAAACTAAATCGGTGTTCGGTACAAGCGGGGTCGTGAATGTTATTAGCTATTTCATTTTTCATGTTTGCTCCACCAGTTTATTTCGCGAGCAAAATATTTGATGCAGATTTTCCTTTAATATTCTGGTAGGGAATGAACTGTGTTTTTTTTGTTGGGTAGTGTAACTAGTAAATTTTGTTTTCTGTAAAATTGTTGCGACTTTATGATTGATTTCGAGTCTTTAGCTAAAACTAGAAAGATTTTGTAACTTTAAGCTGTTCATAATGTTTCATAATATTACTTCAGGAAAAGACGGCTGATCAACAAAGGGACAATAGGTAAAAAAGGATATAAGTCGACGAAATCGTCGTTGTAGAAAAAAATATGTGTAAGTGAGAACCTTAATATAGAAAAAATTGACCATAATAAAGAGCTATTTCAAAATGCATTTAATACAACATAGTTGAACATACTCTTTGGTACAAGTGAGAATAGAGATAATTCATCATATCAATAGCACTATATCACCAATGGAGGCATCACCCAAAATGTTGGCCGAAAATTCGCCAAAATTCCCGAATCCACTCTTTCCGGCAAGCTTGTATGTACGTCAATAAAGCAATATTGCCCGCCATTTTTCGTTGGCAAAGTTGCCAGTTCAGTGCTCGCTTATGTAACGTCGACGTCAAACGTCTACGTCAGAAGTGCACTTAGCGACACGGTGTCTTGTTTCGGTTAATAGCTTTAGTCACACGGCGAAAGGTTCTGATTGCGTTCGTTCGTTTTAATTTTGTAGGTTACGGTGTAGGTTTTGAAGAATTAATATGCTTATATGACTCATTTTATAGTTCAAACTTAAAATTGAATAATTAAGTATTCATTGGTATTATTTGAAGATGATTGTGGTATTCACTACACTTGCTAGTATTGGTATAACAACTAACTTCCGCAATTCATTGTTGTTATTTTTAAGATATATTCAAGTGTCATCTGCTTGCCATCAAAATATAAATCAAAACATATACTTTTAAAAGTCGTACACTCGCATTGTTTTTTGATTTCCATTCTTCGACGTGACGTAAATTAATTCCTATACACGTACAATTTTGAACACGAATTTAAATTCAAAGCACTTGGATGCCAACCTACTTAATAAATCTCCTTAATTTATACCTTACTCGAAAAACGGCAAGATGTTTATAATAAGTCCTGTCTCCTTTGATAAAATCGTATCTTACGCTTCGCTTACTCCGCAAGTGTCTCAGTTACCCACAACTGCGCAGGGCTGAAATCAAAGAAGCAGTAAAGGGCTCCTAATGAGGGCGCGAGGAGAAATCCGTAAACATGCCCTACGAAGGAGCGGTAAGACGGAGTACTTTGGGAAGCCTGTTGGCGAGACGAAGGGCGAAATATATTTCAATAATGTTAAGGATTTTGTTTACAGTATATTGTCACTTAATTAGTAAAAGTATTTGCACTTTTTTTCTTATAATATGTTGAACATCTGTAAGTATAGAGATAAATATATATTACTTTCGTAATAAATGATTGTACACTGAACATTACTCATCGTAAAACTTCAACTACTAATATCAAACGAATCCGGTGTACATAAGATTCCAATTTTCTATTCTCAGAAATTTGACAATCTAAATATAACAAATTTTATAAGTAAGTTGGCCGTATAAATTGAACTTGAAGAATGTGAACACACATGTATTTTATTGTAACTTGTTGTTAGTTAAAAATATCTTTTATATTTTTTTTGTATGCACTGCAATGTTTAACAAGATAATTTATAGACATAAAATCCCCAGACTTCACTTAACTTCTTCGTGATTTTATTTTTTATTCACCTACCGCAAATATTGAAACAAAAAATATCTGCAAAATTAAAAGAATATAGTATTCAAATATAAAACTAATTACCTATTAAAACTGTCTAGCTACCTGGAAATTTCGCAATATTCAAGTGTCACTAGCGGTGGCCTGTCGTAAAGTCGAGACCAATCAGGCGTCTATGAGACTAAATTTAATTACGCGCTAAATTCTCAAGGCGCGGACAGAATTTCTCGGACCCAAGATTCACGGTTAATTTACTGCTTATAAAGTAACATACCTACATACTAGTAGCGCAATTCTCTACAATCGGTATAGTCGAGTATCGAGAGTTTGACGTTTAAAATGTACAGCCAAAATAGTTCCTACAAAGCCCGCTAGAGGTGCTGATAAGATTTTCGTGCAAAATTTCTCGATAGCTAGCCGGTTGTCGATACTCGATAGTAGTAGAGAATCGAGCTACAGGGTTAATGACCCGTCTCGGGATCGTCTAATCTAATGATGTTTGCTTACGTCACGCCCGATCTCATTATTATTGAAGCATTGTTTCGTGTTGACAGTTGCGACGGTTGAGCCGTTTGTTAGTCGTTGTTTAGTTTGAAATTCAAAATAATGACGTTTACATTCGCGTCACTTTTGGGCAATTGTTTGTCTTTTGTTTACTGGTTTTCATTGTTGTAATGCTTGAATGAGTCGGATTTCAAACATTACTTGAATTTGTATTTATGTACAATTGACGTGTACAAATGTTTGTAAAAAAGTCTACCAATTACTGGAAGCTAATGAATTATGTGCTCAAAAATGTGAAGCATTTAAAACTGTACAAAAAAATTCTGGAACAATTACGTTGGTCGGTAACTACCAGGAAAACTCGTTCAATTTTAACCAGTTCGTTAATTCATACTAGCAAACGTTTTCAAGGTGCACGAAAAATTCTCCCGGCCATTTTTCGGGAATACCGCGTATAAAAATTTAATTTATCATCCTTTCGTACCTTCGGGTGAAATTCCAGTTGGCTCCCTTAGGGCGAATTCGTTGGCGATTTCACAAAGAAAGCGTTCGTGAACCATCGATAATAACGGGATAAAATAATATATTGTTTAATGTCTTTCGGACCCTTTTGTGGTCCGATCTTCACAGGTCCGAGAAAATTGTATTAGCTTCGTAGATAATGCGCTTTGTTACTCCTAAAAAACCCTTTTAAGTTTTTCGACAGTTCAAATATAATTTTGGTGGGTCGATAAAACGGTTTTGGTATAGATGAAAGAGTAATCTGTTTAGTAATTTTATAAAATTTGTATGATTAGCTGCGAGCTCTTGCTCTTGCTACAGACAGGTAGCATAAAAAAACATATTAACTATGCCATCCATAACTATGCTACGTATAGCATTGTGATGTTTTTTATGCTACCTATGTCTTGAACAACGACGTGCAAAGCTAATTTTTCTGGACGTGTGCAAGTGCCAAGTTTCATCAAATTTTATTTAGTAGATTTCATGAAATAAAGTAAAGATTTTTGTGTGCGAAAACATTTTAGAAGATATATTTTATAATACACAAGTTAAATATAATAATATAACTGTCCAAATGCTAAGCATGAATCTCTTCTTCGTTGCAAGAAGAGTTCGATTTTAATATAATTTTAATATAGAATCTAATAGAATTAAAATAGATAAGTCAGGTGGGTTTTGGAATTCTAGTAACCCTTTAAAAGGTCAGGTGGAGCTAAAATAACTATTGAAACGTGGGCGCAGTTATCCATTGAATTTATATTTGAACAAATATAACAATTCAGGGAAATACAAACATGGTATCAGTATATTCTTCTTTAAAAAATCTTTTATATTTTTATCTACGTTGGCAGTCCATGTTAGTTTTCTACGACATTCTGGAAAAAAATCCTTACTCAACATTTGGACAGCAATCATTATTTAATTCACTTCTAATTATAATTTACCCTGATTTACTTTTGTATGTATAATTAAAGTTTAAATACAATACCTACATGTGTAAGCATTTTAAAACATACACATCCAACCGTGCTACCAACAGTTCAAAAAGTGACCAGAATTTAACCAACTGACTACTAGACACGCTTCCTATAAAACTTATAATACAATTATGGTGTAAACTACACTCCTGGTTACTCCTTTAGCACAACTATGATTCAAAAGTATCCAATAAAAATATGGTGTGAAACAATATTTCTCCTAACGCGATGTTAGCCTAATCCACGATTTATAGCAGAGAATGCACAAGAATTCCTCCGCGGTTGCAATATCGAAGCTTTTATATGGTGACAGAGGATCCCTAGATAAATTTCACGTTCAATGTAACGTATAAAATGTGACTACACAGATCTCTTCTGCTTTATGGAGAACATTTCTGTTGAAATAATTTCATACGAGCGATGTGGTCATCCTTGATGAGAGGTATTTTAATAAATGGTGGAAAATTTTGCTTCTTTAGAACAAATAACGTTAATTTTGGTTTATACTAATAAATTGATAAGGTACCTCTATAGTTTCATTAATGAGTATGGTCCGTATTATCTCGTGTACTATTTTCCAGTTGTGATAATAGTTAATTTTTGCGCTACCGAAATCTAAATTTAGCAATCTAACTGATTTAAATTGGAATACTTCAAGTACCCTAACAAACTAATATATAAGTGATATTTAGAGTGTAGTAGATCGGGTCATTTGGATATTCTTTTAAGTTCTAAGCAGATCTGCATCTCATAGTCGAGGCTGTCATGCTGTGTGAAATTTTTTGTCCAGAAGCGTGATAGTGTACGTGATACGTGTTGTTAAAAACTAGAGTATAATAAATATTAATGTTATTAAATGTAAATTTATTTATTCATAACACTTGTTAAACAAATAGCAATAGTTTTTCAATTACTTAAATGTTAGATACACTAAAATTTTCATCACATTACAGCCAATATGTATCAATATGTGTATCATTAATGGAAAATATATTCTCATAAAATAACACGGATATGAATTGGGAACAGTACCCATGAAATGTATTTCAATTTCGGTAAAATTTGTTTTAATGAATGCTAAAGTTTCATTCAGTATTTACAGCTGAAGCAAACATTTTGGATAACCGAAAAGCCATGATTAAAATTATGCATAATAGTGGTACGAATGCGTTGAATATTAATGATTAAACATCGGCATACCGACAATATGTTGTTCTGTTTGATGATTATCCATGTATTTTGCATTATGGCTTTGATCATTTACGCAAAAGGGAAATAATTTTAGTTTGGCAACGATCTCTATTAATAGTGGGAAATAAAATTTGTGTGTCACAAAATATGAATTTAATTCATTATGAAGTCCCAAAGGACTGGTATTTTATGACAGCTAGTTGACACTATTTAATTATTTATTTGACACTTGTGGGAAAAGCTACCATATAACAGAAAAAGGAAATACAATTTATATTTCAAAGTCCTTAAAGGTCTTTTACTTTTTTGAAGTCTTTTAAGAATTTCGTCAAAATATTATAATGGATTCTTCACGACCTGTCGTCCTGTACTAGTTAAATAAAATCGAAGCGTTGGTGGTAAGGTCGTTGACCTTATAAAGTACTAAGAACCGATATTCTTTTGAATTTGAAGCATGAAAAGTATTTCACCAGATCGTTATCACTTATCTTACAAATATTTCTAAAAAACGAAGGTTGGAAATTTCAAGAAAAATATATTAACAAGCAAATACAGGATCCAGGTCGTCTTTTGTTTCGCAGAAGTGATCATAAAATATTCCCTATTCTCGTATGAAACACGTGTCTTCTGAATAATAACTGGTCTTGTCCAGAAACGTAGGAATTTAATTATTCACGCAGTTTGAATGGCTACGAGCATGGTAAGCGATTTTTTTTTTAGTTTTCGTTATCTAAGTAAGTCGCTTTCCACTATCTGCGTTCCTTTATAGACACCGAAATGCTTTTTTAATGAGTGTTGATTTTCCGGAAATTTTAACTGTATGTGACATTAATTTTGTAAAAATATAAAAGTAGACATGTTGCTGTCACAATGTGACGTTGACACAGGAAGCAGGTTAACGCGAGGTAAGAATAGTTTTATAACATTCATGCTCATACAAAGCGGTAACGATAAAAACATCGCAGTTTTATTCAAAAGAGAATTGTTTCAAAGGATTCTATGAAATATTAAACCTGTGGGTCCCGCGTAAACTTAATCTCTAAAGGAAGATCAGACGGGACCTCATACAATATTAATAACTTGCAGCTAAGCCTTAATAAACTAAGGAGAATTTACTTACGAAAATGTTAATTCATTTCTGGGAAAACATGTTCGCTTGGGAAATTGGCGATGGGTATATTAATGGAGGTGTTCTTTGTGGTTTGAAAGTAAGTTTTGAAGATATTGGAGCAAGAATAATTGAGTTTGTTTTATAATAGAATACGGGGATTAACACGAACACGGATTTTACCTTAGCATGTTTCGCGCAGGTTACTCTGAAGGTTATGAGAACAGTTGAACTCTTGATAAAGTTAAAAGTATGAAAATAATATTTTTTTGATTAAATATGGGAATTAAAAAGATCGTTGTATCATAAAATCTTATTAAATGCAGACGTCTTTATCAAAACCACCAAATATGACTATAATGATATGACAAACATGATTAATTTTAAACACGCTTTTTAGGATTCCATTTCCAGAGGGTAAAAACGGAACCCGATTACTAATAGTGGACATTTCAATATTTAAATTTCTATTACCTTTTTAATATCTACCAGCTAGTCGGTAGGCTTCATTACCTTTAATTAATATTATCTAAGTTATCTTACATTAAATTAACACATAACATACATAAAACATAATTTACATACCGTTTAGAATCTATCAAAGTAATTCTAGACCCTTTGATTACACTAGTTCTACATAACATGTTCATATTCTCGTACATTATAATAATATCCATACACTTAACCTTCTCACAAACCAATGTATGCTTATGATCCCAAAGGGGTTAATTGCCAAGTTCAAATTTGCATAAATTAAGTAAATTCACCGATAAAACCAAGTTTCTTGTTAGTTTAATACGTAGTGAATTTCCCACTGTATGAATATTGTAATATTAAAGTATAATTTTATGAAGACTTAGAATTTACATTACGGCATAAAATTATGAAGTGTATGTATCCTTAGGCGCCCTTTAACTACCTCTAGATAAAATTATTATAGCAAAAACAAGCATAAAACTATAGTATGTTTCATCGGTGTATTTTCTTTTCATGTACTTATATATCATGTTTTTATAACCCTATCTAAAATTAATTTTATTAGTAGAATTGATCTCAATATGGTTCAAATGAGTCTTTTGATCTAAAATTTATCGCAAGCTTAACTTTAATTAATACCTGGATAATTATTGCATTTAAATATTTTGCTAAACCTAGAAGTTTTAGTTTACCAATTCCAAAATCCATTAATTTTGTCTTCACCGAGTAATTATAGATTAACATTTCTAAAAGGTATCGTAAATATTTGATGCAAATGCTCCGACATTAAATGACCCAGACGTTAATAGTAAGGAGATATCTTTAGCTAAAATCTTAGTTGATATTATTTTAGAGAAGTTAAAGTTTCAAGATTTTCGCAAGTAACAAATGAAACGTACATTTACTTACAAAATCCCTTTTTTTAATAAAAGTGCTCCTTCTTACCTGTGAACAAAAAATAAAATTCATTAGAATATAATATGCCATTATAACAACTTGTATGTAATATTTCTGTCACTCTTCTACGGCTATACGAATAAATACCGAAAATCTATTCGTAAAAAATGTAGGAGAGAAAAAATCTGACGACATTTGGACAGTCAATATACAAAACCAATCATTATAAAAACTAAATGATAATAAAGCTAAAAATAATATCAGTTCGTGTCTAAATACACAACCAAATAATGACCAAAACAACTCTGAACAAGCTGACACAAACTTCCAAAGGACCTCAATAATTGGAGTGCCGTTGATTGCCCAACTTGTCCTACTGACAGGAAGCCGAATTTGATGACATCATAACAATTATACAGCAATTATTGTTTTAGATATAGAACAATGGGTTAGAGCAAAATTAATTCTATGCAATACTAGATCATCTTTAAACAATAGTCTTCGGTGGTCATATAAAGGCGGAACCCTCTCGTGAAACTCATTACGTCCCGGCAAGACGTGATGAGATACAGGTAATTTAATTTAAATTTTTGCAGAAGAAGTTTTCGCTTTTATTTTGGTGTTTTGCTTGTGCTATTTGTTAATACTTTTTAAGGTTTTTTTCTTTAACTATCTTTCTATTTAGCCGATTATTACTCACTGTTGATTTTTTATCTACGGTGTTGCACGAGTCCCATTTCAACACTATATTGCTGTATGTATAAGTTCAAGACTATTGTAAATCTGAATTTGTTCTTTATTTCAAGTGTGCATATTTTTTTGTCGTTTACATATTTTTTCCCCATGTCCTTTTTAACCAATTTCTTTTGCAAAATCTCTCAGCTTTATTTATAACTTGAAACTTGTACTTTGCACTCCATCTCTCTAATTTTGTGGCTTTGCGAGTATTTACCTGTCTAGTGCTGTTCCCCGCTTGTCAGCCATTAATTAATTTTGTTATCCGCGAACCTGTATACACTTTGTAGTAGACAGCTCTACGGTTTCAACAACAGCGGCCTTATTAGGTTTAATTGATTTCATTCTAGGTCAAATTGCGTTTGATATACTACTAAATTAATGTAGAATTTACTATGATATTCTGTTTATTTATTACGATATCTGTAGGCTTTAAAATGAACACTAGAATATAAATATAGTATACAAAAAGTTGACAACTGTGTACTGTGTAAGTGAAGAATATTTTCGGTATATTTGATGCTTTTATACCTACAGTACGAAATATAATAATATGTCCAATCTACTATTCTTGATTAGTTTCATAAACCATTTACGAAGATTGTATTCCTTACACCTGTCTCAGTTAATTAAACTAGGTTAGTACTCATTGTCTCATTAGGTCAAACTAACTGTTTTATTTCCTATACCATTGTCTATAGCACAAAGAATAGCAACGTCTCTTCTTTGTTGCCTATTCTAATTTCATACTCCGTCTCTCGTTCCCTACTATTATTCTAAATATTATGATAGTACTTCAATAACATTACTTTGTTTAAGCAACATAGTTTTCCTCGTTCCGTTTGACAAATTGAATTTCATTTCGTCGCTTCACCATAAGTATTTACCAGTTGTTCAAGAAATGTTCTAATAATTCGTGCCTCAAATTATTGCAAAACTTCGCATTCCTGATTAATTTCGCGAAATTCTACCATGAAAGATGAGCTGGGTATTCCATTTTTTATTAAATTTACTGAGTGTATTAAAATTTATGTTCATTTAATATGATTAAAATTTACTGTTGTGTATTTGAAGTTTTGACAGAATTTCGAGAAAGTTTTGCAATGAGTCTTCTGTGAAATGTAGTTTCCTTTGGCGAATTTTAGCTTCGTTTAATTTCGTTTGCGTTCAGTTCCACTTGCAATAATGTAGACTGGAGTCAATTAAATAAAATTTTCGGATATTGTTATTAAATTTAATGTTTTTTCTACTCGTTTTGGTTCCCAGCAATGTTGCAGTTTCTAGTATTAGGCGCGGTGGCAACAGTAATAAGCGGGAGATATGAAAATGTGAATGTGAAACAAGATTGGTGGGAAACCGCAGTGTTCTATCAAATCTACCCTCGATCCTTCATGGACAGCGATGGAGACGGCGTTGGTGATATAAATGGTAAAATAAACAACTATTTCCAATCATTCGTATCTCTATCCTTTTAACTTGTTTTCGTAGAATAATTACTGAAACAGATTTATCAAAACACGCTTACGAAAATGTTAAAGTTCTAAAATTAGTTTCCCAGAATTTCTTTTACTTGTAACAGAATTTGGAAAAAGCCAGATAACTTTAAAGATAACATTCGTGCAGACACAAAAAAAATGCTTTGAACGAGACTCCTCTTTTTATTCTAAAATGTCACAAAAGGGCCGGCGGTTTGTCTTCACTTATCTTTTTACTCCAAGTTCATTAATCTACAGTTTAAGCCTTAGCTTGTTATCTGTTAAAATTTTCACAGCACACGTTTTAGGGGAAAAAATAAGGTTGGTAAAAAAACCCTAATGTTTTACTTTCTGCCGAGTAATAACGAAATGGAAGTTGCTTATTCTCATGATGTTGATAAAACAAAGCCCAGGAAACCTTTTGAATGTAGAGAGAAAAGAATTTAGAAATGTTTGTTACTTACGTATTTTGGGACAGCTCGCAAATTGTGTAGCGACATTAATATAATTGCGAATGGTTTTAAGCCACTGCCTGAGGCAACAATTATTTGAACAAACGAGAAATAACATTCTAGCGTATTTATTGACAATAGGAGAGCGAATACGAGAAACGGTTTTATTCCAGGAGGCAAGTGAAAATCGATCACAGCTTTTGTTACTATACACCGGTCGCTACGTCACCTCAGGGCGGCGTGAACAAATTCAACACAAGGTTGTAACGTGATCGTGAGAAAAGAAAATAATACATTTCTGTTACTAGGTATTACTTCAAGACTAGAATATCTGAAGGAGCTCGGAGTAGAAGCAACATGGCTCTCACCAATTTTCAAGTCACCGATGCACGATTTTGGATACGACATTTCTGATTACTACTCAATTCAACCAGAATATGGATCCATGGAGGACTTCGAACAGTTGTTGAAGAAAGCCGGAGAGCTCAGTGAGTCTTATTATGTATTCATTGCCTCCATTATGTAAATTTATGCATAACCCACGAACGAATTATCGAAATTTTCTTTACAGAAATTCGGTTAACACGATGGATCGGTTATTTGAACTTTCGTAATAAGATTTCCTTTTACAATTTATATTTGAAAGGAAACGCCTGTTTGTATAATTTGAACAATTTGTTTTGGTGTTGTTTTCCTCGATTGTAATTATTTCTGATTCTATGACTAGCTGCGGGAGGTTCTATCGTTTGTAGTTCG
The DNA here is from genome assembly GCF_050436995.1 of Anticarsia gemmatalis. NCBI lineage: Eukaryota > Metazoa > Arthropoda > Insecta > Lepidoptera > Erebidae > Anticarsia > Anticarsia gemmatalis. The sequence continues at coordinate 11,451,312 of NC_134747.1, forward strand.
AGTCGGTTTAAGTCTGTGGGTGTTTATATTTTGTGAGTATTTTTAGGATGGTGGATATAAATAAATATACGAAAGTTATCTTATTCTCAAAATATTATTCATTTACTAAAAATATTCAGATAGTATTATCTTTACCCAATACTTAATAAGTCCCACTTGTAGGATTTTCGATTGCTCTTCATTATATTTTCGATGATGTATCACAATAAATCTGAATCATAAGATTTGTTAAAAAGTTGAGCATGAATTTTATTAATTAATATCTAACAATAATTTCTAAGACAGAATTCTGCAAGACCGGATACACACCGTCGCAAGATTAATTTCAAGATAAATGTCACAACATCTTATTCGCTAATTAATTATGACACATGACATACATTTGTAGTGCGATTTTTTACACTCGATATTATATTATTACGTTTCTTTCTAGTACTTGAAATTTAAAATTGCATGACACTTTTTTCTTAGTTTGGGACGCTGATAAAGACTTATACATATTATATATGTACATATGCAGGTATTCTCGTTTTGGCATTTAATGTAACTTAAAGAAAGGTTTTTGCGAACTAATCTAGGGGCTCTCGTCAACGAACTATCGTGGAAGCCCCTAGGTTGTCGATAGCCAATAGTGGCACGAAATCATTCCACTAATAGCTGTGCTATTTTCCATTAACATTAAAACTGTTTCAGATATTAAGGTGATTCTAGACTTCGTGCCAAATCACTCGAGTAATGAGAGCGAATGGTTTGTGAAGTCGGCTAGTAAGGACGAATACTACAGCGACTGGTACATTTGGGAGAACGGGCATTTGGATAGCACGGGACATAGAAGTCCGCCTAATAACTGGGTAAGTAAGAAACTAAATCTAGGTAAGATTCGAAAGGTGACTCACCGTTTATAATATAGCCTTTGGGATTAAGACTGCGTGTATCTTCACGTAAATAATAAATAAAAATTTAAATAACTCGTGGTAACAAGAGATGAGAGATGTATATTTTTTTTCAATGTTTAAAATCGTTTAATACAATAAATAAAGAAAAGAAAGATGGAGAAGTTTAACTGACAAATCACAGACCAAACAAACAGTAAAATTCTCGTTTCCCTATTTTTTTATGAACACAATCCAACATATACATATATTAGGTGTCAAGTAATGTATAAAAATGGTTGCCTACAAATTGAACTACTCCAAAGTAAATGTCAGACGCCCAATTCATCCCACTTCTTGACTCTTTGTTTTAGATCAGCGTATTCAGAAAGAGTGCTTGGACCTACGTGGCATCCCGGGACCAGTACTATCTTCACCAGTTTGGAGAGTCACAGCCCGATTTCAACTATAGAAATCCAGTGGTTGTTGAAGAAATGAAAGTAAGTAAACCTGAATTTCTTGTGTCTTAAAAGGAGAGAACTGAATGCAGCAAAAAAAGATTTGAATATTTTTTCTCTGTATAAATACTGCTTTTGTGGTTCATAAATCCACAGTGCTCATACGCTAATCAATATCTATAAAACTCTTCCGTTACTGAGTGACTTACTGATTGATGGACAACGCACAGCCAAACTACTGAGCGTAAAAAGTTGTAATTGTGGTTCGAAGATTCCCTAAGAAGAGTCAGTATATGGAAGCAAAAAGACACGATTTTTGGAAATGCCTTTCCCCCATTGGAGTGAAATTCCACGCCGGCGAAGCCGCAGTCAGAAAGCTAGTCTTAGCTAAACGACAACTTCAGCCACGTACTGTGTCATCATTGTCTCATTTAAGATTTTCGATTTGTACTGTAAAACATTCATTTGCAAAAATCAATTTCTCCGATCAAAATAAACATTTCCGTAGACACGATTATTTATTTGTAATGTGTTTACAAATTAATAAATAGATCTGTTCGAAAGACGTTTCAAATAAAGATAAAGTTGTTGTGTGACTTGGAAGAGTAACGAAGATAAATGGACCTGCGTTATTTTTATCTATTTGCCGACTAGCCTTGCTGAAATATTTAAATAGATCTCACATAAATATAAAATACCTTATAAGTTTCGCTTAGAACTTATGTCACATGGGAGTTAACGCTATTATGGATAATTATTATAGGTTTTTCTGGACGTCTCGACTTAAAAAAAATCTATCAATTGGATATTGTGAGTTTCGGAAACCCACTGTTATGCCACGTTATATTAATATACGCAGAATATTGCACCGTAAGTAACATACTTTCGAAATCAAAATTGAGACAAAAACATTATAGCCAGTGAAAGTCGCCAATGAAAACACAAAAATAAATAGTTGCTTTACTCCCTGGACATTAAAGAAGGAATAAGTAACCAGTCTAAAGTAGAAGCACCTTTGGAAGATGGCCCAATAATTCCCAATAACTTATGCACTTTACTTCACGAGGTGCTCGCTACGTAAATGGCTCAAAGTTGCTAGCACTCTATTGGTGAAGTCTGAAACTACCGCCTTAAGGAGATTCCCGTGAAATGGCAAGCGTGAAACTTTAAATTTAATAACATAGTACAGTGCCGCGGTCTTTACCTACGAAAATGAGATTTTATCGTGTACTGAAAATATTGAACGAACTTGTTATATTGGGTAGAAAATTTAGTGGATCTTTGTTTTGAGTAAGATTTTAGTCTAAACTCTGCTATCTGTTTGGAGTCTCCAGTAGGTATTGCTATGTTTATGTGTATGAATACACATAATACCAGTTTCATAAATAAAACTGTAATATAGTAAATTTATTATACAGCTTAGATTTATGTTATTTCTAGTATAGAGGAAAATGAAGGAGAAAGATTAGGAAGGCTGACCTCACTTCCGTGTGGGATTTATAGCACGAAAGACAGAGAGAGAGAGAGAGCGATATAATTTAGATTTATGATATACAGCTCAGCGTTCATCGTCGGGCTTAGAGTATATGAACTCAGGAGGTATCAAAACATAGTACGAAGTTCGAAAACGGTCCAAATCGTATGACGAAGCCTTCAATTGGTTACCGGAAATTATGTTTAATTAAATCTAATGGTAGCGGAATTAGAAACACTTTTATTTTTTAAATACTTACTGTGATTTTATTTATAAATTTTGTATTTTTACAGAATGTCATAAAATTCTGGCTAGAAAAAGGAGTAGCCGGAATGAAACTGAATTCCTTTAATCACATTTACGAAGTAGACAAAGATTCCTACGGAGGCAGGTACCCTAATGAACCGATGACAGGTAAACCTGGGTTGAAGCCTGAGGACTATGGATATCTAGAGCATATTTATACGAAAGACCAGGAAGAGACTTATGACATGGTGTCGCAGTTCAGAGATGTGTTTGATGCTATCACTATAAGAGATAATTTGACAAGGTATGTTTGAATCATATTTTTTGTAACAAATTTGTGGGAAAATACTATAAATTAAAGAGCATAAATATATGAACACGCATTAGAAAAAGACTGGTCGAATCTTACCGCAGGTAGGGAGATTTGGAAGGAAATAAGGGAGGCCTTTGCCCAGCAGTAGGGCACTCAAAAAGGTTAAAAAGATAGTTATTTGTTTTTAATACCAGTGACATTTACTTAGTACCCAAAACCTACAAGATTACTAAATCACGGTGAGATAAATTAAATTTGATTGTTGCCAAAAATAATCGCATTCAATTGTTATTATGAAGCAGACGAGTGAGTGCAGTGATTGTAATAAAATATCGTGGTGTCATAAAAATTGAAAAGGTGTCTCTCGTCATAAATATTGGAACATATTCCTATGAAGATGTAAAATTTCATTGCCGTATGTTATGTTCATATAATAAAACGAGCTACGAGATACAGTCCACAAACTACGTCGAGAGTTTGACCCTTAAAATGTACTGCATAAATAGTTTCTACGACGCCTGCTAGAGGCGCTGAACCGATTGTCATACAATTTTTTTCGACAGCTGGCCAGTTGTCGGTACACAATATAATAGAGGTAGAGAATCGCGGCAAGTGATTTGTTCAATATACTGGAAAAGAAAAAGTAAGCATTAGTAAACAATTTATGTACAAATTATGCCTTTTATTCATGCGTGAAAGATAAAATATTTACTATTATTGATAAATCCTAGATAAAAACCAAGTTGTTTTTCTACAGTTATGATTACGGATAATATAAGATAAATTGGATAAACAACTATCATTATACATAACAATCTTAAATAAAGAAGACTAAAGGCCGCCCGCGACTTCGTCCGCATGGAAACCCTTCCCGTGTAAATCCCGATCTCTCGGGAACTCCGTGATAAAAAATAGCCTATATGTTATTCTGGGTTTTCAGCTACATTTGCACCAAATTTCATCGTAATCGGTTTAGTAGTATTAGTGTGAAAGATTATCAAACATCCATACATAAATATATACATTCTCACAAACTTCCGCATTTATATTATTAGTAGGACTAGAAAAGAAGAGACAAAAAATAAATGTAGAAACAAAAAAAGCAGAACACGTGGGTCGGAATGATGTTGATATAATATGTACAGTCTTTTAATAAAACATCCTAAATTATGTCTACTTCCAGGATAATGATGACGGAGGCCAGTACCACGATAAAAAATGCAGTGAGATATTACGGCGAAGGTACTCACTCAGGTGCTCATATACCATTCAATTTCGGTCTCATAGAGGATCTTGACAAAGACTCGGACGCAAGGGACATGAAGTATACTATAGATAGATGGCTCACGTACAAGCCTTTGAGGAAGCAAGCTAACTGGATGGTGAGTGTATTGATTAATTGCTACGTTAGATTGATGAAAGATTAATATTGGCGTACATATACAGGGTGTAACAGACAGGCTACCGAAAACGAAAAAAAAATGATTCTAGACATGATTCTGGTGCTTATGGCGTTGAAAATTTTCATCGCTTTTTTCATGATTTTTTATGCGTTTTTTTTATTTTTTTTCGGTATTATTTCGTTAATACTACACAGTGCAACATGAATATGAGAAAAAATCCGTCATATTACTGTTTTTCACAAAAAACAGCAATGGATTAAAACAACGTATAAATTCGCTATCAGCTGTCCGCGGCCAACGACACCGCGCCAGCGGCGGCCGGCCGCGAAGGTCGACGTACCTACGCGCGCCACACAGACACGATTACGCACACAGCTGTCAGCCTCACTCTCACTAGTATGCAGCGTTACTTAGTATTTGTTCTTCTATGTTAAAAATGAAAATGACATAATTATCCCGCTCTCCGATAAAAGGTACATTAATAAGATTTAAAATGTGTGATATCTTATTATTATTACACGTACAAATACATACAGAACGACAAAAAATCCTATTGATATTCTTTAGCGCAATAAAAATCTCTAATAAACAATTTAACAAGTATTGTCGCTTTGTTCTATTTGTTCTTGCAAACTTATTATTCTATTCGATATTTACACGCTCATTCATACAAGCGCGGTGCGACTCGAAAAGTAGATGGCCGTAGTGACGCGTGACGCCGCGACCGCGCGTGGATGTTACATAGATGGGATGCGACAAAATGAATGCTAAGTAATTCTCCGGGGATAATGAATTATGATAAGTTAGTTTCTCTGATAAGAATATTAATGGATATTGATTGCTATCATTGTTGTGTACCTACATTTTTTATGGTTTAATTAAATAAACGTTTCGTGTTTATTTTATTTACTTTAATCTGATTTTATGTTATTAAATATCAAAGTAGGTATTTTAAACTTACATCAATAATGTTTGTAATGTTATTCGGTATTTGAATAAAACTACAATGCAACGAGTAACAACTGTGACAAGTAAAAATAGTACCTAATGCCACATCAATATTTTATTCAATCTAATCTCTCGCTGGGATCCTAACTCGTCGCTCGTCACCAAATCGGCGGCGCGCGCACGGACGGCGGCGCGGAGGGAGCGGGTGGCGCGGGCGAGGGGCGGCGCGGGTGAGCGGAGAGGCGCCCGCGCCGGCGGCTCTCTTTGATAGTTCGAGCAATTCGCTCGCGGAAGACGGAAGCTCTTCACCGGTGTCGTTCGTTATGTCCTATTCGTCGTGTCGTGTGTGAACTGTTGTTTATTATTACTTGTTATTGTTTCGGTTTTGAGTTGTTAGTGTTTTTATTGTTATTATTTTTGTTGTTATTGTTTTCGAAGTGCAGTTGTGCTCGTAAATAGGAAGAAATGTTGATGTGCTATGTATGGTGAAGCACGTGGAAGTGCACGGCGTGCTCTGCACCTGTACGTCCGGATCCAAAGGTACCTACTCAAACTCTCGCCATACACCAGGTAATTGCGTGTTGATAGACATTGATAACAATTCGTTTTAGCACTTTCTTATTATTGGTTACATTTTGCTATTATTGTTTGATTTCACGTAAGCCAAGTAGGTATCTACCTACTTACAATTTTACTATGAGCTATTGTAACATACGAGCGTACTTACGATACCTACCATAAACGATACATGAGATTGTTATCTAATAATACATACTAGTGAGCGCATAGACGTGGTGGTACGCGTACGTACCGCTGATTGTTGGCAGCTCCTCGCATGATCAATTATTGTATCAACCACATTGTAAAACTTTTGGCGATTGAAAAGAGTGGCCGTGAGTTTCTCGCTAGCTCTTCTCATAAGGCTCTACCCCCTTTCCGAGCTAGTGGTAGATTCAGTAATTGTAACGACTATCGTAAGTGTCAACATTAGTCCTAAATGAATAAATGATTTGATTTTGATACCTACGACGCGTCGCGACATGTCGTCGCTCAGCGCGCCGCCGCCGCCAGAAATCTCGTAGGCATGCGCGGAGATATATCGCGTTGTTCACTATACATTGAATGCTCAAAAATGACTAACTCGGGAACCAATCATTTCCGAGAAAAATGGTTGAAGTAAATTTCGCGCATTTAGTGTCACAAAATTAACACTGAAGTTTTCGGTTAACCGTCGTTTACACCCTGTATATAATTCTTCTGTAAGTGTGTTTGTCACTTAACTTCTCTTAAACGACTGGACCGATTTTGATGAAATTTTTTGTGTGTGTTCAAAGAGATCTGAGAATGGTTTAGATTCACAATTTTGTCCGCTGGGCAATGTTTTTTTAATTATTTTTTAGTTTATTAGACAGGACAACGTCTGTCGGGTCCGCTAGTCTTAATATACAATGTCTAAGCAATTTAGGTTTTGCAGTGATAGCAAGATACTTTCAATTCAATTATTTCTTAAAGATAACTCCTGCCGTAGCAATTGCTCTGGCGTCGGGAGATTTTTACAAAAATAGAAACAACTTGCACAAAAATTATATCGTAAACGTTGTTATAAAAATGGAAAAATATTGAAGTCATTATATATTATGTTAAATATGAATTAAACCTAGTGATGTGTTAATTTAAATCAAATTTAAGTCATAAAATTATTCATTGTTAAAATCAGATTGCGGCTTTAAAATCGTGCCTAGTATTTGAGCATCGTTAACATAGCCTTAAGCGACAATACTGGCACCACAAACCTATAACATCAATTGCCAAATTCATAATTAAGTCACGAAAATATGACAAGGTCAAAGGCAATTTTTAAGATAGATTCAATTAGATATACGCAATTTGACTGATAACTATCTGCCCCAGGGAATACAAATTTAGCAACACTGAGAGACAATGTAGGCGTGCCTTTTTGATATACAAGACCTTCCTTTTACTATTTGTATATAATTACTATCAGACCCGCGCAACTTCGCTTGCATTACATAAGAGAGAATGGGTCAAAATTTTCCCCGTTTTTGTAACATTTTTAACTGGTACTCTGCCCCTATTGGTTGTAGCGTGATGATATATAGCATATAGCCTTCTCCGAGAAATAGGCTATCTAACACTGAAAGAAATTTTCAAATCGGATCAGTAATTCCTGAGATTAGTGCGTTCAAACAAACAAACCAACTCTTCAGCTTTATAATATTAGTATAGATTATGGTATTATGACGGATAGCTGCAAAATGCCATTGGATCCTATGTGTCGATACCATTAGCAGGTTGATATATTACATTCGCAAATTACTTACAAGACGTAAATTGACAATTACAGGCATTTTCTGATATGTTGAATTCGATAGGTATGGAATCCGGTTTGATTTAGATTTTCATTAGCATATCAGTATTTCGTAGTTTAAATAGAGCTAAATATAGTTTGGTGTATTTTAGCTAAATATAGTTTTGTGATATCACATAGATTTGAACCGGAATACATACTTTAAAAGGTAATTACGAATATCTTATGGCAATACCATTAACGGCCAGTTTCTTCGTTTATAGTAACAGCCGAAGAATAAGGGCAAATTAACAATGACAATCGAATTTGTTTCTTCACGAATATAAATAATTGTTATATAGAAGTCAATTTGAAGAGTCGGTATGAAGAAACGGGCCGTCAATCAGTGATGGTACTAGTTTATAAAAAACTTGAAACAGCGATTAATTCCTATCAATGATACAAGAAGGATCTAATATAGTGGTAACTTTCACATAACAAACTCTCAAGTATTTGACATCATATTTGACCTCACGAAGTTCGACACAGAGGTGTCTAAAGTTCGTGAATACGGGTCGATTTCTTAGAGGTCTCATACGAGCTGTTATTTATTATTAATTGTTTTCTAGACTGGTAACCATGATACGAGCAGAGTGGCGTCACGATTCAGATCGGAACTGGTCGATGCCTTCAATATGCTGGTACTCCTACTGCCTGGGATTGCTGTCACTTATATGGTAAAGTTTTTAATGCTATTTTTAGAGATATAATAAGGTTTCGATTTGGTATTACGTTAATCTTTTGACAATTAACATGTAGTTATTCCCAAATATAGTCAAAAAGAGGCCTTTTTTTAAAGTGTGAAATTTTATTTATATATTAAGGCTTAGAAACCAATATGAAAATATTTTTTGATTTGTCGAAATGTGTTTTAAATTATACGTAAACATTGAAGGGCGAAGAAATAGGGATGACAAATGGATTCGTGCCTTGGAGCGAAACGAAGGACCCTCAGGCGTGCAATACGGACGACCCTGTTAATTTCATCGAAGTGTCCCGGGACCCTGTGAGGACCCCGTTCCAGTGGAGCAATGGAAAAAACGCAGGTAACTTCACTAACCTTTTGAATATCCTTCGTTTCCGCACCAACAAAATTCGACGCGTCGGTTTCAGGTGAAAATATTAGGTCGGGGAAAAGTCTTTTCGCATTATAGTATGTAATAAAATCTCTTTGGCATCAAGAACCACAAATAAGTACACGGTTTCTTTCAGTGAGCTCGTGAGGTACCCAAATATCGAGCTTTTTTGTGTAGAGAAAAGATTTTATTACAAGTTCGTACATACTATAATGCGAAAAGACATTTTCCCCGACCTAAAATACCCTCTATTTTATAGAAAGGAATTACTGACATGAATCAACATTATCAGGATCTTAAATTCATCGTCCTTTGTTGATCTTGCTTTCTTTTCGATATTAAAAATATTATACCTTTGTTACAAAGTCTAGACATTTTATAAACTTTCGGCGTTTATATTTTCATAAAACATTAAGTCGAAATATCTTTTTAGCGTCAGATTCTTTGTGTTTCACGTTTAACATACAATTTGCATTTCTGTAAGCGTCAACTGTTTATATAAAGCGTCAAAGCGCGCCAGGTATAACATATGTAGCTGATTTTAATTTCAAATGTAAACCTTTCTGGATTAATGTATTTACATAGTTGGATTAGGCTTATAATTGGATAAACTTTCATATGTTTCTTACTTGATAAAACGCTCACCTACTTTTGTTTTGTACTTTATATTTTCTTAAGTAATCCTATCTTGTTTTTCATTTTCCATTCATATTTTTACTCATCTCTCTAATTTAAATTGTATTTTTCTCCTTTCTTTGGCCTTTTCAAAAAAGTTCTACTCACATTTATAATTTTAGTCTCGCTTTACGTGAACCTAATATTATTTCAAAACAAACCAATTTGAATATAATGTTGGTCTGGTTTCTAGGTTTCTCTCACGCGGACAGCTCTTGGCTGCCTGTAGCAGAGGGTTTTGAACACCTGAATCTCGCTGCTCAGCGGTCTTCAATTCGTTCCCATTATCAGGTTTACCGAACGCTGACAAATCTGAGAATGCGACCAGCGTTTAAGTACGGACGATACGAATCTTTAGCTCTTAATAATGATGTTTTTGCATTTAAAAGGTAAGATTCATTTATGTAGTTATTTTTGCTGTCAAGATTCAAGTAGGTTTCAGGTTTAATTAGTTACTTAGACGAACTTTTATTTTTATCACTTAAACAGACAGTTAAATTCTGAACATAGTCTCTTAATTTTTCCTTGATTCTAATCCCTTAACTTTGAAAAAGACAAGATAATATACATTACGTAAAGTAAAACACATCTAGTTTTTCATACTCGGTATGAATGTAATAAGAATTCGATTTTGAATTTACAAAAAGTATACAATAAAACTATATAATAACAATAAATTTAGTTTGAAATCGACACCTTACATCCAAATAACAAAACTACGTGCCTAGTAATATTTCGATATAACATTTTTAGTAACCCAAACATTCTTAAAAGAGCAATATCTCTAGAAAATTGTTTTCTACGTAGACTTTATTATAAATATTTGTGAATATTTCAGATGGTACAATGATGACACGTACGTCGTCGTGATGAACGTTGGAAGAACTTATCATGTTGTGAATTTGACTGCCTTTGACTTGATCTTTGGGCAATTGGAGGTCGAAGCTAGCAGTGTTGTGTCTTCTAGGACTTACAGGTACGATTGGAAAACTATTATTTTTGTAAATGTCTTCTAAAGCGTCGTTTTGTCTTCTATGGTCAGTTTGTAACTTATATACCTCCCACGCTAGTTGGTACAGGTTCGAACCCTAGGGAAACCATCAATGACTTACAAAGTTATGTGTGTATTAGAAATAATTATCACTTGTTCCAACGGTGAAGCAAAACATCGTGATGCAACGTTGCATGCCTGACAATTCTTTAGAACAGTTCTTGAAGGTACGCAAAGTCGCCAACCCGCAATTGGCCAGAATGGTGAACTCAAGGCCTCACTCCTCCCTTATTACGGTAGGAGACCCTTGGTCAGCAGAAGGTCATTAATAGTTCGTATTTATTATTACTACTGGCTATATTTCGTTACTTATTTATAATCATCACATTTCATTTCACATTCACATTTTTCAGAATTTGTTTAGAGATTTAGTCGAGGTACTAGATAACAGAAAGATCTATAGAACAACTGCATTAAAAATGTTAATGTATGGATATTCTTCGTTAATTTATTTTATTTCGATTTCAGTGACAACGTTCAAGCGAATTATTTGGACTTGGCCGCAGATGAAGCTCTCGTACTACGAATGCAGGTTTAATTCATATTTATTTTGTTTTTGTTATTACATTATGTTGAAAGAAAAATCGATTTAAAATTAAAAATGTATTTACCTATTTATTGCAATAAAATATTTTGTATGTAACGAAATTTATATATGTCTTTCATTACTCTCATTAATTTAATTGATTTATCGAAAATTGAACTTGATAATTTAACTTCTATTATCGAAATATTTAACCTTATTATTATATAATATATATTTTATATTTAACCGCATAACATTTGAACAACTTCACCAAATTGGACGAATCTTTAATAATATATTATGTTGTTTGCAATTGTCAGTACGAGGTTTACATGTCACAAATTTGCACGGGAATAATATCAACGAAATGACATGGTACCATATACTCAGACGTAGTCAGGCCGGATTGCTAGTTACCTTACATATATTTTACTAGCTGACCCGCGCAACTTCGCTTGCGTCCAATAAGAGAGAATGGGTGAAATTTTTCCCCGTTTTTGTAACATTTTTTACTGGTACTCTGCTCCTTTTGGTCATAGCGTGATGATATATAGCCTATGTCCTTTTCGGGTATCAGAGTAGCTCCAAACCAAATTTCATGCAAATTGGTTGAGTAGTTTAGGCGTGATTGAGTAGCAGACAGACAGACAGACCGACAGACAGAAAGACAGAGTGACTTTCGCATTTATAATATTAGTATGGATTTAAATAATGGTAGTACGGTCATCTTTACAACCTTGGGTTTTCTGCCCTCATCGCAAATTTTAAAGAGCTCCGGTAAGGTCCTCATTATAATTGGAAAACCTAAAAATAACTCGGAACACTTAGACCGACGACTTAGCATATTGTCTGAAGCTATTTTCGTCGCAAAACCTCTCAAGAATTTACTCGATATTCTCCACTTATTTTCTTACCACACTTCGTTAGAATCCCATTTTACATGTTTTTTTATTTTTCTTTTAAAATGAGTCAGAAAGTTTTATTTGGTGTGACATTTTTGAAATCGAATTTCACACACAATGAGAAAAATTACAACGTAATAACATCAGCAAAATACTTATAGACACTGTTACGAAATTGCTGTAAAACTGTGAAACTGTTGTACTTCATTTCATTTTTATTATGTTTTGAATTCATAAAGTATCTGTAGGTACTGACCTATATAAACATCTGATATAAACATTATTTTCAGGCACATTAATTCTGTCTGCTCACCAATTCCACTTTTTATTCCCGCAGGCATTAACTTTTGAGACAAATTGACCTTTATTTCGTTATATAATTGAAATAAACTTCATAGTTACCTATATTCTAAACGCTGGAGTCAATCATGTCGATAAAGCAGTTTATTTTTTTTTTGGATCATAATATATTTTTTATTTAATTAAGTTGACTAGAACGTAGATATTAACCTAGAACTATTGCAAATGTCCAAATTTTAATTTTTAAACATTTTATATGTATTTCTCAGCTAAACTATGTAAATAATTATTATTAAACTATGTAAGAAAACTCAAGAAATTCAAAGCAAAGTGCAAGAAATGTCTGTGTTATTTCATCTAATTCCACGGTTACGAAACAAATGCTGCATTCAGTAAATACGTACAAAAACGTTATTATTTCTTTGCACTCGACCAAAACCACAAGCAAACACTTAAGAGTTAGATAAAAATGATTTGTAAACCCGACACGTCTCCGAATTATGATATTTAATCTCTCAATGTCTTCACAATTGACATTATCGGACCACTCAGTAACTGAATCAACGATAACAGATAACTTCGTTAACATATTATATAAATCTCCGATGCGGGATTCGGTAGCTGTTTTTGAGTTAAAAATTCAAAATGAAGGCGGTACTGTTACTGCCGTTGTTGTTGGTCCTGTGTAGTGGAAATGTTGTGAAGAATGACAATGAAAGGGACCAGGACTGGTGGGAGACGACCATCTTCTATCAGATCTACCCTCGGTCTTTCGCTGATAGTGATGGTGATGGGATTGGTGATCTAAATGGTATGTACTGTTACATCACCCTTGAAAATGTATTGTGTAATCAGACAAATTTTGGTTGGATATTAGAGACAGAATAACTTACTAATTGCTTTTCCTGTGTTGCAAATGTAAAGCAAATGTTTTGATTAACAGGACATTACTCTACTAAGCGGCAACTAAGTATTTTCTAAGAGGATTTCAAATAATTTTTAGTCACAGCCTGACAATAGATTCATATATATATATATATATATATAAAGTCGCATTTAAATAACCTCTTATTTCTTTTACACTCTACATAAATAATTCAGATTTATTTAGCTCTTATTTATAAGACAGTATAACTTACCGAATCCCAAAGCTGATTATAAAGCTCATTTCGGCAGCCATTTCACAAATGAAAACTAGAAATTGTAGGCATTCCAGTAACGATTCATGTGGGAAATATTCTTGGATAGGTATGTTAACGACGAGACATTACAATTGTGGCGCCAGAGAGGCTTGACTAATCATTGTTCATCTACATTTTCTAGGAATTACTTCAAAGTTGGGATATCTGAAGGAATTGGGTGTAGGAGCTGTGTGGCTGTCGCCGATGTTCCAGTCGCCTATGTATGATTTTGGATACGATATTTCCGATTTCTACGCCGTTCATGACGAGTATGGTACTATGGAAGACTTTGAAAATTTGATTGCAGCTGCCAATGAACTGGGTTAGTATGATATATCGTTGTATTTTAACATTTTTATGTAAAATTAACTGACCCGGTTACAAATATATTTAACTTTTTTCTGGTTTTATTCTCTCCATAAAAACCTTAAAGACAATTTTACAAGTCCAGTGGTTGAGTTGTTTTTGAGTTTTGCGCTTAGCAACACATTTTGATATATAAAATGAATAAAACTTCAAGAGTGCCTGTAATAATAAAGTTGACAGAGAAAATAATACTGAATAGTACTGATGTAGTATTTCAATGTTTAAATAAATAAATGTTACATTCGACACGAATTCGTATCTCTGAATGTGTAAGTAATTCAAGAACAAAAACTAAGTACCCCACTTATCCCAAACTAAGCTCAGATGGGACAAAGGATAAAAAACAAAGGTTCTTTTATTTAACAGGAATAAAACTAGTTTTGGATCTGGTGCCGAATCACACATCAAACGAGAGCGTATGGTTCCAAGAGGCACTCAATGGTAACGAGAAATATTACAATTACTTCGTCTGGGAAGACGCGGTGATCGATGAAAATGGGGACAGGCAGCCGCCGAATAATTGGGTGAGTATTTATGAAGTGTGTTCATATTTTATTTAACGAAAGAGACGAATGAAATTTCCGTTTAACTGCTATTAAACTTTAGGGAGATAACTAATAACCTCTCATTAAAGTAGATAGTTAACATAACCAAAACCATTAAGGTTTTTCTAAGAATCAAGCTGTTTGAGTATACACATTTTTCCGCAGTTATTCTCTTGACTAGTAGGTTGGCAGCCGAATTCCTCAATCACGATTGGTATTCGTTACTATAGATTACGTATTTCTATTTACAAATTCACAGAGAAGCCACTTCAGAGGCAGCGCTTGGGAATGGAGGGACGAAGTTGGGCAGTATTACTTGCATCAATTCGTTGTTGGACAACCTGACCTAAACTACCGTAATCCTGAAGTAGTTGAAGAAATGAAGGTAACTGGTGCAGAACACTTAGTTGAAATAGAAAAGCCCGATTTCACCACTACTGGATGAGTAGTAGCTTCATAAATTTAAACTATTAATGTGCCACTGCTGGGTCAAGGGCAAGGGTCTCCTCCCGTAATGAGGGAAGGGTCAGGCCTTGAGTCTTAAAAAGTATTAAATATACAGATTTTATCAATAAGAAAGTTAATGCGAATATTATCCATAACTCGTGAAACCGTCCTTTAATCTTTCTATTCATTCAAATCGTTAAATCCAGGGTCATTAAACTTTACATATATTTTTTTTTACTTTCACAGAATATCATTCGTTTCTGGCTCGACAAAGGTATTGCTGGCTTCAGGGTTGACGCTGTCAACTGCTTATTCGAAGTGGACAAGAATCTCTTCGGGGGCAAATACCCCGACGAGCCACTATCTGGAAACCTTGACGTCCATCCCGACTCCCATGACTACTTAAGCCACATCTACACTAAAGACCAAAATGAGACCTATTACATGGTATACGAATTCAGAGATGTCTTCGACGAGTTCACAGCCAAAGATGGTTTGACCAGAGTCATGATGACTGAAGTATACGCTTCCATACAAGACGTGATGAGATATTACGGTGAAGGTGATTTGTTGGGTGCTCAAATACCTTTTAATTTCGATTTGATCACTGATGTTGATGCGTCATCGTCAGCCAATGATATTAAATATACGATTGATAAGTTTATGACTTACAAACCAGTGGATAAGGAAGCCAATTGGGTGGTAAGTATCAGTTAAGTTTTATGTTATACTAACTGATCCAAAATCCTAAGGGATTAATGTCTTATTTCGTGTTTTTAAATAATGTTATCTTTTACTAGCCTAATGATGGATAATGGTCTTCTCCTGGAATGAGGAAGGGGCTAGTTTCTGAATCGACCACAAAATACTTTTAAGAACTACAACTCTACTAAATTTCATCCACACTGTTTCAGCCGTTTTCACGTAAAATAAATACAAACAAAAACACTTTTACTTTGCTTATTGATAGAAGTAAGGAGTGAATAAATTGGAAATGTTTCTCAGGTCGGTAACCATGACAACAAACGGATGGCGACAAGATACGGCCCATCTTTGGTTGATGGAATGAATATGATTGTGTTGCTGCTTCCGGGTGTCGGAGTAACTTATATGGTGAGTTTGTGATACTATTGTTCAACTGTCGAAATGAAGGATAAATGCATTAAAATTTTGACATTTGACATACATTTATAGCACGATTTTCTACAGTTACCTACTTGAAAAAAATATACAAATTACGCTAGACTTGCTGATCGGTACCGAGATTCTCTACAGTCGCTATTATCAAGTAGCTGATATTTGACATTAAAATCTACCGCAATAACTCGCACAGTACCCGCTATAGATGCTGATCAAATCAAACAAATTTCTCGATAGCTAGTTGTCGATTTTGTAGTGGATAGTGGTAGAAAATCGCGCTTCAGTCTTTCACGTAAAATATATCGATAGCGACTCGGATGTTGATAGGAAATCGCTTCTCAGACATGTTTAGCAGCATTATGCATTATCTTTTGTAGATAGATTTAGATAAAGTTGTTGTTTTGTGTATATTGCTATCTACGTTACAATAACTGGTTACGAAAAAAACATGTTTTTTAGGATTTATTTATATTATCACACCTGACATACAACCGGTGTTGTAGCCAAAAGTATGTTATTTACACTTGCAAGTTTCAATATAGAAGTTATGCCCATGTAATTCAAAAGAGGCAAGCCTATTGGTCAAAGAAAAAAGAAATCTGGGACTTCATGATCACATACACTTTTGATTAGATCACAAATTCAATAAACATATTTTTTTCTTATTTAAGATACGTTTTTAAATCATCTCATGCATTATGGACTTGTAAGGAAATGAAAGTATGTTTTTGTCGTTATAAATATTGCAATATAATTCTATTTATAGGGTGAAGAGCTCGGCATGGTTGACGGCTACGTCAGTTGGGAGGATACAGTCGACCCGTCTGGATGTAACACTAATGATCCCATCAATTATGCAGATTCATCTCGGGACCCGTGCAGAACACCGTTCCAATGGAACGCTGAGAAAAACTCTGGTAGGTTTTATAATATTAATAGTTAAGAACACAGATTAAGGTTTTTATAAACTTACGTAGAGAATTCATAGAAAAACTTATAATAGTGTCAGTTATTTTGGTTTAGCAAATGGATCACAGTTTTATGTTATTAATTTTGAATATTAGCAATAATCTTTTCGGAGATCAACGACCGAATGTAGAAGCATTCAATTGCAGGTGATGCCCAAAATAATTTCTGTCGCGAAGATGTAACATCTTTGTTACATCTGTTTGTTACATCAGCATGATAAAGTATTCAAACGTTGTTTATAAGGTTTGCAAGTTACTAAATTAATTAATTGTTATTTAAGTACGAGTCGAGATCCGGTTCCGGTGCTCGAAGCGTAAACATTGTTGTAGTACAGATCCTCCAACTTATTGTGATTAAAAATCATTTACGAACTGTTGGACACGATAAATAGTTGAAAACACAATCTTAACGTGTAGTGGACTTGTGTAAATATTAACTAACAGTGCAATTAAAGTGAATGTGAGAAAAAGTAAAACTGATTATAAAAACCAACGATTACCGAAGTGAGGTTAGAAATTGATTGTGACATTAGTAGACACTGTCAACTGTCAAGTCAACTTGACAGGATCGATATCATTCGTTCATTGCGTCGGTGTTGCCAACACGAAAAATTTCTACCGCTGCGATTCATTTTACACAAAAATTAAAACTTAAACATGGAAGATCAATTCGAAATCTTGTTTGAGAAAATGAAAATTGAAATGCAGAAACAGACGCTTGAACTGAAGGAATCTATAACTAATTCAGTCATGGAAAAAATGGATGAAAAAATAAAGCCTATTATAGCAGAAAATAAAGATTTAAAGGAAAAAGTAATAAGCCTTGAGAAAGAGATAGAATATATGAAAAGAGATAAGAAGAAAAACAACATTATTATTTTTGGATTACAAGAGGAAGAAGAATCAACGACAGGATTAATAGAAGTGGTGAAGAACATATTTAATAAAGACTTAAATATAAATATTGGGGATTTTGAAATAAATCAAATTTTTCGCATCGGCAAGAAAAGCCCAGGCAGAAAACCGAGACCGGTTTTGCTCTCTCTTGTCAATTCATGGAAGAAAACTGAGATACTGAGAGTTCGGAAAAATCTGAAAGACATATATATAACAGAAGACTATTCTAAAGAAGTATTGGAGAAGAGGAAAATGTTACAAACAAAATTGAAAGAGGAAAGGATAAAAGGGAATTTTGCATATCTCAGGTACGATAAGCTCGTAGTAAAGGAAAATAATGCAAGTAACGAAAAAAGAAAAAGGGGAGAAGCTTATTCACCGGGTGATAACACACAAACTAAAAAACAGCAAGTCTGGACGCCATCACATACAAATAGGCGCAACGCCTTTGATGTGATGAGAGGCAGATCCAACTCTCTCTCGTGCCCCAAGGCGGATAATAGGCAATAACAATTAACTATCGGCAACCGGGAAACAAAACAACACAAAAATATAGAAAACCAAACATACAGAAACTACCAACCTCCCCCAAGCCGACTGGTCCTCGTGGGGGAAAATGACCACGACCCTCTAAAGATAAACAACCAGAAAAAGAAACGTAACGATAACGATATATATATCGCCACTTTAAACTGTCGATCACTAGGAACCACTGAAAAACTACAAGAATTGGAATTAGCATTGGATGAAATAAAATGGGACATAATTGGTCTTAGCGAAGTGAGAAGATTAGGGGAAAGAATTGAAGACCATGGTAAATACATACTTTACCATATTGGGGAGACGCCTGGATTGTACGGTGTCGGCTTCATGATCAAAAGAAACCTCGCCAAAAACATACAGGAACTAAGAGGGATTTCAGAACGGATCGCATTACTCAACATTCTATTACCTGTAGATGGTGAAGAAGACCGAATATGGTCAATAATCCAGGCGTATTCGCCAACTGAATCCAATAGAAGAGAAGACATATCAAAAATTGAAAAATTCTACGCAGACCTACAATTAACTGCTGCAAATGAATCAAAAAACCTAATAGTTATGGGAGATTTTAATGGACAAATTGGCACACAGAAAACGGGAGAAGAATATACCGTAGGAAATCACGGATGGGGCAATAGAAGTAAAAACGGCTCACGATTGGTGTCCTTTGCTATTGAAAATAAATTAAGCATTATAAACAGTTTTTACAAAAAGAAACCATCAAAGAAATGGACATGGATATCTCCTAATGGCCGGCATAAAAACGAGATCGACTATGTTATGTCTAACAACTTAAAAGTTTTTGAAGACCTGTCTATCTTAAGAAATTTTAATTTTAACACAGATCATAGATTGGTTAGAGCTAAACTATCAGGGACACGTGTTAAAAGACCAAGACAATTTCACAATAATATGAGAGCCATCGAGTGTATTGGCAACACTGATTTACTTCTAAATAACCTTGAGACATCTTTACAAGGAAGGGAAAAAGAATGTATATCGACTCAAGAAAAATACACCCGATTGCTCAAACAACTAAAATCACAAACTAAAAAAGCAAATATG
Source organism: Anticarsia gemmatalis (assembly GCF_050436995.1). NCBI lineage: Eukaryota > Metazoa > Arthropoda > Insecta > Lepidoptera > Erebidae > Anticarsia > Anticarsia gemmatalis. Next base: position 11,471,076 of record NC_134747.1, read on the forward strand.
ACCAGTAAGACAGCGATATCATTTAGAAGTAAGCAATTATTACAAGAACGGAAAGAACTTATACAACAAAGAAAACATAGCAACAATAATAATGTCCAAAAAATTGCAGAATTAAGCAAAAAGATAAGCGAACAACTAAGAAAAGAACGGAAAGCAAAAAGGTTTGCAACACTAAAGAAACATATAGAAAAAACAGGCGGAATAAAGAAGGCCCTAAAAGAAATGAGTTACAAAAAGGATTGGATTCCAAATATGAAAAATAAGAACAGGGGAAAGACCAGCAAAAGACCAGAAATTCTACAAATTGCTACAGAATACTACCAAAATTTATACCAAAGCCGTAAAGGTGACCAAGTAATAAAAGAATATAATTCGGCAGATACGGACGAGATAAACACAATCCTTAAGGAGGAAACCATAAAATCAATTGAAACACAAAAACTAGATAAAGCACCTGGATCAGATTTGGTCACAAATGAACTGTTAAAAATAACGTTACCAGTGATAGCACCAAGACTAACAGATCTATTCAATGAAATCCTTGAAACGGAAACCATCCCAGAAGACTGGACTAAATCGACCATCATACTGCTACATAAGAAAGGAGACAAAGGCGATATAGGAAACTACAGGCCGATCAGTTTAATGTCCAATATTTATAAAATATTTTCTAAAATCATTCTACAAAGAATCACTAATATACTAGATGAAAACCAACCAAAGGAACAAGCTGGTTTTCGTAGTAATTTTTCGACCATAGATCACATACACACTCTAAGACAAATATTACAGAAATATAGAGAATATAATAAAACGTATTACATTGGGTTTGTGGACTTTAATAAAGCGTTCGATACATTGGAGCATGAGTATATATGGGACGCTCTAGAAAGGCAAAGGGTGCCAGCAAAATATATAAGAATAATTAAAAATGTTTATACAGCAAGCACTGCACAAGTTAAACTTGAATCTACGGGCAACGAGTTTCCTATTGAAAGAGGTGTGCGTCAAGGAGATCCTATATCGCCTAAATTATTTTCGGCGGTGCTTGAGATGATCTTTAGGAATCTAAACTGGACTAAAAACGGCCTCAACATAAATGGCGTGAATCTCAACCATCTACGCTTCGCAGATGATTTGGTTTTGTTCTCAGAAGACGCCGAAACGCTGGGACTAATGTTGCAGCAACTATCTGATGAAAGCGCCAAGGCCGGTCTGACAATGAACCTAACTAAAACTAAAATTATGACGAACGCCCAGCAAACAGTAAACAACGAACAAATAACAGTAAATAACGAACAAATAGAATATGTGACGGAGTATATATATCTGGGCCAACTTATATCTACAGATAATTGCATGGAAAAAGAAATAGAACGAAGAATAATGAATACCTGGAAACGGTTTTGGTCTCTGAAAGAGATAATGAAGGATAAAGATATGCCAATGTCAGCAAAAAAGAAAGTGTACGAAATATGCATTATGCCATGTTTACTTTACGGGTGCCAGACATGGGCATTAACAGAACTACAAGAACATAAAATAAAAGTCTGTCAAAATTCAATTGAAAGAAGTATATTAGGTATAAAAAGAAGAGATAGAGTAAAACTGCAGGAAATTAAAATGAAAACGAAATTTAAAAATGTACACACGACTTACCGACAGCTTAAATGGCGTTGGACTGGGCATATGCTAAGGGAAAATAGAGACAAATGGACAAAGATAGTGACAGAATGGTATCCAAGGGGAAACAAAAGAAATCGAGGCAGACAAACAATAAGATGGGAAGATGATATCCGGAAAATAGCTGGTCCAGTATGGACTCGTTTAGCTAGAGACAGAGATGCGTGGAAATCTTTAGAGGAGGCCTATGTCAACAGACAAGCTGTTCCACAGAAACACCAGTTGCCGATAGATAACAACCAAGTTAGTTAGAAAGAATGTTTAATTTTAGGAAGTAGGCATGTCAAGAATATTTTAATGTTTATTTGTTAAGAAACAGCAATAAAGGCTATTTTATTTTATTTTATTTTATTTTATTTATTTAAGTACGAGTATTGAATCGAATTCTACTAGACTCTTTGATTAAATTATTTTTGCAGAAAGACACTACTTTAGGATTTTTTTAATATTTTTAGGTTTCTCAACTGCCGATAAGACCTGGCTGCCAGTAGCTGATGGTTATGAAACCCTGAACGTTGAGGCACAGAAGGCTGCTGAGAGGTCTCACTACAAAGTGTACCAAGCTCTGGCTAAACTCCGCCAAGATAAGGTCTTCAGATACGGCCGTTACGACTCTGTGGCTTTCAACAAAGATGTCTTTGTATTCAGAAGGTATGAATTTGCTAAGAATTTGAGTACAGTAAGCTTAATTTGGAGAGAAAATTGCCGCGATTTTAAATTTAAAATCGCGGCAATTTTCTCTCCAAATCACAACAATATGATTTATTTATGTGAAAATTGTTCACTGAATAATAAGAAACATACACGTGTTCATAAAAAAGTTCGCTACTAACAAATAGTACAGTAGAATATTTAAATGATGGCCATAAAATAATTGTTATTTTTACACAAGACATGGTTTTTGTTTTAAATTTAACATGGATTTACCATTTAACTTTTGAATTCCTGCATCAGATTTCTTAATAGGTATGTTATTTCTTTTCTCAACTTTGTTTCGTCGGCACTGACTTAAATCTTACAGTGTAATAGATTATTAGGTACATTTTTTTTTGTGCGATGTTTTTATTATTACCAGATTCTTCTGCATTATTTCGACTGTAAAAATAACCAATTGTCTTCTTCAATTCATTTCCCAGATGGTACAATGACGAGACTTACCTCGTGGTGGTAAACATGCGTGACACTGACTACGAGATTGACCTGACCTACTTCGAAAATGTGATTGGTGACGTCAGCGTCGTACTGAGAAGCATCCAGTCACCCAAAAATGAAGGGTGAGATTTTAAAATATAATTATTTTGGAAATTTGATAGCCTGTTTGTGATTTGATAGCTGTATTGGGTGTATTTCTACTAATTCAACTGTTTGAATTACTTTTATATGTACATTTCAGTTCTAATATGTAGTTAAAATAATGTATAAAATTTTTACGAGTGCGATAAACTTTGGTCGGTCAAGCATTTTTCTAAAGCCAAGTTTTGCTAGTTGATTCTATTACATTAGTTTCAATTCTTTAATCAACTACCATTCTTTGTATTTTAATGTGGGTGTCTTATTTCTACGCATTTAATAATTTCTATTCGTTTTCTTACAGTGATGTTTTCAACGCATCCTCAGTTCCTGTCGTCGGCTATGAAGGAATCGTACTCAAGTTGTAATGACCTGTGTAAATAATTTATTGATTGTTTTATGTTTAAGCTGTTGAATAAATAATGTAAAATATACAACTATCTTTTATTAAACCAAAGACCGAGACCGTTTATGACTGTGCTATCAATTTATTAAAAATAAAAGTATCTAACTGCAAAATATAAGCTGTGAAACTGGCTTTTTATATCCTATTTCTTAATAGTGGTAACTAAAATAATTAATTACTGAGCTAATCAAAATAATGTCAAAATATTAAGCAATTAAAAAAAAAATCGTTTGCATTTTCCAATATTGTTACTTCCTTAGCATCTTGGCAAAGGTGCATTCTGTGCTATTCTAGACACGAGATCAAACTGTATCATATCAAAACATTATTAGATAATCAAGTTTGCCCGAATAATCTTATCAGATGGTTATTGCTCTCAGCTCGTGATTATCACGCAGTTATGCAACGCACCTTGTTTCTAGGCATAAGGCAATATTAATTTGCATTTATAAATATATAAATAACTAGCTTCAACTCACGGCTTCACCGCGTGAAAAGGTTTCCCTGAGTTAATCTTGATTGCAAACTACCGATTTACACATGCATTATGTATCTCTTTTTACTGCAAAAGGAGGCCGCAACAAAGAAGGGGAAAGAAAACAAAAACAAAATGAGACAAAAAAAATGTTTGCAAAACAAATCTCTAGAACAAAAAATGAAACCTTAACTATCACTTATCATAACTCGAAGGATTACATTTCTTAGTAAAAAGAAATCTACTGTCAAATATATCTATTACAAGAGTTCTTCAGTTATTTATCGGTATTTATCTCTTTATCTGATATCAGTTTGTATAAATATCTTTGATGGGAACATCTGGTGCATTCCATGGCTGTTATGGGGTGAGTATCTGACATATTTTATTTTGTGTTTTAATTATTTTTACCTCATAAAAAACTACGTTAACGAGATTTCTTAAATAAATATTATTAATACAATATAGCTTTAGTTTAATCGAATAAGTAATAAGAAAAAATCTATTAACGTTTTGATAATAAACCGATAGCAAATAAATAACGAAACATTAATCTGACGTAAAGATATTTGCGTTTCACTTTCTAGGATCAAAATGCGGTGCATGCTGTTTTTGCCGATGGTGTTGGCGTTGGCACTTAGTGCTAACGCTGACAAAGACCTCGACTGGTGGGAGACTACTATCTTCTACCAGATCTACCCCAGATCTTTCAAAGACAGCGATGGCGATGGAATTGGAGATTTGAATGGTAAAGTACTCATCAAAAATATACTATTACATCAAAATATGACTAAGGTCTGAGACATGCGGAAAATATCTTAGAATGATTCATTAAAATCACGAATTAACCTGTGAAGAAGATCTATTAATTTTGCTTTGCTTTTTTCTGCAGGAATTACTGAAAATCTTGAGTATCTGAAAGAGATGGGCATTGGAGCTACCTGGTTGTCGCCAATTTTCAAATCACCGATGTACGATTTTGGCTATGACATTGCTGATTTTTACGCTATTCAAGACGAGTACGGTACCATGGAGGACTTTGAAAATCTCATGGCAAAAGCCAAAGAATTAGGTAAGTGACTACGATAAACAGAATCTTTATATAAACGTTCCTCTGAGAAATTATGAATTAAATGAGCGACCACTTAATTTAATAAATTAAGATCCCTTTGACAAAAAGGTAGTAATTTATCTTCATGATTATAATTTCTTTATAAATTCATAAGCAGGGTTTAATTTACCAAAAAGGTTAACCAAAATCGTGAAAAATCTTTTGCGATTATTTATAGTAGACTTTTAGCGGCAAAAATAATGATATTCTCAAGAAAAATATTTAAGAGATGCTGACCTTTCTCTATTGTTGATACTTCGTTGACATTTGCAAGTTCTGCGAGCAATTCTGATTATTGCTTTGCGACTTGTATATGTTTACTGTATGAATAGAAACAAACAAGAAATACAAACAGGAATGTTTATGTTGTAGATATTAAAGTAGTTTTGGATTTTGTACCGAACCACGGTAGTAATGAAAGTGTGTGGTTTGAGGAGGCGCTGAAAGGGCATGAGAAGTACTACGATTATTTTGTTTGGGAAGACGGAGTAGTTGATGACAATGGAAATTTGCAACCACCTAATAACTGGGTAAGTGTACTTTATTTAAACAATCAAATTGTATGATATTGATATTGCAAAATTTCTTACGTTTCAATTTCTATCTAATTTCAACTAAGTGTCTCATTTGGCGACCTCCGTAGCGCAGTACACGTGGGTTTGATTCCCACATGACACAATTATTTGTGCGATCCATAAATAGTAGTCACGACTCTTAAATCTAGAAATGTTATACAGGTCAGTGTCTTCCGTAAGAGTGCCTGGGAGTACAGAGAAGAAGTAGGCAAATACTATCTCCATCAATTCGTCATCGGTCAACCCGATTTGAACTACCGCAATCCCGACGTTGTAGAGGAAATGAAGAACGTTGTACGTTTCTGGCTGGAAAAGGGAGTCGCTGGCTTTAGAGTTGACGCCATTGCTCATTTGTTTGAAGTAGACAAGGCGCTGTATGGAGGCAAATACCCTGATGAACCTAAAACTGGTCATACGGACGATCCAGATAACTATGACTACTTAGACCATATTTATACCAAAGATCATGATGAAACCTTTGATATGGTATATCAATGGAGGGAAGTTTTTGATGAAATTGGTCAAAAGGATGGTTTGACGAGAGTGATGATGACTGAAGCTTATTCCAGTCCACAACTGACAATGAGGTACTTTGGTGAAGGTGATCGTGAAGGAGCGCAAATGCCTTTCAACTTCGTAATGATTTCTGATGTCAATGGTGATTCATCCGCTGCCGAAATCAAATATGCTCTGGACAAATTCCTGACATTCAAACCAATTGATAAATTAGCTAATTTTGTGGTAAGTATTATTTATGAAATCTGTAGTTCTGTGTTTCGCTCTTGTTCTTTTAGTCATTTATTTATTATTTCTTTCTAGGCTGGAAATCACGACAATAGCCGTGTGGCGTCTAGATTCAGTCCAGAATTGGTTGATGGTATCAACATGATATTGCTATTGATGCCTGGTATTGCAGTCACATACATGGTAAGAATTTTGAACGGTATCTGTAGTCTAAGTATAAAATTTAAAATCACTCTTTCTTTCCATACATATGTGGCTAAAACAATATAAAATAGTAAATGTTTCGGATAAGTGATATAAATAGATCTTTATAAATATTGGAATTTTAGGGTGAAGAAATTGGCATGGTCGATGGCTACGTAAGTTGGGAAGACACAGTAGACCCTAGCGGCTGTAATACCGATGATCCAATCAACTACTGGAAGTCTTCTAGGGACCCTGAACGTACACCTTTCCAGTGGAATGCAAACAAAAACGCAGGTAAACATTTTAATCATTTAAATGTCGTCTCTAAAAATACTAGCTGACCCGCGCCACTTCGCTTGCGTCACATAAGAGAGAACGGGTCATAATTTTCCCTGTTTTTGTAAGATTTTTCGTTGCTACTTCCGTTCCCAATGGGCGTAGCGTGATGTTATGTAGCTTAAAGCCTCCTCGATAACTGGTCATTCAACCCAAGAATATTTATTCAATTCAAAGCTGTAGTTCCTGAGATTATCGCGTACAAACAAACAAACAAACTTCACAGCTTTATAATATTAGTATAGATAAAAGTACTTTCTAACATAAAAAACAACTTTTAGGTTTCTCTGTTGCTGACAAGACCTGGCTTCCAGTAGCCGAAGGTTATGAAGAGTTGAACGTGGAAGTCCAGCGTGCAACGGCAAATTCCCACCTAAACATCTATAAGGCTTTGGCTTCTCTTCGCGCTGAAGCCGCCTTTAGACACGGCAGATACGAATCTGTTGCTTTCAATGATGGCGTTTTTGCTTTTAGGAGGTCAGTTTCTATTTTTTTAGTCCATTTCTGTCACACTGCTGGGCAAGGGTTTCCTCCCAAACGCGGGAGGGGTTTAGCCTTGAGTCTACTATATTTTATTGATCTCTTTTGCATCATCTTGTACCGAGTACCACTACACTGTGATTAAATTAATCATAGATAAAATACCGATATTTGTAATTCATGTTTCTTGCCGAGTTTATAGATCTTAAAATTTTAATTTCCACTTTCATTTATTCCAGTAATCCACTTGATTTGTGTCATTATTTATTCACCTCAACCAGTGTTACTGTCTTAACTTTTTGATACCATTTGATTAGGTCACCTGTGCACGTGGCTGACCGATGTTTAGAACAGTGAAGTCATACAAAAATATTACTATAATCTTCATGTTATTTTGTTTACCTAATTTTTCCATGACATTATCTGAAACCCAAATACCTACTTGAGATATATCTATCTTAACTTATAGACATGACATTATTATCAATGGACTAACCACTTGTAAGAATTTTGTTACTATAGACGGTGTTATTGTTTTTTTGAACGGATATTTCTTGTTGCAATGCGATTACGGATTTTTGATAACATAACTTATGTAATACGGCTTTAAAAAAAACGTTTGTCTTTTGTATACGATATCTTGGACATGTAATAACAGAGTTAACAAATTATTTGCGAGCGCTCATAAATGCTTTTTTTTATTGGGTACCAGGTTGCTTCATCTAATTTTCTGAAAGCAGTACGCTTTGTTTCTTCTGGGGCTATAATATCACACTACCTTTTGCTTTATTAAGCCGCTTTCACGCGAGTGATGATGAATAAACACACACATTTTTACAAAACAGGTGGTCTAGATGTATACCGAATACGGGAATTAACGCGAACACACATTTTACCTTAAAATGCCACTCGCCGTGGTCTGCCCACAGCCTGCGACCACGGCGAGTGCAACCTGCGCCGAAACGTTAGGCATTTTAAGGTAAACTGCGTGTTCGCGTTAATTCCCGTTTTATTTAATACATTAAACATGCAACGCGACAGTTTAAAAGTTATGAAGGTGGTCAAGATATTCTAAAAATAGATTTCAACACGTTCTTGCCTAGATTCAATACACAAGGAAATAATATGGTGAAGATATTCCACATAACCTTCAATAACTAACAACTTGACGTTGATGTATGAGCTTTCTTCGTGGAACATATCGACGGCTAATAAATTACTCAATGCAATATTTAGACGTCATACACCATAAGGCATGTTGTTTGCATCATTTATTATGACGTTTAAATAGTAGTCTTTGCATTTATAATTCTGAATGACTTCCTCGTTGTATGACCATTTCCGGCAAATAACATAAAAATATCTAATATTTATTGTCTTTAAAGGCTTTAACTTACAAGTCAATCAAAATGTACCTCAAATCGAATACGAATTGAAATTAGCGTTTGTATTAAGTATCGCAAACTCGTTTGAACTGTCAAGAACACTAATATAAACGAATTAAAATATGCAATTTTGAAAAGGGCACATCTTCTTCTACAAAGTCATAACGCATGTGCCCTTTTGGAAATTTGCATATCCATATTGAAATACACAGTCACTTTTTTAATTATTTATGTGATAATATTTGAATATAACTTGTTTTTTTTTCAGGTGGTATGGAAAAGACAACTACATAGTGGTTGTGAACTTCAGAACCGATGGCTACACAATTGACTTGAGCTACTTCGAAAATGTGGGAGAAAACGTTGAAGTGGTCATCAGCAGCATCGAATCTCCTAAGAATGCAGGGTAAGTAATATAGAGCTAGATTATTTTCTAAATATTTTTTCGAAAGACTCGTCTCTTATCAATAGTTTAACCACTAGCCCCTACTATTTAAGTAATATTGAATTTCGGGCCCGTATTTTTCACACCCCTGAAAAATGTCCTTTAGACTTTCGGGTTTTGTTTCAGATGAGATTTCGTGATGATTGATTTTATTGTATAAAGATGTTTGATACCCTACATCCTGCAAATAGCTTTTCAGTCACCTAGAAACTTCCAGCTTGTAAAGCCGTCCTATGTTGACTCATTGAAATATTCGACTGCCGCAGTGGTTAAGGTCACCTCGCCGCTGTCATTGCGTCGGGTCTTGGGTTCGATTCACATTCGATTTGTGTCCGCTGTTTGTAGATTTGTAAAACTCCTGGCGATACAAGTGCAATTATTATTGCGGGAATTCTCTTTAAAAAAATAATAATTAGAAACTCTTATTAATTAATTCATAAAAGTTTTTCTCTATACAACCATTATTAGATTGCATCCACTGTTGAGTCAGAAATCTTGTGACATTACCGCTTGAAATGCCAGAAAGTTCGAATCTGGAGCTAACATTATTTGGTTTATGTTTCCTCAAAGTTCAAGAGAAATCCACTCTCAAACTTAGGGAGTGTTTGCAGCGCATCCGGAGGTAAAACAAACTTATTTGGCTGAGAAAGACTTTCAAAGTCAAAACAAAAGTTACCATCGAAATGGATAGGAAAATTAACATAACAACGGAACGATTCATTTCTTAGAATTTTAAAGATAGCTTCTGCCTGCTACTTTTCTCGCGTGAATAGATTTTCCGTGGTAAAAGTATGCTATGTGTTAATCGAAGCTATACAATATCTGTGTAAATTTCGTTCAGTAGTTTATGCATGAAAAAGTAACAAACTTACAAACATCCATCCTCACTTTTGTCTTTATAATATAATATTATTGAGGTATATTTTCAAATAAAATTTTACAACGTTTCTCATTTTATTTTCAGGGACGTGCTTCAAGCGAACAAACTGGAGATCCTTGACAGTGAATCTTTAGTGCTCAAAGTTGTGTAAAGTACTACACTTCCAATCAAAAAAGTTGTGTAAATTTCCTAATAAAAAAAGTATAAATAAAACTTTTTAATAACAGCTATTACGTATATAATATTTCCCAACCTCTGAGGAAAATCAAAGCTGTGTACTAGTAATACTAGGTACCAATCCTAATACTAGGTAGTACTTATACCAGGTACTAATACTGGGAACCAATAATACTAGGTACCGATACTAGGTATTAATACCAATACTAGGTAGCAATTTATATTCTCTAGAATATGCATAAAACGGGCCATTTTTCAGCTGATTTTATTAGATATTCCAAGAGTATAAACTGTTACTGTCCTACCGCTTCTGTGTTCACAGCCTTAAAATATGAAAGCATTGCCTAGAAAACTGGAACACTTATAACTTTATGAATGCTATCAAAAGTTGCCATAATATTTAAATGTTCTTCAATAAAATGCTGTTCCCCGTCTTATTTATCCTTCGTTTTCATTTCCATTATTATTCTTTATTAGAAACTCTTCGTTGAATTGTTTTCATATTTCTTTGGAGTGAAACATTAAGGGCCGGTTCCACGAATTTTAATTACTTATTTAATAGATAAGTGTTAGATAGTGTCACCAAAAGTATAAAAGCAACTGCGGTAATTCCACCTGTAGCCTAATTTCCTGCTATCGTAATCATCGAGTATCGAGAGTTTGACATTTAAAATGAACTGCAATATTAGTTCCTACGCCGCCCACTAGAGGCGTTGATTACATTTTCATACAGCATTTCTAGATAGCTAGCCGGTGTATATGTTACTGTAAAAGCCCGGACTGTGGTCAATCCTAAGATTTTCCGGTTAAACCTAAGATTTACCAACTCTCAACGGTAAAAGTCCGAATAACTCTATTATTTCGAACTTTTACCCCTATTCACTTGGTAAATCTTAGGATATACCTCAAGGGCAGGTAAATGTAGCTAATATGAAATAATTTAATAGTTATAAAGAAGGAGTTTTCGGCAAACCGACATGGGTAGGTTAGGTTAGAAGGCTGAGGTGGGAGCGAGCGAAGCGAAGCTCCCACCTCAGCCTTCGTGGTTATTTTTTTTTAAACCACCCAGAAGGAGGAGCCCCGCAAAGCGGGGCTCCGGTGACATCTTCAAACTCTCATTATAATTATGTTATGGCATATAATTATATCCCTAGCAATATCATTATATTACGGCTCAAACACATTACAATATGACTTTATCAACTTTTACCGTGTCATTATGTAAATCCTAAGATTTGCCAATTAAATGGTGGTAAAAGTTCGAAATAAAAGAACGTTCGGACTTTTACCATTGAGAGTTGGTAAATCTTAGGTTTTACCGGAAAATCTTAGGATTTACCACAGTTCGGGCTTTTACAGTAACATATATATTCGATAGTAGAAGAAAGAAGAAGTAGTAAAATCGAGGTTTAGATGTCTATTAGTAAACTTGCATGTATGTTAATAATGGATTATCTGTGTTAAACCGTTGAACACGTGAGTGATACATGTTTGTGTATCACACTTGATTCGGATTAGATTGAAGAGGATCATTTGAATACTAGGAAGACCACATCAGAGAAATGCATGAGTGATTTGTATAATACTTGAATGTATCAAACGCCTGGTCTAAAATCTCATAGAGGATTATTTTGGTTTCCTTTTAGTAGCACGATTTCTCTCTAGTTCTATCGACTATTGACAAGCGGCTAGGTATCGAAAATTTTGTTTCAGTTTTCAGATCAGTGCTCCTAGAGGGCGCCGTAGGATGCAGTACATTTTAAAAATGACAAACTCTCGATACTCTATAGTACCGACTTTTGAGAATCGCGCTACAGGGAACTATTGATAAAGCTTAATCTTCTTCTTAGCGTGTCGATGGCAAACAAATTAAAGTATTAATATTTCAAATAGTGTATGACACTTTCTGTTTTGCTATACACTGCCAGCCCAGTATTCAACTACGTGTACGGCGTTTTCTGTAAAGCTTAATAGTCAAGGCAGACAAAAAGTCACAATTTTGAATACAGTCATTGCTTTACTTACAATACCTGCCATCTAGCATAACGTTTATCGTAACTGTAAAAGAATATTAGCATTATTTAACTTACAATTACTTTGAGCATATTAATAGCCGCCTTTGTAGCGCCTCCTGGAGCCCTTTCAAACCGGCATTTAACCAGCAGTTATGAATATAGAAAATGTTTTGATAATTAGTTTACAAAATACTGATATTATTCGTACATAGTAATGACCTATTTATACAAACGCTTCGTTTATCCGTTAATTAGTCATTTAGAATAATATTAATTTTAAATGTGCTCCTTTGAACTTAAGATTATTGAAAATAATTTTAGAGAGTATTTGTATTTTGTACTGCCTAATCCAATGTTTTGTTTAACTAGGACTAACGATTACGGAACTTAACCCATATCTTCCCACCGCCCCATTTAAGGTGCACTTATATTTTATACGATAAAACCTGAATGTTAACAATTAACGATAAAGGACAATGGGTAATGGTGGGCCCACCTCTCAATAGAAGTGAGATACATATGAATGAATAGGTATTTTCATGCAGAATAAAACTTAGTATTACGACTAACGTTAAAAGTCAGTACTTTCGGAGTTATACTACCTATTATACTGCCATAAAAATGATCCCAATCTAAGCAATTATTTATCGTAGTTTACTTCATTAAAATATTAACACTACCGAGGCTTAAACTGTATTGTGTATAATCATCGCTTATCTCTCTAGCAGCTCCCCTCTCTAGCACCCCACCCCTCCAAAGGATACAATCACGCCACGTAAGAGCAAGAACATATTATTGCTATATATTAATTGATCGAAACCAAGTTGGAAGAAACGCGATAACACAATATTATTGCACTTGTTTGACCGGACGGCGAACTGTGGGATCGTGCGCTCACATCATATCTTTGATTTGGTACCTAGGAGTTGGAAGATATCAACCATTCGTGGCCCCCGCGTTTTTCTTAAATGATGTCATTCTTATTGATGAAGAAGACGAATAATTAATCTTGTTTTAAAGTAAAATACATGTATTATTAGTATCATTACTATTTTACCTTATAAATAATATGATAATCTGAGACGACTTTAAGACATCGTAGCTCCGAAAGTACTAACATTTGACCATAGTTTAGTTAGTAAATAATGTTCCGCTAAAAAGGCCTATCCAACGGTAAATCATATGTTACTATTGAGGGGTGGGCCCAGATTCCATACATTTGTTTCCCATCCTCCTTTTATAATTTTATTATATACTAGACATCTTTGCGGATAATCTAGTAGTAATTGGCAGCGATTGTGGTCATTAGTATTTTTTTTATAAAATTCCGAGTTTGGTCAATTTCGAGCAACACGAGGGGCAGGAAAAGGTATGTAATAACTATTATATTTATTATTCATAATTTTAGTGGGGCGATGTTTTGGTAAGTAATAAGGTTATATTATCAGGTAATAATAGTAACATAAAGTTATTTCATTTTTTTATGTGAATTTTACAATGTTCTATTGAACGCCCCATTTGAGGTGCGTTGGGAACAGAAGGCACCATGATAATTTGTTTGAACAATTTTATTGGAACATAGTTTATATAAAATTAGGAGTTATTACTTTTGTTTTTTTTAGTTACAGGTTGAATATCAGTGAATTCTATCAGCTTTAGAAGACGATAACATTACAATTTCAGCTAATATTTATATCACGCTACCTGAAAATGACGATTTGAGTGACGAAAATAGTGGAAGCAAGGATGCAGGGGCGATTTATAATCTTGCGCGTCGCTAATTGTTGGCTGAAGCCGAAGTTCGACATACGGTTTCATCATCAGAAGTTATGTGGTAAGGCAATGTGGACGACTGTTGGACGTCAAGGGGAAAGGCGAAGCGGTGAAGACCCCTATTTGATCCGATATGTCTGCCGCGCCCCTAAGAAAGCTAAGACTATGATCAAGAGGAAGGAAAGGATCATTATATTATCAAAACGGAACTCAAATTTGGTGTCGTGAATGCCACAAAAGCCTAATTTTAGGAGCCGCTAATGAAGGTTTTGCGTAATTTTACGCACATTGCCTGCAATATTGCCTCACAATTCAATATTTTTTGTTTTACTGATTTCTTTTTTATTTATTTATTTATTATTTAATATGATTACTTGTAATTTTATCTATTGGTTTGATATTCCATAAATAAAAGTGATATAACATAACAACAGGTAATTTTTTCTCTATACATATACCAGTGACATATTATCCCAACGCCCCATTTAAGGTGCGGTACTGAATTTCAGTTACCCTACAACCCTAAAAAATTTGACGCCTATTTTTGTTTTATTGAAAGGCTACTTTATATAAAAGTGTAAAGAAAACAATGTATTTTTGAATATTTATTGCCTTGGGAAGATATGGGTTAAAGTTATGTTCGATTATAGAATGTATCAAATTCAACATAAATTATGTAACGTGATTACCAATATCTTTGTATTGTTACAAGATCGGTGTACGGGGCCCATTCTTGCATAAAGGAAACAATATCAAGCGAAATATCAAGTGTTTCAAGTCCCTCTGCTGACACCTGAAAGTATAGACCAATTTTATAAAAACGTACTTTAGTATGAAACCTGATTTTCACAGAGAATTCAATGTTAGAGGATTTGCGGTACAATTCGATGCATTGCGGGGAAGCAACAATTGTCCGGAGGATTGCGGCTCACCATAATATCACGTACGCTTTGTGCGACATCTATCGTGAATGTATAACAACTCTCGTGCATAGCTCAGTATAGTACAAACATGTATCATACAATATACACATGTACAGTATAGTATGAACATGTATACAACATAGGAACGCTACAATATGTCGGCTTGATTCAGACATGAAGAGGCGTTTAGCTTGCATATTGTAGAGATATTAGACAATCAGATCGTGCTATTGACACTAATACGTCTTTGAGATTGAAATGTCTTCAATAGTTATGCTATGGTTTGATATCGAGGACATAATAATATGAGAATGGCGCAGGAATTGGACTAACGCTTAGTAGCTAGACCTTTTTGACCATACCAATGTGTTACTGAACAGTCAACAGCGTAGAAATTTGAACAGTTTACTTTAACATTTCTCATATAACCCGGCGAGACGGTAGATTCGTCCGGCAGTGAACATGAAGTGACAGTTTTAGCTACACTGCATCCAAGCTGCATGCATTTCCAGTAGAGCACATAGGAGACAGGAGTGCGAATAATAAGTAATAAAGACTTTAAAGTTCAAACAAATTTATTTCGTAGAGATATTGTAACACATACAACTCAGGGGTTTATCAAGTATGTCAGTTGACAACTAGTGTACGCCTGATTGAGGGTCTTTCATGGTGTTAATCACTACTATCTGAGGGAGAAATCAGTGCTCGGCATAGTGTCTTTAAAATAGTTGTCAACTGAAATTCGTGATAGCGTGAATTATTAGTATTGTTACAAGTCTGGATTTAGGAATTAATATTTCCGCAAAAGTTTACCATAACTGTTAATACTACACAACAACATAGTCCAGAATGGTCCTTAACTAACAATAAAGATATCTCTCTGCCCTTAATCTGTTAACGTTGGGATAATGAATACATTACTATGCTAATCACTAAGAAGTTACGTTCAGTATCACTTCCTCGGGTTAATGACCTTCTCGAAACGGGCTGACCCTCTATGAACCCATATCTATACTATAATACGTATTGTGTTTGACTGACACTATGCGAGGAATATTTTGCGAAAATCTGAAAGAACACTATATGATGTGAGAAAGGATAATTCCTCTCGTGAATAATTTAGAGCATTTCCTAAAGCACCAATTACAAAACAAGGACTATTGTAGAGCTGTGTTTGCTTGAAAGTTTTTTAAGGACTAAATAGAAAATTCGTAAGAGTAATGAGGTAATCATATTATTTTTGACCCTGAGCAACAGCATTCATATCGTTAACTATTCATCAAAAATTCTTAAATCTATAAAACTCTAGAAGATTGGAGACTAGTTAGAAACGTTAAAACATCTACTATACTTCCAAATTTTCAAGCAAAAATGTAACACACATTTTCGTCCTACAACATGAATGAATAAAACATTCTGTCGAATTGTATTTGCAGAAGAAATAGATTTTGTTCTGTCTTATATAACTCTGAAACTACTTAAGAAGTCCTTGTAAGTTTTACGCGATAGATTGTATTTATTTTGAATCGACTTTTTTGCATTTTTTATGAAACAAAAGCAGGGTGGTAGCCATAATAATTATGTGTAAGTATGCACCATTGAGTTATAAGTGTTTATAATAATTTGTTCGAAAATATATTCATATCTATAACACAATATTTGGCTCAAATACATAACAGAAATAAATGATCGTGAGTTACTTTAAACATACATACATACATGGAATAATACATTTTCCCATACCCAATGTGAGGTTTTCAGTGCCTCGATTCTCTACTACTATCGACTACCGACAACCGAACTGTCATCGAGAAATTTTGTATGAAAATCTGGTCAGCGCCTCTGACGGGTGTCGAAGGAAACATTTTGGCAGTACATTCTAAATGTCAAAACTTCGATAGCTAGCCGGTTGTCGGTAGTCGATAGTGGTACAGAATCGAGGTCAGAAATCTTACATTAAACATAACACTATTTCCATGCCATTTATTAAATTGTTAGTTCCGGAGCTATTACTACAAGTTTCATTGACATTCAATAGCAAGTTTTTTAAAGTAACTTCCTATAAATAAAATTTTACTTTCCTTAGCCATCACTATTCAACTTACATTACAAAACATATGCAAATGAGGCTAAAGTTCAAAGGTCGTAAGTGCCTTTGACCCTTAATTAAAAGACCAAACAATGGTTACCCTTTACACTGACAGCTCTTGTCTTTATAACGTGTTAAATGATTTATTAGCTGCTTTGTGCAAAGGAAGGATGTGTGAGGTGATTGTTCACCTGTGATGGTCTACAAACGAAGCCCAATATCATGATACCTACTAATATTATAAGTGCGAAAGTTTGTGAGAATGTAATTATGAATGGATGTTTGTTACTCTTTCACACAAATACTACCAAACCGATTACGATGATATTTGGTATATAGGTACCTGAAAACCCAGAATATCACATAGGCTACTTTTTATCCCGCAGTTCTCGAGGGATCGGGATTTACACGGGAAGGGTTTCCACGCGGACGAAGTCGCGGACGGCCTGTAGTATAACATATATTATATCGTATATCGTTTTAGATGTTAGGATGTTCGAATGGATGTTTGTTACTCAATCACGATTTTCATTATTTTTTTTTCTATTTTATTATTTCTTGTTTTTCTATCCCAGAAATATGTACATCCGTTCCCCAAACAGAATCGTGGGCAATGAATAGTTAATTATAATAACAAAATAAAGCTTAGTTTTCAAAACAACTATAATCATAACATAATTAATTTTCACTAATAACACAACTAATCCAATTAATTGAAAAGCGGAAAATGTTAACAAATTGGTTGTCAGGATTTAATTTGAATTTCAAATTAACTTGTCGAGCGTTAATAGGTAATTTGATTATAATTTATGCACAACACTATGATTTTATTAAAATACTTGAAAATTTGTTCATATTAGAACACTAACAAAGCAATTTCATAAAGTATTGGCAGGTTTTCACGAAGTTAAATTTATTATAAAAAATATACGAAACAATTATGTATGACTAGAAGCTTTGATGCCAGCAGTGATAATAAATTTATTATAAACATTTATTTACATTGTAAATAATCATTATTGAAACAGTTAAAAGGAAACCATTCCTTTTAAAATTTAATAATCGTATTTGGTAATCCAGACATCATACAGACATCAGACACAATTTTGCGTTAGTTGCAATCACCAAATCAAAAAAAGTAGACAAACCTGTTTCTATCCGAAAAATCCGTAACAAACAAATCACAGGCCTAATAAAATACTTACATACATATTACTTCACTAGCTGACCCGCGCAACTTCGCTTGCGTCACATGAGAGAGGGTCATAATTTTCCCTGTTTTTGCGTCGTAGCGTCGTAGCGTCATATAACCTATAGTCTTTCTCGATAAATGGGCTATCTACCACTGACAGATTTTTTAAAAATCGATCCAGTAGTTTCTGAGATCAGCGTGTTCAAACAAACTGTTCAGCTTTATAATATTAGTATAGATATAGTAGACTTATTATGATGCGTATATTCGTAACACCTCACACCTCATTGCCCGCATGGCTACTTTAGGAGTAAATGGACCGAACACGGTTACTCGCTAAAAGTTTCGGAACATGCCTTTGAATCGCAATCTCGGTTCCCTTATAAGGGAATAATGTATCGGATGGCTGGAGCATCATTAGTGAGTTAGGGGAACGCTACACTGAAAGCTATGATGCATAAACTAGTAGGTAGTTAGTAGTCATCATTTTGTGTTTGAAGTGATAGAAAATAAATTGAACGAAACATTTAAAATGCAATGCAGTATTTGCATTAAAGTTCCGTAGGCTTTCGCTTACTCATATGGGAATGAATTGTGTGTGAATCTAAGTAAATAAATCGCATCGAAAATCAAATCTTCTGAGTTAAAAGTTCTTATAAAAAACTCTACCAAATTTTTTTGGTATAGCTGATTTTACCTTGTGCTAGATAAAAGATAACTTAATCAATCAGTCATATTTACCAACTAATATTTTCTGACAATTAAACCAAAACAAACAATCATTTACAATCAGAATCAAAACTTCAGTGACATAATTTACCAAAGACAACTCTAAATCTCACAATACTCTCTGAACCAATTTAAACAGAAATCCCGCAAAGGTCGTTTAAAATTATGAAAGTTCCGCGACAGCTGTGTGAAGTTCTGTGACGTCACGAGTCAGTAATTTAAACTGTACGTATGGTAAAGTTCATGTATTCATCACAACTTTAAACTAACTATTTAAACTAGGTTTACATGACTTAAAACTTATTTTACTATTTACTTATATGGGTGGAGTCTTTGCGGTACGACGTGGCTCAAATTTATTGAGTTATAAAAAAAATTAAGATGAAAATTGTAAGATTCCGGTCAAGGGAATATTTCAAACGTTTAGTATTAATTTTTCTGCTCTGCAAAGATAAAAATAAGATATTTAAGCATCTGGGGAACTAAACAATTTTGCAATCTAATTTTTAAAGCAATCAAAGGGTTGCTAAATCTTTAGTCGTGGCCAGTGTGTTGAACCCCTCTTCGTTCGGGGAGGAAATACATAACAGGTAGATTTGTCAAGCAATCCTCGAACCTAGACGATTCTTATCATAATAAGGCTAAACAATGTGATGTGGTTAAGAATATAGTACAAAAAACGATACTCAAAATTAATTACAAAGCTACAAATTATATCCGCAATAAAAACCTGGAATACCAGCTTTAAAAAGTCATAAAACCTAGTCGTCTATTCGGTTTCCATTTACAGACACGGTATTAGCTTTGAGAAGGAATTTGTATAGATGTTATCACACTGTGTCGTTATGGGTCTCCCGCGAAAAATGTCACTCTAATTGACGTGTATTACCTATTTAGAACTACGGCTAAGACTTTTAGATTTCTAGAGACCCGCTTTCAGTGAAGAAAACCTTAAAACTGTTTTCCTTAATCTAAGAATAGTTAGGTAAATGTTACTTACAAATCTAGTATGGTTTTTTATTCGCTTTAAAACACTTTTAAGTATAATCTTTCCTTTAATTATTGTTTCCTGTAAACGGACATGGTCACTGAAGGCATGCAATAAAATTTCATGAAAAATGCTGCAACTAATTTAATTTACAATGCCTACGCTACGATTCCACTACGCCTACGCTACGCCTTCGCGTCGCCTCTGCTACGGTTTTGTTACACCTACGCAGAACACATTCCTTTTATAGGCAGCTTCTATATCAAAAGAAGGATAGTGCTTAAGCAAATTGTTCGCTGAGTTTTAATACTACGGAACTGTAGTTAAGAAAAATACAGTCGAACTACGATTAGTTTTTTCTAACAAACTCCGATCGGTGATTTATTAAGCCGTTAGATATTATATGATACTAGAAGTCAGAATGTCATAGAAATATTTGTCGTCGATCAATCTGGATTACATAGTTCGGTTATAGGTAGTCGCATTCTATTGCCTTAATAGATAATCTACGTAATCTTAGATCGAAGGTGTAGATAAGGTGGCATGCCTGAATTTTTAATGGTCGTATCGATTGCAGTTCGCTGAATCGATGACTTTTAGTCTGTTATTTGTAGTGTTTTGCCTGTTCTTGTTATACTACTGTATGTATGTAAAAAGTGTATGCACTCTATATTGTTATGATTTAAATAACTACCTAGTTTTAACATAACATCTGATTTTGTCGCGTTTCTACTTGTGTTGGTACTTCAAAATAGTGCTTTTAAAACGCAAAATTCAAGTTTGACTTGGAAGTTGCACTTGGATATCGCTCTTGTTTGGCTCTTTTAAAATGAAAGCATATATTATTCTATTCTCTAGTTATCTAGTCACAATTAATATCAAGACTTCGACACCAAATACTACATGCTTGAAAGTTGACTACAGAAATTGATAACTTTTTTTTCACTTATTCGTAGGTCATTAACCTTGTATCAAAACAAAGGTCCATGATCTATCCACCTATTTATATTCAGTTTCAAAAACATCATAAACAAACTATTTCGAGCAACTTGCTCTAACTGTTCGCAAAGAAACTAAGTTGGCAAGACGTTGAACTGTCAGGAACAAAGTGCGGCTCATACGTCAGAACCCTTTGACTGATACGAGCTCTGATGGTGAACGGGGTGAAGTTTTTTGATGTTCATATTGTTTTGAGTGTTGGGGAATTTGTTTTAGGTTGCTTAGAAGCAATTTTAGTTAGATATAATAAGAAATTATATACGTATGTCAAAACAATTTTTTAATTAATATTACATAGATACAAAAAATCACGCTTGTAATAATCGGTTATAATCAGTATCGGCGGAATTTGGTGTATGAAATTTTATTTTGCCATTTACAACGTTAGTCTCATGAAATAGGAGGCTATTGCCATCAATATCTGTATGATTAGTGTTTTTTTTTAATATTAATGCAGCCCGTAAAAGTGACAGTTTTGACATGTGAATTTAGTAATAGTTTGGAAATAATTTTGACATAATAGCTGTTGGTGTAACTGTAGAAAACAAATTATTGAATAAGTATATTTTGGAGATATTCAAACAAAATACCGCAGTAATGTTTCACGGTTTTTTTGTCTCAGAGAAACGTCTCTAAATTTTTTTTTTCAAACACAATCTTAATACATTTGCGCATTGAAAAAGATGCACCTCATAAATATTTCTTTTGGAATTCAAAATCATATTTCACGGATTCCAAATAAAGCACGCTTAATATTTCAATTAAAATACTGCGACAAATGTGCATTGAGACTTGCTTTGATGTACCCTTCTTAAATCTTCATAAATTACAAGTGTGTTTGTCATTCTGATGTTATCGCGAAATGACAATTTATTTGAGAGATAAACATTTGGAGACTTAAAAGTACAGGGTACAAAAAAGTTATAGTGTGATGAGAAGCTTGGTTATTTATAATAATTCTTAATGTATAGGCTACAATAATTTAACAGATTGCCTTAAGAATTTCCGTTTAAAAGTTATGATAAATGAATTGTGAGCTAACGGACATTCCTTTTTGCAAGACTTATTAGTACCGAAATAACACCTACGTGGTTAATAAGAAATATAAACTTTTATATATACATTACATATCTACATAAAATATTCCTTTCCACCATAGCGCTAGAAAGAGACCAAAAATATACACATACATACACGTATCTAATAATATAGCATGAGAAAGTATGAACAAATTATACCAGCTTAGATTAAATGAATCTTGTTTTAAAATCCAAAACATAATTTCCACACGACACGATAATATAAAAATGTCTTAATCCCGCCCTAATAATCCCTGTCATTCAATTCCATAAAGTCTTATGTCACAACACAGAGCATGTAACAACAGCTGTTTCGTATCTAATCCTAGTACGAGTGCGTCACACAGACTCCACCTTGAATACGTGCACTGTATTTAAGATGACAATCACAATTGTGACGGATTGAACGTCACATACCTGTTTTATAGGTTTTTATTACTATTGTCTAATCTGATAATATACTGCATTTTAATTTGTTTTCCTACTTGATTACATAATAAATCTATTAGTTACTTTACTTATTGTCCTTTCTTTCTTTCTGAAACGATAAATTAAACGATCAACATTACGGGTAAGGAAGAAAATTGCACGAAAATCAGTTCAGTCGTTTATGAGTTAACTAATAAATATCATATTATTCCTTATCATTTGTAGTAGGCTTCGGTATAGTCGAGAATGCCAGTCATATAGGCAGAACACATATAAAATAAAAAAGTACTCTCAATGTACAAAACAAACCTAAAAATAGAGAGGTGCCACACACTATCGATAACAGTTGCGGCTACCGTTTAATGTTAAAAACGACTATTTATATTCTAATTTATTTTAAGCTCTATAAATCTATCTCCGTTCAGATCTGGAATTAATTAAAATCTGTTTATACGCCGCCTACGTATAACTGAAGAATCAATTAGTGAAATGAGTTATTTCAAATATAGTGGGTGGAGGCGTTTCACATCAGCCAGTTACGCGTTGATTAATTAAACGCTAATAGCATTTTAAATACTTTTTAATGAAAATGTTGCAATACTTGCAGGGTTTTTTTACGCAACCGGCTTTGTAATTTTACAAACGCTTTATTTTGCACTGTACTTACATGTACATAGGACAGTCTGAATACACAAAATTACTGTTTTTAGTAAATATCTATCA
The DNA here is from genome assembly GCF_050436995.1 of Anticarsia gemmatalis. NCBI lineage: Eukaryota > Metazoa > Arthropoda > Insecta > Lepidoptera > Erebidae > Anticarsia > Anticarsia gemmatalis. The sequence goes on from NC_134747.1 coordinate 11,494,188, forward strand.
TGTGTAACGAAGACCTATCAAATGTATAAACTATGTAGACAAAATAGAACCATCCAAAACAATTTTTGTTTAGTTTTTGTTCCACGTGGTTATCGAACATTTTTGCACATACATTGCACTACAGAACAGACGTCGACGTCGTCATAGCAATGCAAATGACATAATAATATGATAGAATCGCATCTTTAGATACGAAATGGAACGAATACAAAGTCCCGTATGATATGAGAAGTGTCAAAAGATCACGATTTTCACGAAGGCACCATAAAGGTAGTTTTAACCTTAAACAAACTACGTTTGTAGGTAAAAAAACTTTAATATGTAGGTACATAAAGATCCGAGATAAAAATAGATCATTACCTATACAGCTACATATTCTTATTATCCGTGTAGGCGGCCCATAACTCCTGCCTTATGGGAATATCGTATGAATAATAAGTTCTAACGCGTTCCTAGTATAATATACATTACTTATAATATCTTATACTTTATGTAAACCTGAGAACTGTAGGGAATTTAGCTCAAATATTTGAATGAACGGTAACTTTTGGCTCGATAGTATCGAACTCCTATCGTTTAAATGTCAATAATCGGTAACTGTTGACATTTAAACCTACGCAAGTTAAGTTTATTTGTGAAACCAGAATACTTTTTTCGCCATTGTTAGCGAGCTTATACGAATATTAACCTCAAAAAATGTATTTCGTTTCATCTTAAATTCTTAACTTTCTTCACGAATCTTGCATCCGAATGAAAACAAATTAACAAATGAGAATATCAATAAAGTATTTTTAGTTTTCTTTGGCATTAAGATAATGGTTTTAAATAAAAATATGGGTAAGTTACTTGCAATATAAAAATTACAAACGAAACGTATAATATTTATTACTCACGAGAACCAACATAGAGCATAAAACAGAACCATGGTTCAAAACAATCATATATAACCAACATCTATCAGCAGAACACGCGTGTTTTAATTAACAACCTGTCACATTGCCGCCATACACCCCTCCCAAGAGAGCGGCTCGTAATTACAACGACGAGTCACGATCTATATCAGCTGTTAAACCGTACACGTGGACTTCGATGACCAGTTACTTGATAACTCCCAGATGATCAAATGATAGTGTAAACTTATGCTCTTAATTTAACTTATGCTGATGATTTGTAATTTTACTATGGTGTTAATATTATAGAGCGACTATACTCGCGCCGTTTTACTGAACTAAGTCATGTCAGTTTATCAAAGTCTCTCGCTCGCACATTGCCACAAATTCCTATGATTCTTTTGATTACGACGACAAAAATCTGCTTGAAGAATTGAGATACACTTGTGGGTCAACTACTCTTGTAATGAACAATGCCTTTTATTTTTTAACTTCTCGTTTGTAAGAGACCAATATCTAGCGACGGAAAGCTGCAAATGCCAACAAAACAAACGGCCTTTCTTCGAACGTGAGTCCTACGCAACAAGACTCAACGCATCTGCGTATTATCAAAAACCCTCCACGTTGCGTGCGAATTGCGTTGCGTTCATGAACTCACGATGGAGATTAAAGTTCCTAAACAATTCAAGGCCTATACTAGTCTCTTTATTTTTGTAATTTAGTAAGATCTAAATATTTACATTTTGTATTGCACAATATTACTTCTATTGAAGAAAGGTTGCGCAATATAAGAATTGCTCTTATTAATGATAATAGTTACTAATGTTTACACATTTAAATTAAAAACGAACTACAATGTTTGTAATAGATCTTTTTTAATGTAGGTCAATGTCAGGAAGAAGACACATAGCGTTGAGTCACTTGGAAAAGCTCGAATATAGATTTAATTTATTTAGTCTTTTTAATATAAAATAAATAAATATTTTTAAAACTCGCGCTAAAAACCCAGTCGGTTTACGACAGTGTACATATTTTATTACAACTGAGTCGAAAAGTTAAGCAAATAAAAAAAAATAGTATTAATAATTGATCCCTTATAACAAGATTTATGGATCCGAATGAAGCAAAATGAGTTTGCAGGGATCGTAGTGCGTAGCGTTATTTGGTCCTTAATTAACACCTGGCAAACATTTTCATTGTATTAAATACTAGCTGACCCGCGCAACTTCGCTTGCGTCACATAAGAGAATCATAATTTTCACCGTTTTTGTAACATTTTTCACTGGTACTCTGCACCTATTGGTCGTAGCGTGATGATATATAGCCTATAGCCTACTTCGATAAATGGGCTATCTAACACTGAAAGAATTTTTCAAATCAGATCAGTAGTTCCCGAGATAAGCGCGTCCAAACAAACAAACAAACAAACTCTTCAGCTTTATAATATTAGTATAGATTAACCATAAAAACTATCCGCACATCAAACTAATTTTAGGTGCAAGGATACAGTCTATCGTTACTAATTGACTGCGACACCTTACGTCTGCGCCGACGCAGCTACACTTACCCAACTTTAATGACACATACCACGGATACACATAGAGTGAGGACGGTTTTGCAATTATTGGGACTTGAGATTTCTGCCTACTATGTGATAGCCTCTTAGACGCACTTCCGTTATTTGCCCTGCAAATCTTAATATAAGTATAGTTTGAAAAACATATATCAATGTCACTACAAATTTTGTATATTTGAAGTTTCGCTTGGGACTACCGAAACGTTCCGTTCACCAGGTAAACTTTAGCACTTTCGGAGATGAAAATATATTGATGTATTCTATTGAGATAATAAAATTAGTAAACCACGTCAAAGAGATTTAAATGGATTGAACTTTTTGACATAAAATTGACCACCCAACACCACGAAAATAAAGATCAGAACAGTCTCTAAAGTATTTACTTTGCTTCCATTATTTGAATGTATGTCATTCAAGATTGATTCATAGTACAGGAGCTGTCAGAAAATCAAAACATTTGTTCATTTTAAACAGAACTGCATTAATCATGTACAGTTTCCACACATTTTGCATGCATCAATAAAACTGTCTGATTTATGAACACCCTGTATTACGTGATATCAGTAATAGATTAATATCAAACTGATTAACGTTTGATTTATCATCATTATTTGATCATCAATCAAATTATAACTTAGTTACAACAGTCAATCAAGCCGTGATTTGTTTTAATACCATTACTCACTTTAGTATCAATTATGAAATAATTTTGACAGCTATAGAAATATATAAACTAACTAAATATCATTTTGAATAGTCTTTAAACTGAATATGTAACTGCTGGGCTATGATATCCTATTGAAACTAAAGAGTACATAGGTATAGTTCAGTATTATATACTTTCATTAAAAGATTCCGTACACCGTGAACACAAAAAATTGCGTATAATAATTAGTAACACTTAAACAAATAAACCTCCCCCCTCTGTTAAACTATTCATAATTTAATTTCGAATAATTTCAGATTAATTCCAAGAATGAGACGCATCAATTTCATTTTTTATCCTTAGATTCATATTATATTTAATTACATAAATTAACTGCAATATTTAGTGCTGCCTCTTAAAAGTTGTGTTTAATTGTAACATTATATACATATAATGTTACAATTAAACACAACTTTACATATAATTGTTCTCTACATTATGCATGAATTACAAAATTAACAAATCCTTTTCAACATTTTAAAACGCGAACTGTGAACGGCAAAAATAAAAGCTGTTTAAGTGTGCGCATTTTAACTTAATGAAGCAGAATTAAACAAAGCCCTTAAGGCTGTATGAGAAAGAACAATTTGAAATACAACACTAGAGTAATTGCTTTAATTCTCAGCACGTAATTCCAACAAATCTCTAGATTAAATACTTAATTGAGCTAAGTAACGTAACAGCCATATTTTGTAATATTACAACGGTAATATAAAGTTCCAGTGGCACGGTTCTCTACAGTCGGTACTATAGAGTAACGAGAGTTTGACATTTAAATTGTACTACAAAAGTAGTTCCTACGACATCCGTTAGGGGCGCTGATCAGATTTTCATGCAATTTTTCTACGATAGCTAGCGGTTGTCGATAGTCAATAGTGAAAGAGAATCGCGATACAGTTGCACATGCTCAATACTAGCAAGAAAATATGCTACTATTGCTCAATTGCTACTTTGCAGCACGTGTGATGATTGACGATAATAAGCGTGCTCATTTCGAGTTTGCTTACAATTTGACAGCTGTGTATAAGTGATTATGGCATGCTACCTGCAGCGCAGGGCAAAAGGAGCGTGCGTTTAGCACGTGTAAACAAGTGCAAAAGCAAACGTACCAGTTTAACCAGCACACTCTTGAGCTTGTAAGCTTACTATTAAGCATGAACTTTTATAATCATGTGTGGCTATAGCTTTATTATTCCTGACATTTGTTTTAAAAGCCATTTTGAAACATTAATTTGGCACGTGGTGTCCTAATTGCTTAACCGCTATTATAGAAGACGCGTTCCTAGGAATACGACCTAAAAAGGGTCGTTTAGTATTATAAATCATCAACAAACATGAATTAAACATGCGAATAAAGCCTGATTTTCTTCTAATGGTTTTTGAAAGGGAAACTATAACAATTGTCAAGCAGACTCACCTGACGACAACCGGCTATAGAGAACTGTAAAGAATCGCGCTACTGAAATTCAAATCAATTTCTTTAGAAAATAAGCCAACGTTGATAATACCTATACCTAATGAGATTCTAAAGTCATCTACGCAAGTAAAAATAATCGTGTTTTTCTATACTCGGGTGTAAACAAAGAACGTATTGAAAAATTTCACGGACCGTTTACGTGCCGTTACCGTACATTTTCCGAATTTCACGCCTTTACCGTCAGCGGTTTGGCGTAAACATCGTGAACATTTCAAACACCCAGGAGAACATAGGCGTAAGTACAAATACGTCATTATTTGTTAAGAATTTTAATGCTATTTAAAGCTTTAGCATGTTTTTATTTCCATTAAGTAAGATGAAGACTTCAGCATACATTCAATATGTGAACCTAAACTATTTTAAAATAATGTATAGTTTATTATTTATTTAAAACTTTCATCCAAAAATGTTCAATGGCAGTCTTAATGCAAAGGCATTTTCTCCCAGACTACCTTAAGGTGATTTATCGGTATATAGCACACTATCAGAATATCTAAATAAAAGAATATCTAATAAATTGCTCAAATATTTTTTGGCCATTGTATAAAGAGAGTGCTTTTTTACACTTACGCCTTTGTTTCTCCGGGTCAGCGATTTAATCCATAATCTGATACAGCGCATTCAAGTGACTGACGTTACCATAAATATTTACAATACAGGAAAGTAGGCCGTTTATTTAGTGCGAAATATTCATAACAACAGCTTTGTTTGGGCATTTTTATAACCTTTTACACAGTCTTTGTTCCACGACGCGTTGTAAATAAGAAAGTGTGACGTTGTATAAACATTTCGAAAGAATTTAACTTGCTGGACCAACAAAACATATTGTGAATATTTAAGGTACATTAGAAACTGAGTCACAATCTTAAGTAAGTAACCGTAGAATAAAGTCCTCAGTACGTGGGGTCAGCAAATGATTTAAAAAAGGGATTTGCCGGGACTTTGACAACTAACCACCTTCCCAATGTCTACAATCCTTGGGAATGTCTTAGGTTTTTTAAAGTTAATTAATCTTTAGAAACATGTTACACGCAGAAATTATGCCTAACATACCTTGAAGTTGACAAATACCTTGAAATTGATACAACCAGATATTACCTTATCACATAACGTCTCAAACGTCCTTGGAGTCTCAACAATTCTAAGTATTTACGCCTGAAGAGAACATTATATCAAGGTGTAATATATTTTACCTAAACACCCATCTGTCACTATTTAATCACACGCGACGTCATTTTAAATTACATTCGTATAGCTTTTAGATACATGCTATTGCACTATTAAAGGGACCGGTTTGAAATAATACGCGTTTGCTACTGCGACGAGTAAGTACCGTTTATTTTGCTGTTGTCGATTCAGTGATTTTGGTTGTGACAGGTTTATTGATCTCAATAACTTCTGCTGTTACATTGATTTTATCTTTGATATTGTAATATTCTAATTAATTATATCTAAAACTTTTAAGACACATGTTTTATGAGTAGTCAGGAGCTGCTTGTCTTCTCATTGATCCTGCTTTCCAAACTAGTGGTATTCATCTACTGTATTTTTAACAATCATAAGTGTCTGTATTTGATCTACCTAAATTTAATAAATGATTTGGTTTATACGATAAAATAATTTTCTTTTTTAACTCCACAAGATTTGTAGAAGTATACATTGTTATTCCATGAGTAAACTAGACAATGTATTTTACTCATAAATAAATACACGTGCATTCAAACAACTAAAATAAATTGTATTTACTTTGTTAATAGACTAATAGATTATAGTTGAAATTTTGAGCTATTGAAAATAACGGGCTTTCAAACGATTAACAGATATATCTGGTATCAAAAAAATAAAACATATTAATCATACCAAAATAATCAGATCTAGATCTTATCTCACAAGCTACTCACATCACAATCAAAGCCTATGAACCCAGAGCATTTCCATTAAGCTCCGTATCGACGTTATTCAATTCCAAAAACACCATTTGTCTTCTTAATGCCCGCGAGATATGATCTACATTCTACAGCCTCGTAACATATACAGTCAATAGGGAGCAAACACATGGCCATTGCAAACGAACTTCGAGCATTCACCTTACGACTTAGAACAAACTTGACGTTTACGGCGCTTAGATCCAAAATTTTATTACATTTTAGTTAAGACTCATCATTATCATTATCTTCATGTATTTTACCTATGTTGCTTTGATGACTTGACCGAACTTGGACTGAGTGTGGTCAAAAGCACATTTGTTAGAGAACACAAAAAAAGACATTTATCTACCTAAAGGCTGAATTGATGTGTTACCTTTAATATCACCGAGCAGCAATTTGCACCTTCTGAAACTATATCTTATTTTGATGAGTGGTTGTCTTTAATCATCAAATCATGAACTGAATGAAATTAATGTTTTTTGATCAATTAATCATCAAGTCAGGTTGAAAAATATCACCAGGTAACTTGCATTAGGTCCGTCCCGCTCTTCCCTGCTATGCATCCTCTATGGTAGTAGGGTCAGCCCTACACATCTTTCTTCTCCATTTTGCTCTACAACTTTTTATGATAGATTTACTGCGAGGAAAGTATCACATGTGCTATGGCCTTAACATCCTTACATGTCATTAGCATTTCGTCGAACAGCGTCAAGCATTTGCAAGAACGTTACAAGCAAACGATCATAACATGTACGCACTTTATATTGTACCATTTTCAAACTAATTGCCTATATTTCATACATACATACACGCCTGTAATACCCGAATATGTAAGCAAAGGTGTATGAAGTACACCCACGTTTGCTATTAAAAACGTTAGTCCCATACAAGAGGAGACTACCCTATTGCCATATTCCGTAAAACGTTGCAAAACTCCGAGCTACATTTGAAAATAATGTAATAAAAAGTGGAAAATTCCTATCGGACTATACCCAAGAACCAAACCACTTTTGCAGACCTCGTGATCAACAATACTATCAAGAACATTTTTTACACATGACTGCTGGCTAGGGTTTCTTCCTAAACGAGAGAAGAGAGAATTAAAGAAGAGGGAAAGGGATAAGGCCTTGAGTCCACCGGCACAATAAAGTCAGTAAAATGTGTACGCATGTTGTACAACTCTCAAACTAATTGCCAACATTTCATCGTTGCAAAACATTTAATATTTACCTTTCACGCCTCTAATATCCGTTTATCTTTGATGCAATGTCATTAAAACGTTAACGACCGGTTCTGCGTGTTTGATCATGATTTTGTTATGAATTTCGATCAACATTGAGATTGTGATGTAATTTTGTTATTGAATATTTGAAGTGACATGAATGAGACAGTTATACGTCTGAAGTATTTAATTTGTAATGTGAGACAAGTTTTTTACATTATTTTGCAGAAATACAACAATAGTTTGACTTACGACTATTTTTAGCAGTTCTAAATAAGTATCGGTTAGCTTATCATTTCGAATTCTAACAGTATTTTTGATACATTTGCTATCACTTTGTCTATTTCATAACTTATCCAACAATTATTCATAACCGGGGTTTTAAAAATTGAAATTATTCATAAGCTGCCTCTTCAACTTTTATTTAACTACTTAAAAAACTTTGGTGGACATAAAATTATTTTGGAACAAACCGTGTAAATCCTGCAGCAGTATCAACGAAAATACGTGAATCTGAAACTTACACATATAAAATGTAAGTAAAACATAGTCAGGTAAAATATTGTAACAGCTATAATATTAAATAAAAAAAGTACTAACATAATAATAACAAATTTTAATAGTAAATATAGACTGGAAATTAATATAGCAGTTAAAAAACCTCTTCTAGATGATGATCACATTCATAAAGATAAAGAACAATCAAACGAAATAACAGATCTATTAAACAACCATCGAAACATCAGAATATATGACAAATGAACCACCTGTAGCATTTGAAACTATACGTAATCAATATGCTTTTGTGATAGAGCTTTCAAGTGATATTCTATTACTCAGTGCCGGTGACAATACAAAGGCCGGTCAAAGGGAACTTGGGTAATTACTCTGCGATGATTAATTGTATGTTAGCTGTAGAACAGATTGATACACTTGATAACAATGGAATTGAAACTAGTTTATGTCTTCGGCTTTGTTTGTGGAAAGGAGGCTAAGTCCTTCCCAGAAGATATGTAGTAGATAATTTATTAGCAGTACTCACAAACGAAAAGATATTAATATTTGTAATAATGTTAATAATAGATGTTAATGTATCTATATAAGTATGTATTTAGAAGTATAAAAGTATGTTTATCAGTTATTTGGTTACCATAGTACAAGCTCTGCTTAGTTTGGAATCAAATGACCGTGTGTGAATATTAAGAGCTAGAGCGGATTATGTAGTCATTAAGTGTGAAAATAATTTAGTGAATATGTTAAAAAGAAATTATTGCTTTTTTTATACTCCGGTTATTATACGCTTTTCTATAAATAATAACTTTAAATTCAAATATATTTTCAAAATCACTTCCTCCGTAAATTAAACATTTTTTCAAAACAGTATACATTTATAATATTCCTTAGATTAAACAATTAATATAGTTTAACCCTACATTTTCAAACGTAAAGTAATATTCTCAAATGACGAAAGGGTCGCTTAGCAGCGTAATTACTCAATTGACCGCCAGACCGCGCCTAGCGTTGCGATGCGATTTTTTGTCGCAAGTCATTGCAATTAATCGTGGCTCGATTAAGTGTTTTACTTCTATATGAGTTTTATTGTTTATTTTACTTTTTACTTTGTTTGTTTATTGCAAAACTGTTTTTAATGGCTGGTAAGAGTGGTAGGTATAATGTTATTATTGGTGATAGCTTTTTTTTAAATCTCTGAAAATGAATATTTATGCTCGAAAATCGATGATTTGTTGCATATTTTAATAGAATGCAGTTTATATAATAATATTAGAGCACAGTTGCAATTGCAGGATTTTTTTTTGTCATAACGGTAGTATAAATATTATTTTAAGTGATCCATTTTCTGAAAAGGCTATTAAAATTTTTAAGTTTTTTAGTTATGTTTTTTCTGTAAATATGCTAAATTAAAATATGTTCAATTTATTTTTCTCTTTTTAATTTATGTTTTTTGAAAATTTTAATTGCCTTCAGTTAGAAAATTAGTTTTTTTTTTAAGATTTTGCTGTTCACTTTGTTGTAATTTAAGTTTCCCTATGAGGCCGACATAGCCTTTTGTTGGCTAAAGACCTTGACAATAAATTTGATTAAAAAAAAATGAATATTTTAAAATTTATATTATAAATTTGAAGTCGAACCTGAATTTAGGCTGTTATAAACTACCGACATAAAATTTAGCAAAAAGGATTTTACCGAGAAATACATTTTATATCTTACAGACAAAACTGTAAAATAATTACATGATATTTTCTTAGTTAAAATACTTCAGTATTTTTACAGAAAATCATAGTGGCTATCAAATAAATATAACTTAACGCTGAAAATAGAACTTTAAATATCGTTGTAGAAACTCTATAGCTTTTCTTCCTAGAAACAATAGACCTAAAACAGTTAAGAAAATTCTGCGTAAAAACTAATCCCTTTCGCAAGCGGAAAAGGAGACAATTAAAAAGCAATACGGCTAAGTAAAAAAGTAATATGACTTGATGGAATCGCCAATCAACTAATGTATTACATCTATGGCCGGACTGGATGACGTAAAGCGATAAAATGACCCTTTTCTCTAATAAGAGACGACTATTAGGCTGCGTTTTCATTAGAGATGTACTATTACTTGCTTGATGCGTTTAATATAAACCAATCATATTCGGTCCACTGGCGGAAACTTGTCTTCTTCTTATCGTATGGTTAGTGGGCAAACTAGTGTCAAAGTTGTTCAAGCCGCCCCAGCCTTTGACGTAGCTTAACGACTGTTATCTTCATTGACAACAACTAGGACTGAGTTTTTACGTGCCATCCGAAGCACGGAAACGTTCAGTTCAAATACCACTATGCCATCTATGAAATAACCACACTAAGAGTTACTCAACCCACAGAGCGTTAACAACCAATGAGCGCAACTGGCTGTGGGTGTTAGGTAGACAATGTGTGCTATGATTGCATGTTAAGGATGGTATTATGGTAGATAGTAGATGGAACGCGGGATTTGGCCTATGTGCAAAACAGTGTCCGTTTAGCATGCGCGTGATTGTCAGGCGCATACTTCTGGAGCAGCATCTTTACTAGCTCTGATACATAGTCACTTTAGTATCGCAGCTAAGCTAATGAATTGCTTAGCACATCTTTGGTAAGAAGGCAGCCTTATGGTACATGGGTATCGTCACGTTTGTTCGTGAAGGTATGTTTATTATATAGTGTTAGAAGATAATCGTGTTTATGTATGTGTCATATAAGAATCAATTTTGTTTCATTGAGAATGTGCAGTAATTACAGAGTCAACTTTTTACAATGATGCCTTTGCGTGGAGAATTATCTTAACTGTAGATTCACGAACACAATACATAATAGTGTCTTAGTACTCGAAACAAATGTTTGAGATTTTTGTTCTACTAAAATTATAAATGCGAAACTTTATAAGGATGGATGGTATATGTATGTTTATGAGTTATAACGTATTTCACGCAAAACCTGATGTTCATAAAATTTTGTACACGTATTGTTTATAGCCTTAACACATAGGATACATTTACCCCAGGAATTCAAAAACGCAGACGAAATCGCGGGCAGGAGCTAGTCTTATATAAAATCATTTTCTAACTTTATTCGCATAAACAGAGTTTATGCTATGACCTAAGTATATCGTTTTCTTAGGATAGTAAAGGTCAAACAGCATTGTTTGCCGGAAGCACCCATTAACCTACTACCGAGATAGTAATAAAACAACCAACTACAATATTATACTATAATAACAACATCAAAAGGAAGGAGCCGCATTTGCAATAATAAATACACTAGTTTGAAGTTAAGGGTCAATATTGATAGTAATATTTTGCAGAAATTTCTAACATTTATGCTATAATGGATATTTTTGTACAATGGTTATTATACAGGGTGTAACAGACAGGCTACCGAAAACGAAATAAAAATGATTCTAGACATGATTCTGGTGCTTATGGCGTTGAAAATTTTCATCGCTTTTTTCATGATTTTTCCGATTTTTTTTGCGTTTTTTTTATTTTTTTTCGGTATTATTTCGTTAATACTACACAGTGCAACATGAATATGAGAAAAAATCCGTCATATTACTGTTTTTCACAAAAAACAGCAATGGATTAAAACAACGTATAAATTCAGCTGTCCGCGGCCAACGACACCGCGCCGGCGGCGGCCGGCCGCGACGGTCGACGTCACGCCGCGTACCTACGCGCGCCACACAGACACGATTACGCACACAGCTGTCAGCCTCACTCTCACTAGTATGCAGCGTTACTTAGTATTTGTTCTTCTATGTTAAAAATGAAAATGACATAATTATCCCGCTCTCCGATAAAAGGTACATTAATAAGATTTAAAATGTGTGATATCTTATTATTACACGTACATACAGAACGACAAAAAATCCTATTGATATTCTTTAGCGCTATAAATATCTCTAATAAACAATTTAACAAGTATTGTCGCTTTGTTCCATTTGTTCTTGCAAAATTCTATTCGATATTTACACGCTCATTCATACTTCATACAAGCGCGGTGCGACTCGAAAAGTAGATGGCCGTAGTGACGCGTGACGCCGCCGCGCCGGGACCGCGCGTGGATGTTACATAGATGGGATGCGACAAAATGGATGCTAAGTAATTCTCCGGGGATTATGAATTATGATAAGTTAGTTTCTCTTATAAGAATATTAATGGATATTGATTGTTATCATTGTTATGTACCTACATTTTTTATGGTTTAATTAAATAAACGTTTGGTGTTTATTTTATTTACTTTAATCTGATTTTATGTTATTAAATATCAAAGTAGGTATTTTAAACTTACATCAATAATGTTTGTAATGTTATTCGGTATTTGAATAAAACTACAATGCAACGAGTAACAACTGTGACAAGTAAAAATAGTACCTAATGCCACATCAATATTTTATTCAATCTAATCTCTCGCTGGGATCCTAACTCATCGCTCGTCACCAAATCGGCGGCGCGCGCGCGGACGGCGCGGAGGGAGCGGGTGGCGCGGGCGAGGGGCGGCGCGAATGAGCGGAGAGGCGCCCGCGCCGGCGGCTCTCTTTGATAGTTCGAGCAATTCGCTCGCGGAAGACGGAAGCTCTTCACCGGTGTCGTTCGTTATGTCCTATTCGTCGTGTCGTGTGTGAACTGTTGTTTATTATTACTTGTTATTGTTTCGGTTTTGAGTTGTTAGTGTTTTTATTGTTATTATTTTTGTTGTTATTGTTTTCGAAGTGCAGTTGTGTTCGTAAATAGGAAGAAATGTTGATGTGCTATGTATGGTGAAGCACGTGGAAGTGCACGGCGTGCTCTGCACCTGTACGTCCGGATCCAAAGGTACCTACTCAAACTCTCGCCATACACCAGGTATTTGCGTGTTGATAGACATTGATAACAATTCGTTTTAGCACTTTCTTATTATTGGTTACATTTTGCTATTATTGTTTGATTTCACGTAAGCCAAGTAGGTATCTACCTACTTACAATTTTACTATGAGCTATTGTAACATACGAGCGTACTTACGATACCTACCATAAACGATACATGAGATTGTTATCTAATAATACATACTAGTGAGCGCATAGACGTGGTGGTACGCGTACGTACCGCTGATTGTTGGCAGCTCCTCGCATGATCAATTATTGTATCAACCACATTGTAAAACTTTTGGCGATTGAAAAGAGTGGCCGTGAGTTTCTCGCTAGCTCTTCTCATAAGGCTCTACCCCCTTTCCGAGCTAGTGGTAGATTCAGTAATTGTAACGACTATCGTAAGTGTCAACATTTGAATAAAATATGATTTGATTTTGATTTTGATACCTACGACGCGTCACGACATGTCGTCGCTCAGCGCGCCGCCGCCGCCAGAAATCTCGTAGGCATGCGCGGAGATATATCGCGTTGTTCACTATACATTGAATGCTCAAAAATGACTAACTCGGGAACCAATCATTTCCGAGAAAAATGGTTGAAGTAAATTTCGCGCATTTAGTGTCACAAAATTAACACTGAAGTTTTCGGTTAACCGTCGTTTACACCCTGTATAGCAAAATGATCCTTGTTTTTTGAAACGGCCTGAATAATATTTATCGTTTAGTAGTGATCAAAGAAGTGTCAAAGGTGCCCTAAAGCCTGTATCGTGGCTTAACGACTGTTATCTTAAATCATTTTTACGTGCCCTCCCAAGGACGGAGATGCCCAGCTCATACCACTATGGAATGTCGGCGCTAAAGTTGCTTAACACCTTGATCGTGTACGGGTGCTATGGAGGTCTCAACAAAAAAAAAAAAACTGGATTATACTGGATAGGATGAGATATTAATACATATATACAGGAGGTTGCCAATCAGACCAACAATTTTAACATAACTATTTATATACGCCAACAAAACAATAAAAAATAAAACATCTGTATAAAAAATCTTTCAATACAAACATTCCCGAGTATTTATGGATTTATGCATTTCAAAACAGGTATTACTATGCGTCAGTTTTTAAATAAATCCCCTTTGTTCTGTACTGTAATCTGACGGGATTATACCTGTACAGTGCTTTGTTGTGACATGTGGGTAGGACACGTTTAAGCTTTTAGTGCACGCTATGGTGTTATGAGATCGGGCAGTGAAAAGTTTTGATTTGTGCATTTCATGTTATGATTCTAAGTACTATATTTGCCGAAATACCGTAAAAACCATATCATAAAATCATTCAGATACTTTTAATTTTTAACGAATAAAGCGTGACAAGTGGTAGGTAGATTTACTACTTTTTACTTAATTTAAATTTTACTTTAGGAGTGTGTATTCTGATCCACAAATGCGAATTTTGCATCCTGGTAGATTTCTGCTAGAATCTATTTACGTATGCATAGTGATTACAAACAATACCTAAGATATAGAATTACACAAGAAAATTTTTGTTTTGAATTTCTCATAACTATTGGCGGCTTAGTTATTAAAATTCAGAACATAAATATTCAGAAATCTAATCTTATCGTGAGAAATTCACTTTTCATATTTATTTAAACGATGAATAATTAACAGTTCGGTGAAAAGTAACGACACTAGTCTCATTTAGCAAAAAGCACAAGAATAACTAGTATCTAGAAACCCAGTAGCTTTGAGCTTTAACAATTAACATGCAAATACATATTTCAAAAAAATGTATTTTACAGAAAGCTTATCATAGTTTTCTAAACAAAAAAAATATTGAACAAAGAAAACAATTACTATTCTTGTTAGGAGAAAAAACTTGGATAAAACTATTGTTATTAAAAAAGTAAATCATATGAATCGCTTGGGGTGATCGACCTGGCCGAAACAAATCATAGGTAAATGACACAAAACAATGAAACATCACTGCTAGCAATATTGCAATTTAAATTAGAATTTACAAGATGATTGATCTGAGATTGAAAACAGACAGCAAGAAATGAACTAAGAACTGTACTTGATACACAAATAAAAGCAAAACCGTACCAATCTCAACAAGCCACAAAAAATTCCAATCATTAGTTCATGGAACATGTGGCACACCTTTTCACAATTAATTTAAAACTAATCACAAAAACAAATACTAAAAACCATTCATTCATACATAAACATTTCGCTACTGGATGTCTAAAGGCACGTTCCCATGTCGTAATTTCTCGTATCGTGCCGTTGCTAGCAGTTACTGTAGCGCGATTCACTACAGTCGGTACTATCGACTATCAAGATTATGACTTTAAAAACGTACTACGAAAATAGTTCCTACGGCGCGCGCTAGAGGCGCTGATCACATTTTTATGCAAAAGTTCTCGATAAATTAGTTGGTGAAAGTCGATAGGTACTGGTAGAGAATCGCATAACTGATGCATTGCACTAACATTTTTATTCTTTTAAAACTCTTGTGTTAGTCGTTCTAATTTCCTTATCTGATTTATATCAATATAATGATTTGAATACTTAGATAGAAACACAGATTTTGGGACTTGTAAATATGCTCACATCCCAGGCAAAGAATCCGTCCATAGTTGTTTAATAAAATCGCATTTCAGTGCCATTAGAGTATTATACACCTTGATGAACAATCTTTAATTAATTATTTCTACATTTTATCTGTTGTCACGGTAAAATGTAAACGCGTCCTAAAGTCTCGCCAGTCGGACCGGTTCGCAAATGGCGTCAAAACTCACGCATCGACAGTCAAAAGAGTATCGTGTTTCGTAAATAGATATTGCTGTATCTAGTTCAATGTGTAGCGGAATTGGGGACGATTTTTGGCTGAATTTTGAAACTTGTTTTATTGATATGGTGTAGTTGTTCGAGGTCAACGTGTAATTACGGTAATGTAGGTTGTGGATGGCTGATCTACGTTAGAAATTTATTCACTTGAGATTCTAATAATTATTTTATAATTGTTTAGGTTTTATGGTTTTACAAATTTCGTTCCTTGCTTGGACAATGAGTACTATAAGTACAAGCCTAGTGCTATATATGATATATCATTACAAAAAGGCTTTGTATCTCACTATGTTTTGATGATGAAATAAAGATGATATAAACAGAACTATCAAAAATCGCCATCATTTCTATTCTACTATATCAAATCGAAATGATGACGTTAATTTAAGCGTAACATTACCATTCTCTACATTAAAGTTACGAAGAGTACATAAAATTATAATGAATAATTAATTCACTCTTATTCAGATAATTCTACAATAAAGTTACATATGTTTCAGAGAATTCGTAGAAGCATTCTCTGAATTTGATTTTCGTGAAGTAATGAACCTGAAAATGACTTACATTGGTATTGCCAATAATCTAGCGAAGCTTAAAATTGCTCCGTTTCATTTTGCTTTCTATCTTTGTATTCAGGAGTAGCGTCTAAAATGAAATGAGTGATGACTAGTTTTTTCTTTTAATAGATTTATATTAATTTCTCTTTTGGGTTTGTAATATTTGAATATAAGTATGTTTTTTTTTGTGTTAAGTATTATTAAAAATTGCTTTGAATTGCGATTGAGTTTTTCATTTGGGTTTCGTCTTAACATCATGTCATTCATCGTCGTCATAATATTATGCTATATGATTTTTATTATTTTTTCATTTTATTCGTTTTGATCTTTAATGTTGCTATTTTATCATTATCATTCCCTTATAGTATGAAAGTAAGGCAACAGTCACACAAAATGTTCATCTTACCAAAACTTTTATGAACATACAAAATACAAGTACAAGTCGACTAGAAATAAATGTAAAATCTTCAAAACTTTTGACTTTTATACCAAAAGTGCTACGGTATTTTCAACAGAAATAGCTGGAACATGTACAGTGGTGAGTCCCACCAGTCTATTTATAAGAGGCGATTGTGTTCGATATTATGACAGCCGATGTCAGACGACTGAGAGCGGGGAGTACGTGCCGTGGAAATGTCTGCATTTGGCCCAACGACGAGGATTTTGTTGGGAAAATGTGTTGTGGTAATGTGAGTTTGGGAGTAGGTTTTTGGAGTTTGGTGTGTTTTTGATTGTGAGTAGGTATTGTGTAGCATACTAAGTTTGAGAAGTTTCCTTAATTACGATAAAGTTCTGATTAAGTAAATAATAATAATACTCTCTACTCTCGCTAGCAGCCCTACGAAATCTACTATGAGAATTAATAAGCGGAATACCTTTTCATAAAATAATTGAGTCGCGACAGTAGTATTAAATCGCCACTCTGAACATAGAACAATGTTTGAAATCTGATATATTATGAATGTATTTTAAACATGAAACAATTTAACAAAGCCTAAACTATCCAATTTCCACTGAAACCATGCATTATTTGTATCATTTCGGAACGCGCTAATCTACACAATAACACACTAAAACAAATCAATGCGTACATGAAATGTTTAATTGATATGAATTAACATAATATTACCAGCCGGCTGGCTAATGCTGCTAGTAGTAGACAGAAATATAGACTTTCGCATTTATAATATAAGTATACACGAGTAAATCAGCGCTAAACTAAATCTCTATACTAAAGTGCATTAAAAAGTGATATATAAAATAGCATATATACATCGAACGTTGTACACAAACAGCGAAGCGGTGCAAACGTTTGAAATTGTCAATCTAGCGCGGTCGAGCCGTCGCGACCTAAAATCAAGCAGAAAATGTCAACAAAAGGTCAGTCTGTGCCTCCAACGTTTGTACGCGTAATTCAATAAGGATAACGTTTCGGTTTCTTGTGATACGGATGTTGCTTGTTTATGGATATAGGATTGATTTCTTAGGACAATGAGATTTGCGAATTTTGGAAGGTATTGTAAATTGTTGGTAACGGCTGTCATTTTCAAAGATTGTTGACAGTCGTTATCACTAGTTAGAAGCTTGACCAAAAATGTTGTATGTATCTTAAGTTTTTCCAGACTTGAGGGAAGATTTTTTTTTGCGGTACAGTGGTAAATTAACTTTGATTGATTAAACATTTTGCTGCAGGTTTCACTAGCCCTTGTCGAAACGTCAAGAAATTCAATAATGTACTAAAAATGAATATAGTGAATATCTATTATAAATGAAACACCTAAAACATCATAAAGTAGAATAAAATTATGATAAAATGGAAATTGGAAAGCGTGTGCATAAAATATTTTAGAGACACTAAAGTCACTTGATAGAATGGGAAATGGTGCAATAACTGCTTTGAATACCTTGAGTGTAAATTTTTGCATAAATATTTTGAAGATAATAGTGTATCTAGAATGGAGTGTTGGTTATTGTTATCATACTTTTCATCAGGAAGAACGGTCAAGAATCCGATGGTTTTTTAGTAATTTCTGCCTATTATCGCACTGGAGGGATCCAGTACACTACACTAACTGTACACTAGACTAATATGTTATGTTTTGTTATCATTCTATGAATTAATGAAAACATGATTTTTGTTTTGCAAATATTATTTACTATGAATAATTGCCTGTAGAGAACAAAGCTCATCAGCTGACGATAGCAAATATTATTAATAATCAAGAAAAATCTTACAAAACTTTCAATTTCGCTTCATTACCTGCAGTTCATAGTAACCAAAAGAATCCGGTTTCGCAGTCTCCACTTTGATTGCATTCATTAATTTAATGAAGCTCGTTAAGAAATATGTATAAACCGTTGAATGTTCGAAGCATCCATAGTATTTAATTATAAAAAGTTCTGTTATCACAGATGTCTGACTTCATTCTTTTGATGGCCCGATTCCAATGATACGTCATTGGGAATTAATTATCTTTAGAATTTTATGGTAGGTTGATATGCAAATATAAATTATGGTTAAACCTTTTCTGATATTTCAATGAGCTTTTTACAGTATAGGCATTGAGAGTAAGGTTTTCCGTAAACTATCTGATTTTAGATCCATGCCAAAAATGAACTTTTAATCATGCTAAAAGTATTGAGCTAGGGTAATAAATAACTTCACACGAAAACTCCCTGTCCGCCGTTTCAATCACTTCAATCTTAATAGCTTACTTTATGTAGAGCTTTTAATAATGTTCTTAACATTTCGTGTAATTTAGAATTGTGCTAACTGTTGCATACAAGCACGTAATCATTTCAATATTTACTCATAGGAGATCGACTCGGTGGAGATACGATATAGACTATCTTTTGTGACTTACCGTTTGTATTACATACTATTTATTAGAAAAGTGTATTATTAAGCATTAATACATCACTTACACAATAACTTTGATCAAGCACATTTCATATTCAATTGTATAAATAGACCATTACCTATATAACAATATAAATCACATAACATTTCATATTTAATTGAGTAGATCTTACTTGAGGTTCACGTGTCGATATTGCGTGAGTAACGCTATATGATGGATAGCGTGCGTCGTCACGTTGCCGCGTCGTTCGCGCACTCGAACTGACACCGACGTATAGAGATAGATGTGGTGATACTCACTTTTATGCACTTTGACTATGTACAGACATGGGCATTGATTTGAATACATTTTGACTCCAAAAGAAATTGTGCCTGTTCTCGGCTCCAGATGTGAATTTGTCGATTCTTGATTCAGTACCAGTAGTAGTAGTCACCTGTGTGTATTCCAATATTATAAAAAATATATTGGCTGAGCCCAATATCAATGTCATTCATCAGTTTTAGTAACGTAACAGTCTTTTAACAGTTTTTATATTTATAGGTCTTTTAGTTACTTATACAATGTTACCGCGTAAGTATGCGTATGCTTGTTTATGCCGGTGATTGTACATCATACAACACTTACTCAGCTTGGTAACGTAAGTGCGTAAAAAGACGATGCAAAATTCATTAAAAGTATTGAAAGTGCTTCAATAATGAGCAAAGGAAAATGAAAACTGATTTACATGTTCATAACTTTTAAACTCTCGCGTTGCATGTTTAATGTATAATAGAATACGGGAATTAACGCGAACACGCATTTTACCTTAAAATGCCTAACGTTTCGGCGCAGGTTGCACTCGCCGTGGTCCCAGGCAGACTCGATTGATCTTGATTTACATGTTATATTTTTCCTAGTACCATTCTAAAATTTTTTTGCTAAACGTACCCTTGGAAATTAGATATATTTTTTTGTATCGATGGTTGATAAAGGTTCCTCAATTATATCACAAGTTGTTAGCAATCATCTTTCAGTGTACATGGATTGTATAAAATCTAACATGAATTAAATATATCCATTTGAATTTATAAACAGACTGTATACATTTATATGGGAGTTTCCATTATACGAGCTGAATGCCGCGTTTATAATTACATTTTCATTACTGCATAATCATGCATTAGATCTGCGCAAACTAGCTTTGTCATTTGCACTGATTAAATATTAATTAATTTTATGTTATAGTTGTTAGACAAAAGTATGTTGTGCATTTACAACAATAAGTATTTTATGCTAATTGTGTTTTCATGCCGATGAATCTACAGCATTACAAAGTACTTAATAAT
This sequence comes from Anticarsia gemmatalis, assembly GCF_050436995.1. Classification (NCBI taxonomy): domain Eukaryota; kingdom Metazoa; phylum Arthropoda; class Insecta; order Lepidoptera; family Erebidae; genus Anticarsia; species Anticarsia gemmatalis. The sequence continues at coordinate 11,514,975 of NC_134747.1, forward strand.
TTTATTATTTTTCACTACTTACTACACTTAGTACTATTTCTATACTTGACGAATTTTTTATTGTGTTGCTCCATTTTTATCAGTTTACTTTCCTACTTAGCCTTCGTATCGAGTATTTGATATTTAAACTTATCTCTTACTATTTGGTACTGGCACTATTAAAGGTACTGAAAACAGTTAGAAAGCTAGGATACGATAGTCAACCGGCCTTGATAGTCAGCTATCGAACAAATTATATAACGCTATTGATCACAAGTACCAATTCAAGATTAACCTTTAAAATCAAGTTTATGAAACAGGTAACTACAATATTATACGATTTCCTCCTACTTTTAGAGAATTCGTACTCAAGCACTCTCAATTAGAGATTTCTGCGAAGTTTTTGAGAAGCCAACGCGCCTTGAACTTGGGAATTTATTTAATTAGTTGTTTGTATATTTTGTAAGTAACTTCCTCGATATTTGTTAAATAATTTCAACGTACTTACCTATAAGATACAAGTTAGTAATTGTTCAGAAGTTTTGTTTGGTAATTATAAATTTTAGACTTAATATTGTTGGCTGTATCGGTTAATAATATTAATTTATAATATTGATATGTTTTTATTAAGAAAGATATGACTCTTAAATCTTTACTATGTTTACAGTTGGGCACTATTGAATGTCAAAATTTTAATATTAAAATGTAATCATAAATAGTAGTAGTTGCGTTGACTAGGATTTTATATTATACAAAATTGCTCTACCGGTGTAGATTTTGTCAACAGTTACGGTTGTTCCTTCGTAATTAGTACCGTGTACTATTGTCGTCGCAACAACAAATGTATGCATATTAACAATATTATTCTATTTCAAGTACTGTACGCATTGTGAATTACAATTCAATACAGAATATTAATCTACGCAACACAATTTAACAATGCAGACGGGATCTACAAAAAATAAAAAAGGCACAACTTGAATAACTTAATTAGACAAAATGCGTAGAACAAACTCATACGGTCACGATTTAGCATACAAGCCGAAACAATATGCAAATGATTCTGAATATTCTCCGTAACTATGGTAAGGAATGTACGTACATCTTATTGTATTACAACAGGGTATCGGTACAAAATATCTGTGTTTACATACAATGTCAGTTGCAGTTAGGGTTGCCGCACACTGTACACCCGAATAAACTACAAAACGCCTCCACTGGCATGTTTCCTCATGTACATTTTGTATAAATTCGGCATTCACTACAAGGCGCTTATAGATAGTTGTGCTTGCTGGTTAGTAATCGATCAGTTGGTTAAACAACCTTAGTGCGGGCGTTTTATATTCTACAGATAGGTAACCGAGGGTACGTAAAAAATCGGTCGTAAAATTAAGATATCAATTGTTAAGCCATATCTAAGGGCGACTCAAATGTTTTTGACACTAGGTTGACATTGACATTACGATATAAAAATGCATGAATGCCGTACACTGTTGACAACGGTGACCGCCGTACGCTTCAAATCATCGCAACAATGCATGGCAAAGAAAATATGCCGCGTCTTGTAGTGTTAGGCGGTGCCCCGTGTACGACGACCCTTACATCTGACAATACGACAATACTCTGTAAGACTATTGTTGTGAATGACACATGATATTACATTATTAAGAACAGGCTTGGCCGGTTGTCACTTGTTACAAAGTTGCAGGTGAATTGTAAATGCTACTTTTTGAAACGAGGTCTAGATAGAACTGTAGAGCTTGGTTCCACTTTTTAAATAGGCTCGTAATGTCAGGTGCTAGGCTTTTATGAGCTTATCACATTACACAAATTTTTAAGTACTGAATGGTTCTTATTCATATAAATACTTGCAGGTATATAATCTTGTTTTATAATCATCGAACAAAGAATGCTTGGATTTGGTTACCCATATGAAGATTGACCAGCGCCTATAGTGGATTTTGCAACAACTATTTTCGATCATTGATAGACAGTTAGCCTGACTGTAAAAAATCAAGTTACATTTTCATAACCTCAAGTGGCAGTGGGCAGGGCACATAGCTCGCAGAACCGACGGCCGTTGGGGCAGAAAGGTTCTGGAGTGGCGACCACGAACCGGGAAACATAGTGTTGGCAGGCCCCCCACAAGATGGACCGACGACCTGGTAAGGGTTGCCGGAGTCCGATGGATGAGGGCGGCCCAGGACCGGTCCTATTGGCGCTCGATGGGGGAGGCCTTTGTCCAGCAGTGGACGATTCCCGGCTGAGATGATGATGATTTTCATAAATTTAAATTAAATCAAAAGACGCCTCATAAAGTTAAAATAAAAATGGTAAATCCATTACATTATAAAACGTGACTCCATTGACAAATTAAATCTCAGTGGAAGAAATTAATTGTACTAATGAAGCATCGAATAAATTAATTGACTATCAAATGATTCGGTGCAATTTCATATTTAACGATTAATTGATATTTCAGAGTTTCAGACTGAATAAATTTTATTCTTGTGACAATTTCAAACTGGTGAACTGTAAGATACTGGTTCAATTTAAATTGACGCTGAGGTTATTTTAATATTGAAATAATTTTGAAGTTTTAAATTGACTTGTATACGTTCTGGACTTGTGATTTTATTTTCTGTTTGTTTTTTTTTATAATGCTACTTTTCTTATAATATTGTACCCGAAAATACAAGCAGAGGTTGTGGATACAAGAATTGTTAGTAAATTTAGAAGGAATGGGACACTATAACACTTCTGTACTACTTTTTTGTGTTCGAATTAACGAAGAATAGTACAAGATTAACAATTTAGTCAAGAGTACTTAGAAAATATCTCAAGATTCTGTCAAATACAAAAAATACAGGTAAAACAGTCAAGCTCTTTGATGTAATAAATTGAAGCAAGCAGAATAATTATATTATGGACTAATAAATATAAATTCTAGAGCCTCAAATAGCGTCAATTAAATTAACAAAGTAATTATGATCGTTTGACCAAGCAACAGGTCATAGCTGTAGACAGGTTCACTAATCTTTTACAAAGTTCAAGCTGTACTGAAGGTTGAATACAATAGAAACTTAATAAAATATATTTTAGCAAAGAAAATATAATTATACTTTAGGAAAGATTGACTTTTTGATATGTTTAGTCCCATATCGAAAGTTTGACACTAAAAAAATATTGCCAAAATAGTTCCTACGACGCCCATTAGAGGCGTTGATCAAATTTTCATACAAAATTTCTAGATGACAAGCCAGTTGCTGGTAGTCGATACCAGTAGAGAATCGAGCTACTAGATTGTGCATAAACCCACAGAGTGACTGCTGTGTGTCGCAGTTGAAAACAAGTATACGCCAAATTGATAGCCACTGTGCAATACATTCCTGCTTTGACGTAACGTGTTGACGTAGCGTGTTGACGTAGCGTGTGAACAATATATTACAGTAAATAATTTTGCTAGGCAAAGGTTACGGATGTTATTTAGATCTAAAAGTTTGCTAACCGGATCTCGGCATTTCAACCGTTATAGGAAACAAAACGATAGTATCAAGCGTAGGAAATCACACTACAGAGCTTTATAAAATGAAATAGTGACATTACGAACACTTAGCATGACCGAAACGTCACGATCCATTTACTGAGGTCCATTGGATAGTTGCCAATGCAGCGTACCTCGTCCACACTAAATGCGTAGGCGATTCATTTCACCAAATTAATTACTATCCATTCCACACTGTAGCTCGATTCTCTACTACTATCGACTACCGACAACCGACCTGTCATCGAGCAATTTTGTATGAAAATCTGATCAGCGCCTCTGACGGGCGTTGTAGGAAATATTTTGGCAGTACATTCTAAATGTCAAACTTTCGATACTCGACAGTACCGACTGTACAGAATCGCGCTACAGGTCTAACTTAGTAAGGCAGAAATTAAAATAAATCTTTACCATTACCGTCACACTACAAGGCAAGGGTGTCTGCCCAGAATGAGAAAGGTCTTAAGTCTCGACAGCCAATTGTTGCGGTAAAAAACTGCGGTATAGTATTTTATTTAAAACTTTTATAAAACAAAGAAATCCTTGAATACTTGCCAGAAGAAATTGAATAAGGATTTGGTACATGTTAAAATATTAAAATCGGTCTGAATTATTAAGGCATTGTTTTACAAAATACTTTTTCGTGTAAGTATTTCAAGTGGCGCAGTCCTAATTCTTTCTTCGAATAAGTTTGCCGTACTGCTGGCGTACTGCGTCAAATAAATGGTTTATAACCTGCCTTTCAGTTCATGGATTTAAAAGAAAAAGTATTTTAAATGTGTAACTTTATGTGTTGGTTGGTCAATCAGCAGTCAAACAATTTAAGACAAATTCAAGCATAGAGTATCAGGATCTAAAAAGTTAACTGGTAAAGTTTGTAACTGTTGATGCTTTCCATATCATAGACGCGTTCAGGAATTTGTATGGCTGATGCTATAAGTGGTCAATATAAAATATTAGATAAAGAGAGTTTTTATTTCTAAATTAATGTCCCACTGCCGGGCAAGGCAAGGGTTTAGGCCTTGAATCCAGTTCCATTTTGATTGATATAAATATTTTGATTATATCATACTACTAGCTGACCCGCGCAACTTCGCTTGCGTCACATAAAAGAGAATAGGTCATCATTTTCCCCGTTTTTGTAACATTTTTTGCTGTTACTCTGCTCCTATAGGTCATAGCCTGATGATTTATAGCCTATAACCTTCCTCGATAAATAGGCTATTTAACATTGAAAGATTTTTTAAAATCGGACCAGTAACTCCTGAGATTAGCGCGTTCAAACAAACAAACAAACAAACAATCAAACAAACAAACAAACTCTTCAGCTTTATAATATTAGTATAGATTTACATTTCGTCTAAATATCTTGCAAACAAAAAAAACAGATTACCAAATCTATGTACTAGTTCTTAAACTGTTGCATTAGTACGAAACAAGTTGCATTGTATGATTGTATGCCGAACCGAAGGCGGGCCGACTTCCATACAAGGCACGTTGCTTCAAATCGCAATTACACATTTGATATTTCGTAATATTTGATCTGATGTTTTAAATAAATCATGACATTTGATTAACATATTGGAGTGCGATGCCGAGGATATTTTAAGAATCTTGTCGAAATGAGGGCAGCCTTGCGAAATATTTAGTGCGAATGTATCTTTGTGAGTACAGCTTGACTGTCAGTTATTAATGTTTGATGAATTTGTGGATTGAAAATGAGCACAGAAAATGAAAACCAATATTTTCACTTAGCAATTTAAAAAAAATCTGATCTATAGTTAGAACACCATAAGTAGATAATTTACTCTGTTCTCAATACGATAGCTCATATTATTAAAATCTGCTTTGTGAAGACGTATCAGGCAAACAGGCAGTTAGACTGCAGCATTTATTATAAGCTAGCTATTGCCCACGAAAGATAGAGTTACTTTTGAATTTATAATATTAGTATAGACAGTATGGATTATTCTACATACAATAAACACTATCCCTCTTATTCATAAAAATATATGAAGTTAGGAAAGGCTTATAAAGTGTTTTGTTTCTTTCACTCCTTAGCAAAATGAAAAAGAGAAAACATATTATAGTAGTTTTTAACTAAAAAAGGTTTATAGTATGTTTATGAATAAGAGGGTATAATAATATGTATGTAGATTGTAGGTATATAGGTATAGTATATAGGTAAGTAGGTAGGACATGCATATCTAATGGAAAGCTTTTGTAGTAATGTTTACATCGTTTATGCTATTCATCAAAGTAGATGAATAGAAAATAATATAATGTGACGTGTAACATTGCATTTGTAACATAGAGACAGTACACCATTATTGCAATTGATACGTATAGATATAATACCTGTGTTACAAACAACACGTCTCACTTAATTGTATACAAAAATGTATTTCAGAACATTAATATAAGAATTATCGAAGCACTTCAAAATTTCCTGCAGACTAAACTGTCATGCAACCAGTGTAACCTCTATATGAATGAGTTATAGTATAGAATCTAATGAAGGCCTTCTAGAATACATATCTCGATAACTTCGCAACAAACTAGCAAACGATTGTGAAAAAGTGTGGCTACTGGCTAGTTTTATTTTTTCTATATAATATTATAATTTTATTATGTCTATAAGTCGAGAGTTTAAAATCATTTGTTTTATCATCTCAAAAGCTTACTTCTCAAACAAAAAAACTTTTCCACAAATAGACTCAAAACATAAACTCCATATTATCGTATGGTAAAACAAAACTACAAACACATTCGATTAGTGATACATCAGGCTATCCGATAACATGGTATCGCTTAGCTATCACTTATCTCTATGACGTCATCGTGGTAACATCACGTAGACACACTATGTCAGATTTTGATAATCACGAATCAAGAGTACCCTTTTTACTCGGACGAGTTTGAATGGAGCTTACGGTGTAATATTTTATACATCATCATTTTTACATTAGAGTGACTTTGTAGTCTGAGCAGACTAAACTGCAGACCGATCAGTTATTGGTATGTGTCTGTCAAGGCATTGGGTTTAATTCTCAGGTTAGGCAAAATGGGATTACGTTTTTCTAATTTATACTAGACGAGCATTTCTCTGCTTTTTCATCCGTGTGAACAAAATCCTGTCGTATAAAGTATCAAAAAATGTATTAATCCAGGTTATAAGCCATCTGTGTACCGAATTTCATCAAAATCTGTTCAGTAATTTTGGCGTGATTGAGTCACAAATAACCATATAAACGTCGAAACTTTCTCGTTTATAATAAGTATATGTAAGTACGATTGAGTGTCAACGCTTGCTATGTCATGAGTGATGGCATAGATGACTAGTTTTTGTTTGATCATAACTCCTTATCTGGGTATTATTTTATCATTGTGTGTTTATGTCTGCTGGTAATAATGGTACTACATACGTGTATATCACGACGAATATTTGAAGCTCGTGATACGTGTTTCGAAGCTTGTTTACGCGAAGTAATAATTTTTCGCAATAAGGTGTATACGAAGTATGTAATACGTAGACGAGCATATTATGAGCATAGGATGAACCATTTTATGTCTTTAAAAATGTACATGCGTTGCAGTTTACTTTAGATTGCTTGTCGCGCGTTTTAGCGTAGGATACATTAGCAGTGGTCGCAAACTGGTATGCAATGCAAAAGTTAAAGTCTGTAACCTTTAACTTTCGCGTTGCATACCAGTTTGTTATTCCAAAGTATGGAATTAACTAGATAAGTCGTATCTCATCGTGTTAGTAACTTAATAAGATTAAGTTCAAGATCTGCGTATGAAACTTGGATGAAACTTTAATTAACTAACAGAGTTAAAATAACGCACACGTACGTTACATACTTAATATCCCGCCTCTTTCTTATAAGGATAGGCAGAGGTCGAAGACTGAATGAGGATCATGATCTTTTATTATTTAAACAGAGTATAAGATAAAATAAATGATGTTACATTATGTATGTATACGCTATATTATGAATAAGGTGAAAAAGTAAAGCTTAGTTCTAATTTGGCTTCGCCCGTCGATGTCTTTCAATTACTAGAGTTTGGACTACGGGCACTTGAGCAAGTTAGGTGGGACACCAATTATAAAGCGACACCTGATTTCCTGTGAATTTCTAAAACTTTGAACGAGACCAGAGTGAACTGGAGCTATGAAAATAGAACGGTAGATAACAGAACTATGTTTTTACTTGAAGGAAAGTAGAGCAGTTATTCAAAATAATTTTAATAAGAACGCGTATTGTGTAAATAAGTCTAATAAATGGGTATCTTTTGGATAGGCATTTAACATCCTCGTTCGTATAGTAACTTATTGTGAAATGTAAGAGAAGAGGGAATCATGCCTAAACCAATATAGAATTTAGAAAAAAAAAAGTTTTTGTGTTCCTTGATTTTAAAAAGCAGTAAGGAATATTATTACAAAGTTGTTTAGTCTTAAAAATAACACAAAATTAAAGAGTACTTTATTCTTTGTATCACCAACTGGGTGGTTATCGCAGATGCGGGAGACACTAACGGAGACAGCGGCATGACCTGGGCGTATTTTAAAGGGCTGGTCGGATTTTGCCGCCGATAGGGGAATTTAAAAGGGAAGGGGGAGGCTTTTGCGCAGCAGTGGGTCACTAAAACAGGCTAAAAAAAATAAAACCTATCACCTAATAGAGAATATAAATAAACAAACCGTTACTTTTCCTTCCTAAACACACATGATTCTTCCCAAAAGCTTAGCAAATAATTACATTAATAAGTAGGCCACATCGGGATTAAGGGTATTGTTATCTACAAACCCTCTGTCGTCTTTACAGAAAAGATTCAAGCTTCATAGCTTTTCTTTAGGTATTATTGGATTAGCAACATTGTTAACTAAATGTCTTGTAGCGATTTACTTTTGTATTTTTATTTTGTAAAAATAAATGGTTCGGTAAGATTTGTTTATGTTTTTATTTGTTGTGTGTTTAATGGGTATGTGATGTTTTCTGTTATGTGTATTATTTTGGCTATTTTAAATCGAAGCCAGTCTTACGTGAAAAGGTAGATCTCACTTCAGTTTTATTTATAAAAGTTTTTTTTTTGCATGATTTTCATATACATATATTATATATTCGATAGTAAAAGAAGCACAAATTTAAGGCATAAAATACAAAAAATGGTATTATCCTTCTACTACATTACATATTTTTACATGAACATTTGCGATTAGTATTACCAAATATTAGCAAATTCTATTTCTTTTTATCCCCAAAAAACTAGGCAAATTACCACTCATTTGTATATTATCGCATCACAATTACTCTAAATGTGTAGTAAATAAATTATTTACTCAACATTTGTTCACATTCCGTTAGCAACTACAAACGAATGCCCAAAATCTACGCGAAGTAAAAGGAAAAATAAGGTAGTACTATTCAACTTACCCATTCTTTTCTATCCCATTTAACAAACGTCTGTAGTTTGTTTGCTAATCCGTTTATGTTTCAATTTAGTGTAACGTATAGAATACAATGAAGTATTAAAAAAAAATGAAGGTTACAATTCCTATAGAAGTAAATTTCAAATTATTTTCTACGAAACTCATTAAATAGTTGTGCGAGTTTAAATTTTCAAGGAACCCCAAAAAATAACAGATACAGGTACGGTTACATTATTTGGGTTTTAAAAAACCCTCAATAATATTTTTGATTTGCGAAAGATTTATAAAATTACCTCTCATAAACAAGTACATTATATAGGAAGCATGGAAAGTTTTTAAGGATTGAAGCAAGTGGCGTTCTTTGGTCTCTGCCTACTCCTATGGATAAAAAGTGTGATTTTATGTATTTTAACTCAAAAATATTTATTGTATTACATCATTATATGAAAGTATCTTAAATAACTAGTGTACACTTAAGACAAAATTTACTCGTAATATAACAGACTAGCTGACCCGCGCAACTTCGCTTGCGTCTCATAAGAGAAAATGCGTCATAATTTTCCCCGTTTTTGTAACATTTTTCACTGTTACTCTGCTCCTATTGATTGTAGCGTGATGATATGAGATGATGCCTATAGCCTTCCTCGATAAATAGGCTATCTAACACTGAAAGAATTTTTCAAATCGGACCAGTAGTTTCCGAGATTAGCGCGTTCAAACAAACAAACAAACAATCAAACAAACAAACAAACTCTTCAGCTTTATAATATTATAGTATATAGTATAGATATATACGATATTTCAAAGAGAATTCACAATAACAAAGACATGTTCAAAGCTTCGGTTAGTCTCCAAGATGGCAAGGAGCTAATCCTTTCTAATATAAAGACGGATCATAAAAAGTAACAGACTACAAACCGCCGCAGTGACCTCGCTAGTTAATAGACTCGATACTATTGTACCTAGATAGATAAGACTAGAGAAAATGTATAGTTAGTCTAAGTTAAAATAAATATACTGTATAGTTTAAAAATATTTGTGAAAAACTCTATGTCATTTATGAAAAATTATCTATATTATTATATTTGTGAAAAACTCTATATCAGTATGTCTTTTAAATCTTCTGTTCCTAACTTTGTCCGCGTGTGTGGAAAGGTTTCCTGGGGTAAATATTAAACAATCTTGAAATACAAACAATCTGTTTTAATCAAAGATATTAGCTATCTGTGTACCAAATTTTATCAAAAGGGTTTAAAATTTTTTGTGTGAAAGAGTAGAAAATATACCTACATACAATCATCTATATTTATAATAACAGTATGGTATACAACTCTTTGTACAATTTTACTGCGACATCTAGATATATTTTTTTTGTTGGTGGAGGTATAGATTCTGGGTTAAACTTACGAAATGTTTTTCCACGTGTGCTATTTAAACTGTTAATTCAGTAAAATAATGCATTAATTTATTTAATTCTTGTATTTAGGGTATCTTTAAAAGGTATGTCACAATAAAACACATTGAAAATAGTTTTCGGACTTTTTTTCTTATCATTTTATTTGTCATTTACTGTTTTAGTACAGTTTCATTGTATTCTAACATACTCATCATCTACAAACTTTGGATTTATTTCCTTAAAGGACAGTTTTCTTTCAAATATCGTTAGAAATTTGCATGATATCGTTCAAGACGAGCTAAGTAAAAATCAAACGCTAATAATAATAATAATATTAAAATAATAAAATTTCCAAACATTTGGCTCTCCTACCAACGCACAACCTCAGAAACCGTATCTTTACTAAAATATACTCAAAGATAGTTTTCCCGAGCTAAAATATGGTCCATAAATACCTCTAAAGACGAAAAAGGACCTCAAGAAAATCCCACACGATCAGAAATTACGAGAAAAATGGTCACGTGGGCGAGAGCCGTGGCGCCAACCAACTTGTTCCCAATGTGTATGATTACACTAAACCCACCACATCCACAGGATAATGTGGTTATAAACTTTATTACTTATCCACATAGCAACCGCGAATAGCATTTTTAATTATTCATTAAAGTTATTATTTTTGTGATTCAAGAAATCTGTAAACGCTATAAAGTTTTGACGTAAAACTAGTTGTTGTTTATGGGGTAGTAAATTATGAGTTTTAATTTGGATTATGAAAGCACGTTTTATAGTTTAGTGGTTTTAATGATAGCTTGCGACGTCATTTAGGTATTTTTTTGAGAATACTTTGAGAATAAGTATATGTATTTCATATTATCTATTATACAATTATGTTAAAAGAAAAGTTGGAGATGTAGGTAAATTAGTTTAAACTCAATTTATTATACTTAGTAGGAACGTACTATCCAATCGTAAGTGTGTAAAGGTTTTTTTAAATCTTTGTAGCTAGTGAATAGATTTGGTGATATCAGATATCACTGGTAATTACAGATAGTATTGATTTAAATATCACCATCACCATCATCATCATAACAGCCGGTAAACGTCCACTGCGGGTCATAGGCCTCCCCCAATTTTAATATAAGCAATATAAGCAGGTCCAATTCAACCTTCAGTAGAAGTATTGTGATGCTATTGTAAAGGTAGTAAAAGTTTCAAAATAACTAATTTAAATTCAGTGTTAATTGAACAGCAAAGTATATCCGTACGAAAAGCTAAAACCCTAATTAGTATCAAGTTAGCCGTTCTGAAACTTTATCAAACTTTACAGGATGATGTCTTCTTTTTAACTTGTTTAATTAACACTACTTTTTAGAAGCTAATTACGGTGGAAACTTGTTTTGTGTTAACATCTAATACGGCCTTCTTGAAAGCGAAATTATTATTAATTTCAACGTACAGTGTACGTTGAAATTAATTTACGATGAAGTTACTTCTATGATTTTTTACTTGTAAAGCATCAGACAGTCGGTTTCACCAAAGAACTCACCAAAAAACGACTATTCGTTGAAATTTCGATTGTTTATTATCAAAATTCTATCCGTTATGAAATGTTAATGGTATATACAATATTAAAAACTTCCGTTACTGCCTACTCCGTGTCAAAACAAAAAAGAGAAACGTCATAACCGAATACCTAAAAATTTTTACGAATTTTTTTACATACTTTTATGAAATCTAACCTTTTCCTCATAGGGATAGGCAAGCACCTGACAGGCTACTGGATACGTACTTATTCGTTATCCTTACAAACGTTACGAAATCGTTAAAAAAAAGAAGTTTCAATAATAGGCTTACATGACTTCAATCAGCATAGTTTCTTCTGCTAGAACGACCAAAGCTACTGTTTTCTGATGTGGAATAATAAACTAACAAGCTGTTTTATTTTCATCGCCATTATACCGGTTATCGTGGAGTATATTTTTTATCCAATTACGCCACAAACTAAGGTTTAAGTATTAACATTGTTGGATGGGTACGAGCCAGCCAATTATCGTGATCTACCACAATAAGTTTACTTTATCGAAAGCCTTGTTTGTTAGTCTGATTTGTAGTATAGTTTTTATATTCTGTACCTTTTTGATGTTTATTTTCTGCTTTATGTAAAGTCTATGGCACGAGATGTTTGTATTTTTAAAACACCATCGAAACAAACAACACTTAGTACCGAATGTCTTTGCAGATAACACAAATGTAGTTTTGAGATAATGATTAATATTTCAAACACATAAAGATCAAACCAAATAGCTTTTCTCGACATTAGTTTTAACTCGACTAACATTAAAAGAACAGTCTGTTAAAATGTTTCCAATTAATAAGCCATGCAATTTAACAGCCAACATTTTCGATACGTTCTAATACGATGATGTAAACAAATTTATGTACGGAATGTTTAGCACTCATCAGAAGAAAATACACTAGTAGTGTCGCAAACGAAATATTGAGTATATAAAAAATCTAGTAAAGGATATATCAAGATATAAGATAAGGTTATTATTAAAGTTGTTATTGTTATTTAGGTTTCCAAAGACGATGTCCGAGATAGAGCGAAGTGGAGGAGAAAGACCAGGAAGGCTGACCCCACTACCATATGGGATTCATAGCATGGTAGAGAGAGAGAGAGAGAGAGAGTAAAGGATATAACACTTAGATTTCTAGAAAAATCCTCTATCAGCAATGGAAGAAAACCGCTCAGTAGTATAAATAGGCCAATGCTATTCCCGCAAGTTGTAAAACGCAACCAAGGGGACACTACCTCTCTACGTGGGAGTCGAACTAACAACCTGTCGTTACTTTTACTATTATTCTTAAGTTCTAGGCATGATTATTGTCCTAGTTGTCGACAATAACGGCTTATATCGGCTTTTATTAAAAAAAATCATATAAAATGTGCGTTTTATATAGTTTTTATGTTTTGAAGAAATTAGTGTATCATGGATAGGCATTTTCGGCTTAATCGGCACTTATTATCGCGTGAGACGGGAGGCAAATGATAAAAGGAATATTTAATAAAATAGTTTACTGTTACCATGGGCAGAGTTTTATAATGTAATAATTTTGTTTTATTCGAAAGAATAACTTTGTCTAAAATGTCTTTAAAAAGTTTGAAGTAGCAAAATATTTATCTTGTCTGGTAAACTAATCTTGAAATATGAAAATTGGTTTTAAATCAATTATAATTTAAAAATCGTTATTTTATTTGCACGTCAAGCTTTTGCCCGTGATTTCGCCAGCCTAGACTCGCTTGGATTAATCTATCGCTCTATCGAGAGTAATAGAATATCCCAAATGAAGCTACTTTCGCATTCATAATATTAGTTCTGATAATACTATTTCATAATATTAATAGTCAAAACAGTACTGTATCCGTACACTGAAGATAATTTATTGAGAATGGCCATAGATACTTTATAATGACGTTTACTTTTCAAAGTATATTTACTTTAAAAGTCTGTAATTTGTAAACAAATGTATTTTTACCTTTAACATCTGGTTAGTGGAGTGCGTCATTTGATACTAAACTATCATTATTCTAATACGATGTGAAATGTAGTTAAATAAGGTCATAAAATAACCTTGCTTTTGTCTGACGTTTCGGCCTGTTGCAACGAGGACATAATGGTCGTAAATAATAATTAATAAACACAATCGAATTAATGGAGATTTTAATTTCTGACATTGGGACATAGGCAGACACTAGACACACAACTGTAACGATATTAATATGATTTTAAACCCATCAATGTTTTTTGCATTTCTGTTTACAAATTAATACTTCAGTACTAAGGAGTGCTAAGATTGTTTCAAATAAATTGCATTCTAAGTAGGTTTGCAAAGGCAATGTCTGTTTCATTAAAATCATTAACAAACCGACAGCGACATAAAATAGAGTCACATGATTGTCGAATCCGCGCTAATTACAAGCATACCACTGATGAAGTTAAATTAATGGTCAACGAGACACGCGATACGATTCACTTACAACGAGAACTCACCAATGACATATGAGTATCCATCTAGTGTTAGGACGCATTTTCTGGTTGCGCCCGAGGCTGATCTGTGCCTATGTGTTCTAGGAGCCGCTCCTAAAGCCCTCCCTCCGCCTGGATCACTATGACATTTGTGAACCAGTTCCTTGTCGTTAGCCACGTTCGGTTTGCCGTCGACAGAGCCCTGTCTGCTGCTCTCAAGCAGCACTTTCCCACGCCTCATCATCACATCATACGCTATCTTCACTCAAACTGTCACAAACACTTCGTCACAACACGTCACTCCGCTTCACTTCACTAACAATCACTCAAAAATTCAGATATGTTTATGTTCAACACTGTTTTATGATATGTTACAGATATCGCGTAAATTAAGAGTATGCGCTAGACGTTTTCATTGCTTCGCCGGCCTAAAACTAATAAATCGTGAATTATTACTTCAACTGTATATCTTTATTCTTGAAGCTATTTAGATATGACGGATTCCAGTTTTTTATAGTAATGCGGACTGGTGTTTGTAATTCGAGATAAAGATTACGTTTGCGTATCGTAATCGATAGTAAACTCCGCGGGATTAGTGTTTTATGATTGGGTAATTGACAACTATTTGATATGATATGTGGAAATCATGTTAGGGTCATAAATATTGGACTAAAACAAGTGTCTTTAATCAGGCAATAACAAATTTTATGCTTCGATAAAAATGACTTAACTTTCGATCTTACTCTTTTCCGTTGTTATCGATAAAGTTCTTTGCATTCAAACAGTAATTAACACTCAAGCAATGTTAGAATTCGAACCTTGAACTTGTGGAAGTTTTAATGAATGACTTCACGTATATCTAGCGTTTGAACGTTAACACGAACGATCCAAACAGATCTCTGTTTATACATTCATAAACAAATCTTTGTTTCTGTCAATTAGCCACGAGTTTAGCGTCTATAACAAACTCACTACTGTAAAACAATACGTCATGTTGCTTACGAAAATTTCATAGCTACGCACGTGAAGGGAATACTGTTTTTTAAACAGATCGTAATTTACCCGACTTCGGCGAAACCGTGTAATGAATGTTTGGTTCAGCACAGGTGGAAACACGGAAATCTATTTTCAAGCGACGAGTGTTGTTTTTCCGCCATAGTAACGTAACACAGGGCGCCCATAAAACGTTGCGTCATGGCCCACGGCCGGGGGTGGTCCCCCTCTTGTAAACAGATTGTGACGCTGTCCACCGGACTATACCAAATCGCGACCAACAGGTGGTTTCCTTCTAAATTTCGCGAACTCTCGAAGTAGATCAAACTCACTATATATTTTTTATATTTTTTTGTTGTGTTCCTAATTTGAACTTGCCGGTCCGTTAGATATGTTCGGACATTTTCGGACGGAGCGTTCGGAAAGCGGTTAGCGGCATGACGCGGCGCTACCGAACCGCGTGGAAGCCTGCGCGCGACTGTCGTTCGCCCCATATGATCCGCCACAGGTAGCCGCTCATTAGTACGTAGCACTCAAAGTTACAGTTCCGAATCCCCGGGACATGGAGCGTTCAGTACTGAGCAATTTGTTTTACTCAATTTTTCTATAAATACATCAGTTGTCGCCTACTACTAGGGAGTTGGAGTTACTCTCGAAGGCCTGTTTAGCGATTGCGAAGAGTTTTTTGTGAGAGTATTTTCGTGAAGCTTTTGAAAAGACTCTAGGGAATGGGTGGGGTAATGGTGTTAACCAATTACTTAAAATAAACTCGTTTTGTTTAAAATATATGGAGATTAATGATTTGTTAATATTTTGTTGTTGACAATGTTTGAAATTTAACACGCTTCAATCTTTTCTGATAAATATAGAACAACAATAAGTGTTTGTTGAAACGCCATTTTTCAGTTAACAATATTTAAAACATAACAATAATGATTTATTTGTCAATATGTTCTTTTGTTTTCGTAACAAATTGTATTATTTGTAACACAAAATACCGAAAATACAACGTATTTATTCATTTGTTCCAGCAACCGCTGCAGTGTCACTTTTATGAAGTCATTTGTTTTAACCTCAACTTTATATGTATCAAATTATACAATAAGTGAGTTGTATTTTTGTCGCTTATTTGCTTTGATGCAGCTATTAAACAAGATAGGCAGTCGTATGGCAGCATGTCAAATTTAAAAGTCTGTAGGAAGCTTAAAGTTATGATAGGGACTTCTACTTCTTTAAAGGGCTATATATTATCACCACAGTTTAAAAACACGAATTTTACTGCGACAACATTATTCTAAATAATTACTGCCCTGATCCCTAACCCGCACTTGGCTAGCATGGTGGACTCAAGACGCCCCCCTCGTATTGGGTGGAGACCCTCGCCCTACAGTGGGACCGACACATTAAAATTTATTTAATTTAAGCCTCCCTCCAACAAACTTGCACAGGACGAACTTAATACCACATACATTCTAAATTGTAAAATAATGTGCATTAAATTTTTTTTTGTAAATACACACAAACTTAACTGTTACACACAAATGAACATTATTTATTAGTTTAATATATACTATTTTTATAATTGAGATTGTTTCTTGTGTCACGGAGACTTTTACAAACATACAAACAACGCGCGCGGACACAAAGTACAACCGTACATTGTGACAATAATATGTATGATGAATTCTAGAAAGACTTGCTTCACGGGAAATTACTACTCCGTCGGGGAAATCCAACGGCGAATATATAATTATTTATGTACTTTATCCATTAGTGACTTATTTACATGCGCGTTGAGTGCACAAACAAAGAAATGACTTAAGTGACGCACTTCCCAATAATTTATATGCCATTGTAGAATCAAGGAAAATTTTCAACGGTATGCTATTCGTTTTAGTAGTATTATATTTTAAGTACGGGGAAAAGGTGATGCAGGTAATTTCTTAAGGATAATATAGTAAATACTATTTACAAAATTAGAATAATTCAGTCATTAATTACTATAAATGACCCTGAGTGATCTTTATGAATGAGTTATCCTTAGTTTGTCGTGACTTTGCCCGCGTAGACAGTTAGACACATACTATTATATGTTTATATTTTTTATTTATATTATGTTTAGGTAATAAAATAGTTTATTAATTCTGCTTTTTATCTATCTGTCTGATAAATTCATCAAAATCTATTTAGTAGTTTCTACGGGAAAGAGGGAGAAATATCTTTGAAGACTATAAATACTAATAGGAAAATGATAGCGAACAGGTAAACTAATAATAAAGGGATTTAATAATACGTATGATCAATTATAATAATAATTACTCTTATTTTAGCTAACCTTGATACTGGTTATTATTGTCAAGAAAATTGTAAAGAATCAGTCAAAAGTAAATAATTGATATTTTTTTTAACTAATATTAATGAGTGCATGAATTTACCACTAGCATCATACCTTACCATCATTTTCAGATTTTTGTTTGGTATACGAACAAAACTAAAATAATCTAGTACGAGATAGTTGATTGCTTTAATAAGGCCGTAATATATTTGAATATTTTATTTATTTACAAATTTTAAACTTTGTATACAGAGCTGAAAAAAGGCGGACTACCTAAAGTCTTACAACACTTACAATATTTTTTCATCTCAAAATGCTTAGATCATTAATAATTATAATAATCAATTTGCTCAGTCTAAAGCAAAACATCGCCTGTCATAGCGCACTTTCAAACAAAAATTAAAACCTTCCAATCAATAACTATTGAAAGCTTTTTAATCAAAGCGTATTACAGAAGCGTTATAAAGAGCTCTAATTCAAAATAAGCAAGATTTTTACTTTACTTTTCAAACTGCTCATTGAAGTCTGATTACAGCATTCAAAGTTCCGTTCAGATGTTATTCAATAGAAATAAAATGTATTTTGAAATATTATCAAGTAAAATCACAATTCTTGAAGCAGCGGGATAGTTCTTTTTTTCTTTTCCGCCATTAGTATAGTCAACCTCACTAGGTTCCTTCAATTAGTTCGTTCATCCTTCCTTTTAAAATCCTTGATTTATTATTATTATAGTTGATCACCTAGTATTATTTGACATCAACGGGACCTACTGTTGACGTGTGATCATTAGAATTGGGACACTAGATCGTCTACAACGAAGGATTACCCAGCTGTGAAATCTATGCCAAAGCATGCATAACATTTGAACTGAATGCTAAAGTACCTACCTAAGTAGGGTTTCAAAAAGTTATAAAAAAAATGAAATACAAGTTTAATTCAGAAAATTTGTCTATCTGTCTTTTAATTCCTTAGCTTTAAACCGCAAGTAGTTTGGGTAGAGAGTAAAAGGTATTAAAATAGAAAAGATTTTTTCAAAAATCAACACCTGAATTATTTAAATAAGGGTTGACACTTTGTACGCTAGTAGAGCCACACGAGTCAGCCAGTAATTATTAAAGAAAAAATCAAAATATTTTAAAAAACTAAAGCAGGACGGCTAATAAGCTAAGAAACAGGATCAAAATATCAAGATCATGTGACATAATGTTTTACCACCGTGATCTACTAAACCTAGTAATCCGAGATTACTAGATAACACCTATCAGACTAATCTTCAAAGTATCTTACGATGTAAGGCGATAATTTGTGGACTGTAAACTTATATTTCGGCCATTAATATCGGGATTGCTGAATCTTATGTCAGTGTTATAAATGTTATCTTTATTGATGATTGTTACACTAGGTTGTTCAAGGTCGTAGTTACTAGGTAAAAGACAATAGAAGTATGTTTTTCTAAACGTTTGAAGCACTAAAATTTTTCTCGAATCGTGAGACCCTATAGACATACTAACCCCTACCTGTAACTGCGCTGTTTTGATTAGCTATTGCTGAAAATGTCTCTATCGCTACGGAAATTTTTATCTCAATAAGGTAAACCGTTTTCGCTCGGCTGACCAAACAGATCAAACAATAAAACTAATATTTATTGCTTCAAAATTAGATTGTAATAATAATATGAATTACTCGAAGCATAATTATTTAATATCTTGGGTAGTAGTTAGTACAGTTGTGTCAAATACGTTACAAAATACACATCTTTAATATTTACAGGTTTAAACCGATGATTTAGTAAATGTATATCGGTTTAGCGTTCTTGAAGTACGTTAACATTTGGCGATAACTATTGCAATGTTATTATGCCCATATAAAGAACATTAAAAGCGATACCGCTTGAACTAGAACAAGACAACTAACCCTAAAAGCTGAACGTATTTGAAGTCGTAACGAAGGGA
Source organism: Anticarsia gemmatalis (assembly GCF_050436995.1). NCBI lineage: Eukaryota > Metazoa > Arthropoda > Insecta > Lepidoptera > Erebidae > Anticarsia > Anticarsia gemmatalis. Next base: position 11,534,636 of record NC_134747.1, read on the forward strand.
ATGTGAGAAGTTGCTAACAAGTCGTGACGTCATCGTTACAGTTGAGCGATTGCTTTGTTTGGACCTGACCTTGGACCTTTGCCGTGAAGGGATCCGTGTGAATTACATGTCTAGTTTAGTAGGTAATACTGTTTTTGTTGGGACTATGACGACTGTAAATAGGATTAAGATGCTTAGGACTTTACAATGAACTGTAGTCCAATTCTGTATAGTCTGTACTGTTAAACATCGAGTGTTTGAGATTTAAAATGTACTGCCAAAATAGTTCTTACCGGGCCAGGTAAGTTTTCGTGTAAAATTTCTCGATAGCTTGCCAGTTGTCAGTAGTCGATAGTAGGAAAGAATTGAGCTACTGATCGTAGACCTAAATTTTGATAGGTGATAACAAATATGAACTGGCTCAATAGTTTGAGTTAAAATTTGAATCCACTGAAGGGTATACGGGCATAGCAGTAAAAAATATTTTCCGAAACAAAACGACGCAAAATTTTTGTTTATTATGATTTCGACGTGTTACTGTTATTTCAAAACATAGAACAATGTAAAAACTGTAATAATATGTTAGTGAAGTAACCCTTCAATATTCAGTAAATTACAGACGCACAAATAAATATTAATTTAAAATTATTATAACACTAAATTATTTATAATTGGAAAATTGCGCAAGGTATTGTTTTTTTCTTTGCGTTGCTAAAAAACAACGCAAACGATGTTGATCAGTTCACGAAAGAATGGGTCGTACGTAATGGCTATGAAAGGCGGTTTTAATTAATAGATCAAAACAATGGCATAGTGCATACCAATATTGTGGTATTTTTTTATCTTTGTTTATAAAAAAAAATATATGCAGTTCCTTCTTACTTTGACATCATTATTGAATAAGTGCATTGTGTACTCATTAACTTAAAATGTTTATTAATCACTTATTCTAACATAAAATATTATTAATAATATTTCTTTCTACTTTTTACTAAGATACACGTTTATCGCAGTCGTTACTCCGGTTTTCAGAAAAAGAAAATTGGAAAAACTAATTGCGTATCAATTGATTACAATGCGATCAATCTGACCCGAAATCAATACTATTATATGTTTTTGTGTTCTTTGTGAGAATAGTACTGACAACACTTAATTTAATGTATTGTTCTAACGTGACCTTTGTTAACAGCGCCATAATAATATTTCAGTTTCAAATCATAGGCCGAATTAAATGTTTTTATCCCGAATAATTATCCCGAAAACATGTTTCATTAAACAAAAAACATTTTTAAACATCATTACATCGAATCACACCCTCGTCACACACTTCATCATTCAACATAAGGCTTACATTACCGTTCGTATTAATTGGATCAGCAGTAAGCCAAAGTTCGCGTGACGTCGGCCATTCCACCCCGGTTTGCGCTAACAATTTGTTTTATCGTTGCACAAGATAAACTGGGCTTGTGGAAATTCCCCGCCATGTTGTTTCGATGTTTTTCTTGTTTTTTGTTTTTGTTTTACGGCCTATATTTTGTTAGAACATTTTAAATGTTTTTGAGTTCATTGTGTTTTGTAATTTGTTGAGTGTTTTGTTTTATGATATGAAAGGGTATGGAATACTGTATTTGTGTAGTATTTTTTGCAGGTATTTGATAAAATTTTAATGGTGGCCGGTGGATTTTTGATGTCAAATTATTCTGATATCAGTTTCATTTTGAAGTAATTTTAACTATTCCTGCATTGCTCTATTTGCTTGCATATAAATTATTGTGAATAAAAAATACTAGACGTTCTTTATAAACATTATTAAAAACACTAACGTGATATTATTCGTTGTGTCTATACATAGAGATAGAAATTATAATAACAATAATTATTATTTATAACACAACCTACAATACATTTACAATTAAATTGCTATATCCTATTAAGTTCCATGAATAACATGATTTTGACTAACCCTTGTCGAGGTGCATATTCAATCAGCCAGAAGGGTTGAACCTTGATTTTAAACGGTTTACGATTCCACTGCAAATGACATGTGGGTTTGAACCCTTTGGATTAAATGCTTGAGGTCTGTTGAGGTTTTTTGTTGGGGGTTGTTGCTGTAATTGAGCGTGAATACGGTTTGGGTAAACAGCTTGATCAAATATTTAATGTATTGTTTAAAGTATGTTAAATGGAAATATCATTTATAATCAATTTCATTAAATGTAACTGTTGTTTATTAAACTACAATATCACTATATAATAATGATGACAATCAATGATAAATCCAAAGTAATACCTCTAATTAAGTTTTGGTTTGTAATTCGCAAACGTTTCAACACTAAGCTTTCACTTAAACTAAACAACTCACTAGCGCCACTAAAACTAGCGACGCAAAATCGTACTAACAACTTACCAATCGTGTAAGTGGCGCCATCTATCTGAAACGTGGCACTTTTGCACTTCTTGAAGATTTTCCCGCTCACCACTTGGCGGGTGGCGCTGCCGTGCGTGGCGGGATTCGAAGCGATCTCCTTTCTCGCCGCTTGGGGCGCACTTGTATCAAACTTGTTCCTCAACTCCTCGAACGACAACTCGGACGACAAGTCCGGTTTGTCGCGAAACTGTCGCACTTGCCCGTATATGCCCTTGGTGGACTCGGCCGCGTTTTTGTCCATTTTGCCTCAAAATTCACTATACATCACTCGTACACAGTTACACTATGTCACTGTAAGGAAAGAAAAACCTTGTTAATATTGTATTATGAAAAAAATTCAAGCCAAAAACTTTAAAGCTCAATCCGTAAAAAAATTGGTACATGCCGATGCTACATGGTATGTTTTCAATAAATGTAGAGTCAGAATGTCACTTACTCAGCTTTTTATAAACTGAATAACATAGTTTTTTTGGTATATGTGCTTATATTATTTAGTAAAATATAAATAGATCCCGACAAAGTTTACAAATACCATATCAATGAAAAACGATCGCCCAAAACACAAAATAATTTCAACGTACTTAAAAACTGTCAACATCATTATTTTGCCCTTAAAATACCTAAAGAAGAATAAAATAAGCCGACCTCATAAAAATAATACAAAAAATACACTCCTTAAATACAATATTATCTGAATTTCCCCAGTATCTCGATATGGTTGACAAAGCGTTAGTGGTCTATCTACGATCTACAGCGGCGAAGGACGGTCCGAAGATTAATCTACAAGTGAAGAAACTAAGATGCGGGTAATTAAACCCATATGTAGGTCGTTGTAGACATTATAGCGTTTAGAAAACGTTTATATTGTAGAGGTATGGTTTTAATCATAATAATAATGCTGCTTATGTTTATATGAAAAATGTATGGTTTTCATATGAAAAACTATTGTCGTACATTTTTCGGAGTATACGTAATATATTTAAGTAGGAATAATTCCAAAACTCACACGAAGCCAGCAAAGCCAATAACGCCTCCCTCATTCAGGAGGAGACCTTTGACCAGCATTGTATTGCAGCCGTTGGTTAAAAAAATATTTTTTTTTTGAACAGAAACTTAAAACAACTACGCAATTTGGTCAAAAAATGACAAATATTCGATACAAAATTAAATGCTAAACCATAACATCAAAAACTCTTAATAGTGAAAGCATAAAAATTACGTCGATGGTACATTTTGTCGATCCTGCAATTTTTTTCCGTATGCTATAAACATAAAACTTATGATAGGTTCTCTGCGTAACGTAAGAAGATTTTTACTGTACTATGCGTTGCCAACTTCTAGGCCAAAACAACTATTTGCCAAATAATTAAAAATCATTCTCGAATATATATAAATAATAATCATATTTCGTGACTTTCAATTATTAATTTGTCTCTCAGTTAGAAATTAAGTGTACAAATTATTGACTATTAGGCGAATTATAAAGCCGGTATGGCAAATTATCTCACACTACATAAATATTCTCGTCCAATTATCGACATAGAGAGCCTTTAAGGATAAATTGAGCGTTATTCAGTCCATTATCTTGGGCGTTCCATGACTAGGAGATAGATAAATTACGATTACGATCGCCTATCGATCTTACTCCGTCTATTCCCATTTTGACCATTAATATAGTTGAGGAACTGTGATCTGGGATTATTTTTTAGGTCAAAGAATAGTTATTATGTGGTTAATGAGAAAAGTCAAAGAAAAATCTTAAACAGCCAAGTTGTTTTTACTGAATTTTTCATCTTTGCTTTAATCGGAACAAAAAACAATTACGTGCTAATTGAACTTAATATATTTTCAGTACTTTCTAAATCACGATGTTAATGCATACCTAATATTATTATGATTCGGTGACATTCATTATTCAAGTTTGCTACTGCAGGACTTCGTTCAACATTAGTTTCTATATACAAACAAGACAGATCCAAACTTAAAGCAGAGTAATTGTACATTGTCACAATTACTTAAGAAGTATAACAAAACACTGCATAAGGTAAAATTTTGATACAATTACAATTTCTAGTAAGTACTACTTTTCAAGCTTTTCTACCTTTCTTTCTTTAAATGCAAAGTGTTTTCCCAATACCTACAAGTATTTAAATCGTAAACACGTGATTAATGTACTCCTGGATCGTGTAACCTTATTCCCTAAAAGCACTAGCGAAGCGATTTTTTATCCTTATTTTAATGTTTCTTACTTTCTGTAGTATAATGCGATGATTCTGCGAATTTGTGATCAACTAATGGTCCTTTGAAATGTTTTGCGAGTACCGTTAGTAGAGAATTGAAATGTAATTTATTGATTATGATATTAGATGTTATTGATGAGTTCTGAGTTGATTATATTATTAGAAATCTAGCAATGGGAATGAAGTTATTATATACTAGCTGACCCGCGCAACTTCGCTTGCGTCACATAAGAGAGAAATTTCCCCGTTTTTGTAACATTTTTCGTTGATACTCTGCTCCTGATGGAAGTAGCGTGAAGTTATATAGCCCAAAGCCTTCCTCGATAAATGAGCTCTATAACACTGAAAGAATTTTTCAAATCAGACCCGTAGTTCCTGATATTAGCGCGTTCAAACAAACAAACAAACAAACAAACATTCAGCTTTAAAATATTAGTATAGAAGATATTATCATGTATTATTTTTCTACTTTGTCATTCTGATAACAGTCATAACTCCACAGCCTTGCGTTGTTCATCCCGGTATAATTTTGAGTCTTCTCACGATTTTTTCTTAATCATACACTTATTTTAATTCCACTTGACTATTTATTACTCACAAGGTTTCTCATTTTAGAAAGCTATCTTTTAAAGAAGAAATTTTAAATTTTCTGAACCGTATGAAAATATTTAACTTAAATAGACGCTGGCTAGTGGCCATTACTGTGCCTAAAACGCAATTCTCACTATATTTCCCGCCGATATCTTCCTACATTCATTACGAACCAACACCTCCGCAGCAACGTGCTATTTACGAAATTCGTAGCATAATTCACGTTTCGCCGATACAGGAATCGCTACGAAGTCGTAGCAATTTGTGTATTAAGACCTCTACGTGTCTACGTGCCGTAGCAACGTAGGGTTTGTGTAAATCTAAATGTTTCGTACTATTGTTATTTAGAACAGTTATATCACTACAATCCCTATATTCTACTAATTTGTTTTGTTTCGTTTTGGTGCTTAGTTACTTAGAGGAGGTTTAAAATACAGAATAGTAATATATCTAAAGTTTCATATAGGAAACTACACCTAGCCCACAAAGCAACGGGTTAGTCGTGTATAATATAGCATTTCGTTCAAATAACGTCCTTAATTTTATTCTAAACATTTTGCCCTAATACTAACGTGTTTAGCAAAAGTATTTTTTTGGGAATTTTCCTAAATATGCCTGTTCGGTAAAAGTGTCAGAGAAAGTTTAATGAGCGCCTCGAATGAAGCAGTTTTATCGCGAAATATTTTCTTGTGTGACTTTTCGCAACTTGGACGAAAAGTTGTCAACTAGACGCGTGCTCAAAAATATCTCTTCATAATTTATTTTTTAAGGTAATTGGCATTATTTATTGATATTTCGCAAACAAGCTCTCGGCTTTTAATGTTATTTTTTGGCTACAAAAGGATTCATACAGCAGCGTGCTCTTTCAAGATTCGCTGAGTCTTTTACCAGTTATGCGTAAAATACAGTTTATATTGATAATGTTCGATCGTCCATTTATGTATGAAGTAGTTAAGTTGCAGTGGGAATAAACATATTTGGAAGACTGTTAACGCGAAATTCAATCGTTTTGTCATTTAAATGCATATTTAATACTGCTATCTATTTTTTAAATCCCATTATTCAATATATTTTGTAAAGTGAAATACCTAAAAGGTTTACATTTTATATTAAAACTAGCTGACCCGCGCAACTTCGTTTGCGTGTATCCCGCTACTTCGACAAATACAGTATAGGGACGCTGCCCCCGCCGCCGCGGCCGGCCCGTACCGTGCCGCAATACTAATATCGTGATATCTCCTAAACTATATGTCTAAATAACACACTGTAAACTGCAAAAATAATCTAAATTAAATGCTCGTGATGATGAACTTACTTATTTTGATAAGGATATATGTATTATTGGTTATATCACCAGTTAAACATCACCCAACGAATTAAATGTTTTTTTAATACAGAAAAGTAGTTTTTGTGACTTAAATAAAAAAGCTGGATATATGTCATCGCGGACTCTTTTGTAGAACTAATAAAGACCAATGTTTTTGCTATACATTGTTCTTACTTGTATCCAACGGTATTAGCGGCGCACGCACAAATGCAATCTTCAATTAGATTTTTTTTCTGACTTCTTGGACATAAATCGCTATAACTCAGCTAATATAGTTTCAATGTATTTCAATTATATATAAAAACCTGTCGGAGAAAATACTCTTTCTATTAGTGAAAACCGCATCAAAATCCGTTGCGTAGTTTTAAAGTTTTATGCATACGAAGGGACTACAGACAAAATGGGCGACTTTGTTTTATACTATGTAGTGATGTACTTGTCAAGTATTGTCACGTCTGAAAGATTATTTCCAATTATGATTTATACAAGGTCCCTTCTGTGAATATTAATGTTATAATCTCATTATTGTCACCTGTCTACGTTTACATTTTTTGTAAACTGTAACACGCTCTTTGAATGATAAAAATTAAACGGGAAAGATTAAAAAAAAACACTCTTTAGAAATTTACTACCTCTAAATTAATGGAATAATTACTTTCAATAAAATAAGCTCGAAGAAGATGTATGTAGCACGATTCTTTACAGTTGGTAATCTCGAGTATCGATAGTTTGACATTTAAAATATTCTGCAATAATAGTCTCAGAGTGCCCACTAGAGAACGATTAGATTTTCATACATTTTTTTCTATAGCTAGCCGGTTGTTGATAACCAATGGTTGTTGTGCTAATGCACGAGTTATATAGCAAATGAAAAAATATTAATATAGGAGAAAAATTGAGCGGAATCAAGTATCAGATACAGAAAAATCTTAAAATATAGCAATAGAGACTTTACGTTTAATAATGGAATTAGACTCAGTTATTACACTCCTTAATCGATAACTAGTCGATCATGGTAGCCAATAAGACTTATTAAGCCAATAAGTGATTACAGCAGAATATTGCCCAACCATCAAGATAATAATATAAAGATCTGTTTCTTTCTTCACTATTCTTTTTTTAACTCCAGATAGTTTATATTCCAGTGACAGATGTTTACAATACCAACTGTATTACCGCTGGGCAGTTTATTTACGTTTTATTCATAGAATGCCCTTCTAATGACATTGAAATACCTGGATCTTTCTTGGAAGAAGAATGCCTTGACTAACTGGTGAAAGAAGCTCGAGGTAAAGAACAGGAACTGATAGTTTTTGTATCTCAATTATATTTTTATAATCTGTGATTTTTATAATCCTCTAGAGTGATTGACAACACGTGTTTCTATCGAGTAACGATCGTGTAACATTTCATGTAACTTTTAAAAAGTTCTTTAGAATACGTTGAGGACGCTGAGTATTTGCAGTTGTTGACAAAAATTCAAATTTTTATAATTACTTACTCGGTTTTTGATAAAGGCAGTGGAAGAAAATAGACAAGTTGAAATATTTAAAATGAAAATATTTTTAAGATGCTGAAGCTTTTGGGAATAAACATAATTTGAAAGAAACTTATCTAGTACAAATTTTCCGCTTAAAATTATATCAAACATAATCAGCCTTCGTAAATTTTGATACCTAAGCCCTTAAACTTGCCTACATACTTCAAGGGTAATATTGACACATAAAATTAAACCACAATTTAATACCAAAGGCGCGAAATTAATGGAATTTGATCATAAATTTGATGCGTAGGTAATTTCTCTTTGACAGTTTACACAAACGATGTTCTAAGACCTTTGGTTGATAAAATCGTTTGATAGAGAATGCTTTGGAGTATAATTTTAGTACAGCAAAACTATTTTAATTAATTCCGACATGGGTAAATTATGTCCTTTGTTTGGATGTAGAAAAAAACTGAAAAATAAGATTATGCTCTTATATTTTAACATAATCTTATATTTTAAACATTATTTCTGGTTAAAAAACTAAAGCACCATTTATTTATGTATTACAATTAATACCAAAAGTAAGAAAGTATAACATTTTGTAGAAGTTGTCAAGGATCGTCCAATTATTTATTTCCAAAAGTGATTTTTATTTACACAGTATAGCTACGTTCCAACAAAGTGCTATTTTTTTGTGTACTTATTCACATTTTACACTTTTCATTTCTAAATCAGTATCCATAAAGATTTGGCAGTTTTTACGTGATTTTTAAATTATCACTTTTAATTCTAGATCACCGCTTTGAACTAATGTTTAAGTTACAGTCCTGTCAAAGCAAGCTAACATGAGTAGATTTGGAACTGTGCCTAATAGAATGAACATTGCAGGGACTACAAACGGCTATAGTGCACATGCACACAATACATTTAACTTGGTCATAGCGACATTTTGGAAATTTAATTAAACCTAAATTGGTGTAGAAATCTGTCTGAATTTTTATCCGTCTATTCAATACGTTATCAGCCTAGCCTTTTTCAACTATGATGGAGTTGGCTTCCATTTTCACAGGATACATTTTATACCAGTATTTTACATTTAGAGACTGCCTATCGAACCTACAAGCAACTATCTGTCGGACAGATGATAACTATAGATTTATTTACCTTAACTAATTATAAAAGTATCAAGATAAATATTTTTTGTATTGAACTTTATTTTTCATTTTATCAAATGAGAATGCTATCGAACTCTTTCGCATAATGAGAGATAATAATATTATTATGAACATATTGCAGAAACACCATAAGAAAGACAGAATAATTCAACCAAATTCTGCTAATAAATACGACATACAGGAAAGCAGAATAAGTGGCAAGAGAGAGTAAAGAACTGCCATAAACCCATGGCAACAAATGGATGCGAAATTCGGCACCAAAGAAAAAGTACTTCACATAGGTACATATAAATACACATAGGCGTAAGAAATCTTGTCAAAGCAGTTAATAAATATATACATGTACCCATTAACGCGTTTCTGTTAATCTACAAAGGAGAAACAAAATACATTAAGTTCTTATCGGAGGCTTTGAAGGAGTAATGGGCGAGTCACGGGCGATTAGTTTATAAGATGATGAGTATATGTAGCAGCAAAATTACTACATTGAAGAAACTGTTAGATGGTAGTGATGACAGTGTAAGTTAGTCATTGTTTCATCAAGAATATTATTGTTGAAGTTGACGTTTTTAATATTTATTAATTTTACTAGAATACTTTTTTATTTTCGTGGACAATGGGTAATTATGATCAAATAACGATTTCCGTAGAATTTTAGATTCGTTTTCAAGACTGTGAAAATGTTGAGTCTTTAAATATTTTTTACTTTTACAGTCACTGCACGTTAAAGCACATTCAAAAAGAGTTCAATTCTTGTTGTATATCGCTATTCGGATTTAGTAATTTGCGGCTAATGTTTGTAAACTCGCACTACTCCATTCATTTCAACAATACAAAACAAACCTCCGTTTATCAACCCCGACACTTATCTAGATAACCAACAAAATAATCACGAACGAAATACGATTCAAAAGTAGTTCAGGTCCGAAAGCGTTACTACAAAACTAATAAAATGAAGTGAACTGTATCAAAATATCGCCTTTCTACGAACAAAAGAAATCTTTTCTAGAATTGGGGCGAGTTTGTATTGTTATTTTTAAGTTAGTGCCATTGTTTGGGAAACTAAAGTGAAGTAAGTTTTTGAGATCGAATTACTGAACTTTTATAGACTTGAGGAAATAAAACTGATACTAAGTTTAGTTAATCTTTAGAAATCACAAAATGTGTGAAAAATTTGTTCGACGTTTTTAAATTCAAACACCCAAAGGTGAGAAAGTAAGCAGTTTTTACTTAGGCAACTTATTTTGAACTCTAAGTTTAATCTAATCAAACTTAATGCGGAAGGAGTTTCGTTTCGTTTCGTTGGGAATGAAACTGATTTTGTGAGTCAGTGGCCGTGTATTCAAATTGTCTCAGTACAATTATACTTAAAAAAAAATGTTAAAATAAAATAATGATATGAATATGATTACACTTTTACTATACTCAGATAGTTACAATTGAATTAAATAAAAAAAAAACAATCCAACTCCTTCAACCAAATTTTCACGCGCCAGCACAAAATTTACACCGTCTCACAAAAATAAAACACGAACAGAATCAATGATACAAAACTCGTAACACAACAATCATCATATCAATTGAAGCACGTCCTCCATCAGAACATTAATGAACGACGTGAGGACCGTTCCGAGTCATTTGCATCGAATGCCTCTTCAAAACCCTCCACGGGATGTCTGATCGTCAACGTTTTGTTGATTTTTAGCGTTATGATTTTATGTGAATTTTTATGTGAATTTTTGTTATTTATGTCCATTTTTATCGTTTTCTGATAGGTTAGTTTATGAATATTTGTTGTACATTTTTATTTTTCCAATATATTTTATCTCTTAAAATTGCTTTAATAACATACAAACGTTATAATCCTTGGATTTAAAAACTTTAGTTTATTAAATCGTTTTTTTTTTGTTATTGTAAATCTTGCATTTATCTCAAAAGTAAGTCAAAACTATTAGTACCTATCTAAATTTACAGTTAGAAAACCCATGCTGTTCTTTTCTAGCTATACATAATATATATGTTACGCTATAAATATCATAATCAGCAGAGAGATTTTATTTAAATAGTAATCATATTAACCTACTTCCCTTACAATAATATCAAATACACACAATCCACCAAAAGAAACTCCCAATAGACAGGATCAAGAATAGTTGGCTCATTATACGAAGCTTATCTTTGTAACCACTGAACCAATTAATGAAACATTACAGACTTAAGCGCTTTGATCCTTTGAAGAAATATTATTTGTTAATGAATGAGAAATAGGAAGATATGATTCAAACTTTTGATAATTTGAGAGACTGTTTTATTGAGTATAAAACATCTTGATTTTATATCAAATATACTGCATAAAATCTATTTTTGTGAAAAATGTGGGGAAATTTTAATAATAGTAATAAATCCTTTTTTTCGACCAGACGAAACGACACATAGAAATAAGTTTTTCGTACATGAATCATACGGCAATGATTCAGGTATCAAATTGCTGACTATTAAGTTCCGTAGTTTATTTTCTAATACGACAAATATAAAACAAACGTCAAATTTATCATAACTCGATTTTCAATTATATTTCGTAATACGATAGCTAATAATATAATAACCGTTGTTTTGTTTTGGTCACAGCAAAACATGACAATGACAATATAACTCCCTAATAACGTGCTAATTCTCACGAGGAATTAAAAAAACACCAAGCACTTTCCCTTTAAGGTCGACAAACCTTTTAAGTAGTATAATAGGAACACTTTGTTATCAAGTAGGTCGTTATGAAAACGGCGTTAGTAATACCCAAGGGAAAGGACGAGATCGTTTTTCAATTTGCGTATTATTTTTTACTAGCTTCTTTTAGATTTAGCGTATAATATTTTTGCGGTTTTAGTGAGATGTAGAGTTCGAATCTATGATATGTTTTGTTTTGTAGGACTTTTGTGGTGGGATTCCAGGTTTGATTTCAGTTTGAGTTTAATTATAATGCTTGTAATTTGTAAGGTGATATGATGTGTAGCTGTCTGTTATTTAATACTAGCTAGAATGTTTGTCAAAATCTGAAACACATAATTAGGTTCTTATAGTTAGTACTAAAACCTGTCAAATAAGACCTCGAACAACTTTTAGAGCATTATATTATTGCATAGCTTATAAAAAAGTATCCCCTATTATCAATTACCTCAAGGTAGAAAATATTTTAAATATTTGAAACAAAATTACCTCAACCTCTCATTGTGTTGAGCAAATTTTAATAAACTTGATACACTGAGATTAGCACTTGGTAAACAAGAGGTACTTCTTCAATATTAAATTTAATGAAATGAGGTCCCAAAATTTAGTAAAAATGCTTTACGAACTGGAATCTCTGTAGCGCTATTTTGTACAAAGACTCAATAGTCTTTGTACAAAATAGCGTTGATGTAATGTTGATGGGTGACCAGCAGTCAATGACTGCTGGTCACCCATCAACAAAAGATGAAAACCTGATCAGCGCCACTAGCGGATGCCGTGGAAACTAATTTTAAGTACATTTTAAATGTCAAGTTCTCGATACTCGATAGTACCGACTGAAAAAACTCTGAGTTCACTGTATAAAATGATGTACTAAGAAGTATATTTGACTATTGCTCTTAAAGTCAGTCAATGTCATCACGAGGTTGAACTATTTTAATAATACCCTTAATTTTCTCGTTATCAAAATAATTCGAGTTTTAAGATTAGTTTATTCAAAACTAACTTTAATAACAAGAATAACCTACAAAGTTAATAGCTTAGTATTTATTTTCAAAACTATGTTTATCTTAGATATTCATTTTATGAACAAATATTTAAAGTTTAAAATAATGGTTAACACTATTACTAAGTTATTTTCTCATAACTATTAAAACTCAAATGCTAGTTATTCGGGGCTGATTAAACATAAAGCTTTTCATATTAATTTAATAATTTACAAAAATAATATGCTTATTTTACCTATGGGCGTACTTGTTGTAACTAGTATGATCTTTACAATAATAATATACCTAATCATTTTTAATACTAGGCCGTATCATCCCACTGCTGGGCAAAGGTCTCCCCAAGGCTTTCCACTGAAACTTGTCTAAAATAAATGGACAAGCTATTTCAATAACATCGATATATAGGTACCAGATTTTAGACCTTCAATTCAGTTACAAAATATTTCAAACATAAACACAAATAAATCCTAAATTCTGAACCACTCAATAATTTTCCCAACCCGATACCATGAACCACTCAATAATTTTCCCAACCCGATACCATCAATAAATACTTGCAAGCATTCTTCACGGTCTTCAGTACTTTGCCTAAGGCTCGCGTGTGCAAACTCATTGCCGCATCCGCTGCATGTAAACAGAAACAAACCTTCGCGTTTCCTTAACGTATTATTTGTGATTTTAAACAGCGACTTACTCGGATTTATTGTATTACACTTCTTGGGCGAATAGATAACGCTTCGCATTTATACGCAAAGCTGAACTGTAGCTCGATTCCCTACTACTATCGACTACCGACAACCGGCCTGTCATCGAGAAATTTTGTATGAAAATCTGAAACATTCTAAATGTCAAAATTATCTAAATGTCGATAGCTAGCCGGTTGTCGGTAGTCGAAAGTGGTAGAGTATCGAGGTACTGTAGCGCAATCTCTACAGTCGGTACTGTCGAGTATCGAAAGTTTGACATTTAGAATGTACTGCCAAAATAATTCCTACGACACCCGTCAGAGACGCTGATTTGTTTTTCATACAAAATTTCTCGATGACAAGCCAGTTGTCGGTAGTCGACAGTGGTAGAGAATCGAGGTACTGGTGAGAAGTTTCCTCGATATCGGCTATGAAACTATAGCTTCATGGATTCAAGTTACCCTCATTTACCTACTGATAAACAAATGCGGTAAGCTACCTTTAGTGAAGTTGGTTGGTGTGTTGTACACTCGGTTAGTATCGGTATCTCTACCAATTAAGATAAACTTAGGGTGGCTTGAGCAACCAAAACTACAATGGAGAAATTTCCAAAATCTCACATAAGTCCGAGTTCTAGTTTAAAACTACCTCAAGAAAACCTAATGAACCGTGTACTTATTTGTGATTCTTAAACCCAAAGAGATTTTGTTGCAAGTTCATACATACTATAATGCGAAAAGACTTTTTCCCCGACTTAATATTAGTAAATATATTCGATAGCTTTTAGTCGATAGTGATAGGAAGCCGTCCACCAGAATGAATTCACAAAAACCAGTATTTCATAAAGAAAAGTTTAACATCTACATATTCGTGTGTGACACACCTTAAGGCTGTATTTACAGTCACGATTTTTTTCAAGCTGTCGTCACGTAACGGCCACATGCCTTTGTTTACAACTTTCTAACTTTTATACCACGAATAACATTGATAAAGAAATTTGTTCCAGAAAAGGACCTATTAAAGCCTTTTATTACTGCAACTATACCGTACCGGAATTATTTTTGTACTGTCAAGCTTGAAAATTTAATTACTTAAGTAAGTAAATAAAAAATAAGTAAAAGGAAATTTAATTATTAAGTAAAAAACGCATTAGTACCTGATTAAAAAAGAAATGTAGCTTTTATTTTTGGCTCATTTCAGATCGCCCCATTTTTTTTAATTCCTGCTGCGAACCATTATATTTTTTACTACAAATTTATATGCTTTAAAATATAACGAAATTGGTTTTCAAAGGTTATTTTGATTTCTTAGCAGATATTATTTTTCTCAAAATACCGTCTCGTTCTTTTTTTAACTATTGACCCGTAGAAAGCTATGAATATTAATATTACCCCTTCTTCGAAAAAAAATAGAGCATTTTATCGAAAAATAATTGTGAAGCAAAAAATCTCTAACAAAAATTGTTTAGAATGTCAGCCATTTAAAAATAAACTTTTATGAGTGTTAGTAATAATTGTAGATTAAGATAATTATTATAACTTAATAGGCTTACTTACTTTTAAGTGCTGTTGTTTAGCTTAAAATATAATATTTAACTAAGTAATTAAGCTGTCTCGTTGTTGTATAATGGTTTTTGTAAATGTTATCTTTGTTCATATTGTACAATTTAAAGTTTTGTTAAATAATTTTATGCGTAGATTTAAGCAAAATTACTTTATCTGAATATGACATTAATAACGTATAATAATACCATAACTTCATCAAGCGCAGTACCTATATCGAGAATGTCATACTTTAAATCTTCTTGAAAAAAAAGTTCATACAAAAAGACTAGTGCTAAAAGCGATCAGTTTTTCAACAACATTTCTCAATGACTACTAAATTGTTGACCATCGAATAACTAGGAAATCGCTGTCTCACAAGTTCAAAGTTGATTTCGCGCTAAACATGCGATCAACATAATATATTCAGTTACAAGATAAAAAAAAATCCAAGTTTAATATTATATATTTTTCAACCTTCGCATAAAATCAAATCAAAACATCGTCCCGTGCAGTAATAAGATTATTTATAATCACATAACTCTTGTTTCCAACGTACTTCTACCGAGAACAGGTGAGGCCTTAATTTGCCCGTCCTTGCCGATTAAGTCTCGGTAATTCGACATACTTAATACTAAACCTACTTGAGACTGAGCGTTTCATTACAGCGAGCTTACAAGGAAAATTTATTGGGTTTTGGCCACTCTGTCCGGGGGAGAGAAGATCTGGTTTGCGGGAAGATGATTTTTATTGAAAGTGAGTGTTATCAGATGCGGTTATGATAATATATCATGATCATGTTCTTGGATGGTCAGGGACATTTAATGATACCTCAGTAATTCTTTAAAGGATTTTTAAAATCCAAAGAAAATACTTTTGTTCGTATGTGGTATGAGAAGGAGCTAGGCCATATTAAAATTGTTAAACGTATCGAAATCATAACTTTTTTTTTATTTAATCTATTTAGTAGCCGTCGGTACACCTAATATTTTTCGAGGAGACCACCTCTGCCGTCGTAATCGTAAATGCAGTACTTGCAATTTCGCGGTTTCGAGAAAAACGCGGTTAAATGATTTCTTGTTATCTCTAGTCGTCTGGAAATCAAATGTATTTAAATTTGTAACTAATACGTATATTTTATTACTATGCATTATATATTTTAATTTCAAATATTTAATTTTGGTTTAGGTTATTTATAAAGTTGACTACTGCATTTCAACCTTGTGTTACTAATGGATATTATAGTCTATCACAAAGTGAAATGCAGTATTTGTGCTTATTACTGCATTCATGTCTAGCAAATACTTTTTACTGCATTTTGAGTTAGTAAAAGGAATAGTAAAGTCAAAATAAATACTATTATATACATGCAGTACAAAATATTTTAGACCCTTGAATTTAGGATAGTGTGTAAAAATAAAAAAAATTAAATTCGAATACTTTTATTTAGAAACCTTCACAAGGTCTAGTAGGCTTTTAATCATATAAACTTATAAAACAATCAACATTCATATAATCAACGTTATGCTTCAAACGGGACTGCTGCTCCCGATTACAAACAAAAACAAATAGGGATCTCAGCTCCCACCTAAAAACTAAAACAATAAAGAACTTAGAGCTAATAATGGCACTTTGTAAGTCTTAAAATGTATTAATGCAAGTTCAGTCTTTACTCATCACAATCATCTACATCTAAAATATTAACTAGATCAATTGAATTGTCATTGGTATGCAAGTTTTGCCAAAATGGTAGTCTATTTTCTGGAATAACTCTAGTGAGCGTTGAAATAATTGCAGATTTTCTAGCTTCAGTGATACCCCTAGGACTTGAATTTTGTATGGGATCGGGAATTGAATGACACTTTATGTGTTTCATTTTTAGGAACCCTATTTCTCGGAGTTCACCATCATGTTCGGTCTTTACAAATAAATTAAAATTATTCCTACGCACCTCGACACTAACAATATCTTTCAAATATATCCGATTTGTGCTCTTTTTCAATTTATGCTGCGATGAATGATCAATATACTTGTAAAAATCAGTAACTTCCATAGGTTTCACTGTTACTTTTCCGGAATTAGCTAACTGCTAACTTAGGAACTAGCATTTTAAATTAGTATTTCGAGTATTATTACTGCATTTTATCCTAGTTCATGTTCATTACTGCATTTATATTAACAAGTAGCGAACAAATTCATGCAAATACTGCATTATTAACTAGTTTTTCATTGATTTCTAAGTATTTTTTTCGTTTATTTTTTTACTCAATAGTAAGATACGTGTCTTAAAACGTCATTTCGATGAAAATACCAATTTTGCAATAATGTCGATTACTGCATTCTTCATTACGACGGCAGACCTAGGGTACACCGAAATTTATTCCGATGCAATTAGTTAGATACTCATATTAACGATCAGTAAAAACAGCGTAGTATTTAATAGGTACTTCGTTACATATAAAAATATACCGCCAACATCTCAAAAAATAAAACTGAAAATAAAAAAAGGAAATTTAGACGTTTATTCGCCACAAAAATTCACGTAAGCATCTTTGTACTAAAAATATCGTTTACACAAGGGAGAATGAAGTGCTTAGAGAGAATAGATTTTCATAAAAATTCTAACATAATGTTTCTTTCCCAGGGTGGTAAAAAATTGGAGTGTCCTACAAACGCGACAGACATTTAACTGGGACGGCAAGATGGAAGATTATAAACACAATTTTTCCCCCACCGACGTTCTCAAGTAAACTTATTAAAAAATATAAATTACTTTTAAATCACGCCTGAACTTGGCAGCTTGTGACATTATGGTGTTTCAGATTGTTTATTGATTTTGTTTTATGGAATATTTCAAAACAGTGGCTCGATTCTCTACTACTATCGACCGATAACCGACTAGTATTCAAGAAATTTTGTATGAAAATCTGATCAGCGCTTTAAATGGGCGTCGTAGTAACTATTTTAGCAGTACATTTTAAATGTCAAACTTTCTATACTCGACAGTACCGTATGTACAGAACCTCGGTACTGTTTCATTGGTAGTGTGTAGAAACGCTGACCAAGAGCAACGAGTTTGATGTTCGTGGCGGGCAATGTGATTCATGAGCCTTTTTAATAATTATGTGAAAATAACCCTTTACAAAAAATAATAATAACAAATAAATAATAAAATACTAATATGTCTGAATTGCTTTTCTGCCTGGCATGTGAGCACATACATGAATTATGTTGAACAGATTTAATTTCCTCAAACAAAAGTAAATATAAAAGTTTTTATTTAAATTTAAATATAATCTACGCAGTCAAATCCTATTCCACGATTCTAAAACTTTCTTCAAACACCCCATTTTCCCTCTTTGCGTTTTTCTTAGAAGAAAACCCATTTATTATTTCATTAGTAACGTTTACTCGGCTTTTATCCCCACTATTTATCTTACTTCTTAGGGGACGGACGATTTCGCAGACTAGTAAAGGTTTTTATAAATTTTTATTACTATTTAACTTGTATGAAAAATGTTAAAGATTACTCGCGGGTTCGCGGTGTTGATTTGCGTTTCATAAAATTTTGCTGCAGTGTTTGGAATTTAAATTCAAGAACAATATGGAGTCAAAGAATGCCACTAATTAATTAAGGATTAGGTTAAAAAAACCTAGGTTTAAAACTTTCTAAGTTCACAGTTCTCTTATAAAAGTCTCATATCAATATTTTGCTTGATACAGAATTACTCAAAAATGAAATTAATTTCCGACATTAATGATGTATGCTTTGAAACAGTTCAAGAAACTTAAAACTCAATCATCTGAAATTAACTCGCTTTGGACAGACAAAGCTAAAATCAAGTCGGTCTTGTTTACGTTGTAGAATAAACAGAAAACAGAATCTAGTATTTTGATTTTAAGCCACGGACTTCTGATAGTTAGACTTGCGGCTGCAGAACGTAGAGCAAAACGACAGCAATAATATTAATACTGCGTAATTTAACTGGCCTGTTATTTAAATAACCTTTTTATTAAATAATTATCACTTGTCTCGAACGGTGCAGTAGTTTGCCATAAAGTTGTGTAATGTATTTCTTGAGGCCATGGAAAGTCCCCAACCCGCACTTGGTTCGGCAGGAGACCATTGCTCAGCAGTGGAACAGTAATGGGTTAAAAAATGTATTGTACCTTTAGTCAGAGAAAACAATAACGTTATTGTTATAATAAAATGAAAGTCTTTGTAATCATAAGTATTTTTTATCTTAATATGGGAATTATTGCAGCTGTGTTGTATTTTAAGACACTTTATTACGATACAATAGCTTTTGTATAGTACTTAGAAATTTCATCGAAAATTAAAGAATAAAACACGCTTCTTTAACGAACAAAGCCCGCATTATCCAAAAACCAAACACAGTACCTTTTACAATATTAAAGTAGCCCAAATCTGAAGCTTAGAACAGTTCACCTTGGACCTATGCACACAGAAAAGAGGGTAAACAACGTCTTCAGACAAAACGTTTCTAGTAGAATACAAGACGAAAAGTACACATACCTTGTTGTTTAAACAATGCAGTATACAACAAACTAAACAAATATAAATACTAAGAAGTCGCTCGAGTCGAACATGTAGGACTAAATATTTTATATATATAATTTTATATAATTAAGACTCAATATTCAATCCGAGGAATTTTCACAAATATTACCACCTTTTTTCTAAATAATTTCGTAAAATATACAGAAAAAAAATCTGTTTTCCTTCCTAAAACAAGCTCTTTTGTATTTTGATATGTAGACAGTATATAATTGTAATTAATAAACCACTGATATAAAAATATCTTATTTATTTTTTTGCAAGAATCCTACAAAACAATCAAAACGATAGCAAACAAGTACCTCAATAATATAAGAAAGAAAACATACACTTTTTCTTTATTTGCCCATATTTTGCT
The DNA here is from genome assembly GCF_050436995.1 of Anticarsia gemmatalis. NCBI lineage: Eukaryota > Metazoa > Arthropoda > Insecta > Lepidoptera > Erebidae > Anticarsia > Anticarsia gemmatalis. The sequence goes on from NC_134747.1 coordinate 11,554,757, forward strand.
CCTAAACCATATTTTCCAATCCATAAATTCAGTACGATCATAACATTTCGTTTTGATATGATTACATCAAAGTTACATCAACAACTGCGCGTGTACCTAATCGGTAACAGTCTTTGATATGGCGCCAACGAGTAAATATATCAAACAGCGAAACATACGGATATACAGAGATATTATATACTAGACTACATATATTATTATACATTAGTATTTACTTGCGGATTGTCTACGTCAAAGAATATGAAAATCAACTAGATCGATATACATAGGTTAAACCATTCAGGAGCTATGATGCAACAAAAAGGCATCGTTGTCCACAGATACACGTCAAATTTAAAACATCTCTCTGTAGCAGGCTCAATTCTTAACTACTACCGACTACCTATACGACAACTGGCTAGTCATCCAGAAATTTTGTATGAAAATATGATCAGGTGTCGTTAGAACTACTTTGACAGTACATTTCATATGACAAACTTTCGATACTTGACAGTACCGACTGTAGAGAATCGCGCTACTGTTTGCGTTAAGCCGTAAAGATGCAGCAGATAGACTTATTTTGAATTTGACAATATTAGTTAGAATTAAGGAGGATTCAGAGTGAGGATTAGGCACCACTATCAGTCAACGATTTTATCGGGCGAAACGAACAACTTAATCAATTAAAAGCCTTGTGTTGAAAGTTGACTTCGTAAAGTTATCTTACAATTTCGGCAAGAGTCTTGTATTACATGGAACCAAGACATAACATAGAAATAAAAGGTCTAACTCGGAATATTTGAAACGTACTTGTATGTCAGTAAACTCAGATCATTTACTAAATTAAAACAGTTATCCCAAACTTCTCCCATTAACATACCAAACAATTTCACGCCGTTAAACATATTTAACCAAGTTACTTTGACTTACCCATAGAGTCGGAGTACATTAAAAAAATGAATAACTTAAATCCATACTAATATTATAAATGCGAAAGGAACTTTGCCTGTCTGTTACTCAATCACGCCTAAACTATTGAACCAATTTGCATGAACTTTAGTATGGAGATATTTTGATACCCGAGAAAGGACATAGGCTACTTTTTACCTTGGGAAAATGACGCATTCCCATGAGAAAATTCAGGTGACGGACGAAGTCGCGGGTAAAAGTACTGAATATAATAGTAGAACTTAAAGTTTATATAACTGAAACTGAACTGTACTTAGTCGTTTTAATTGCTGGTCATTTGAACAAGTTGGTTAGTTATACTCGGTCTATGTTAGGCTAAGCGTCCACTGGCGACTCGACATGCTTGGGATTTTTAGAGGACTTTTAACAGTATAAGAAGAAAAGTGCTACAATAAAGCTGAAATGGTAAGAAGTTAATATGTTTTACGACAACGCTTATTAATCTTTGGTATGTTAAGAACATTCTTTGAGACATCAAGATCTCATCGTCAGTTTAGTGCTGTAAAGAGGTTTCGAAATGCATAAGAACGTTGTTTTTGAAATCTTAAAACATTTCATATTTTTTAGACTTTTCAGCAAATTATATTTACCGAATAGGCATTGTCCACAATGTGCATTTTAATTTAAGGTTGCTAAAGGATGCCTTGGCATGCTGTGACGATATTGGACACTGGGCTTTATACACTTTGATGAACGGTCTAACGTGCTCTCCGAGACACTGGGAGTAGATTGATTGTCTCGATTCGAGGCTCTCATGGGACGAGTACAAATTTATGTGAAAATAAAGACATTTTGAAATTGATTTACGACTTTATTAGCGTAGAAAATTATTGTAATGGTAATTATATTCCATAGAGATTTTAATATTCTGCAACGACTGAAATTCGGAACAAATTGTATATTGAGTACTCAATTATTATTATAACAAATTGTGTAAAATTATACGCGCCATAAAAGTAACAAAATAATTATAATTTATACTCGGAACTAAATATAACCCTACAAAATTACGAGAACCACTCAGAAAACTAGAATTAAAAACAAAACGACTACACGTAGATCAAGCAATAATTTTGTGTGATAATCATCCAAATCAATAATGTAACGCAGATTACACATTTCACATGGTAATCCAACCCACGACTTCCCAACTCAGTTACTTTCCTAGTTTCACGTTAATCATCGTAACCATATCATCTGTGTTACGTTTAAAAACGACTTTATAAATGCTACACATTATTTTCCTCGTCTTTCTTAGCCGACTGACCTTTGCAGACGGATTCAGACACTTGAAATGATGGCGGAATGAAAATAACACATCAACGGAAAACGTCGGCGTCTGACGTGTTCACGATTGATCGGGAATTACGCATGTACACTTCAATAGAAAACTCTTAGTTATTGAAATTGCGTTTGACAGATGATTTCGTTTTCCTTAACCATAAAAAGATATTTGGCTTATTTTTTGACAAGAAAACAAAAATTTTCGCCAGAATATTACCATGTTAATTTTTCGATTAAATATTCATCATCATCATCAATCATTTATTTATTAGCACAAAACTTTCTTCTGTGTTGCACAGAAAGGTATTAAGGCCATAACTATGTTCCTAACTACATATCACATTTTTTGACACCTTTTCAATCTCTTTAAGTTGCATAGAATGTGTAATAAAAAGTAAAAATTTTCCATGTAATATAACGAAGATTTACACACAAAGCATTTTAAGTTTTGATTCATAGATTATTCATAAGAGACAGCATTGCTGTTTTATTTGACAGCATTTCTTTTCCCAGTTTACTCATATCAATATTTTAACGGCACAAGGTCTAGTAAAGAAAATATAGTATTAAAGAAAACTCCTTAATACTTTATTTTCTCATCAAATTCAACAACATTCTTTTTAACCTAGAATCATAAAAATGGTGTATAGGTACGGCCAAGATTTTCCTTTGTATCGTATTTTCTTGCCGATAGTACATAAATGTTAGTATTTAGATAGAGATCTGTTGGTATCAAATTAGATACGCGTCCGGCTCTGCCGATAGACGGTCTGTTTATTTTGTTAACTTACCATCGCTATAAATACAGTTATCATGCGTAGTACTGTTTAGATAATATTTTTGTTGGAATCGTTTGAAAATTGTATCTACTATTTTACATACTGTTACGTTGGTCTGAGGATTTCTAGCCTAACTCAGAATGTCGATACTATCGAGTAAAAAGAGTTTGTAACAGTTCCTAAAGCGCCGCTAGAGGCTCTTATCAAATTTCCATATACATTTTCTCGTACGCTATAAATTTTATTATTACTTAATTAAATATATGGTAATTATATGGTTTGTAAGGATTGTATCAAGTAGCGTATTTTGGTCTCTGCCTATCCTTAAAAGCAAAAAGCGTGAATTTATGTATGTATGAAAAATAAATGTTTCAATACGTCGTAAAAGGATTTTTATAAAGCTAAAATACTGCATAATTTCTTCATCAATTCCATAACAAGACATCTTGCTGAAGTTTTAACAGGTAATCTAGTTTCTTCTAGAAAACGGTTTAAAACAAAGCGTCGACTCGCCGTTTACAATTAGAAGTTGATTAAAACTTGCTCGTTTTGGCTAAGAGTACGACTAACGACTAAATACAGGTAAAGTTTGTAGGTCTCTTATTGCAGAATCTAATTAACTTATTAATTTATGGTATACTACACTATATAATTAAATAATTATGGAGACCAAAATATTAACAAATATCTACTTAAAACATTAGCCTAAAATAGCTTACGAAGCATAATCGTTTTGGATGGGTTATCAGGTGCATGGATTTACACGTTTTTTTATACATTTTCTGCCTCTTTATCTCAGAAATTTGTATGAAAATCTGATAAGGCCTCTAGCGGGCACCGTAGGAACTATTTCGTAGTACATTCTAAAATTCAAAGTGACGATACTCGTTAGTAGCGACTGTTGAATATCGCACTTCTATTCAGAGAGTTTAAAATTTGACTGTTCGTAAACTTATTCTAGGCATGAAGTTATATTCGACATCAAATTCAAGGGCCATAAAACAATTCGATTAGTCTTAAATGTCGAAGCAAGCACGTACTTGTTTCTAGCATCTTTAAAGGTTTCAAGAGCCAAGTAGCTGAGTGCCTCGAAGAGCTACTGAAGCTCTAAGGACTTCTGTGTTGGCATGTTTGTAGCGGAATTAACTTAAATGGTTAACATTTTTGGGTCTTTTGCAGGGACTTTTTGATCTAATTAGGACATTATGTAAACTCATTTGCTGAAAAACTGTGGTTAGGTACGTTATGTGTATTTTAAATTTACTTTCTATACTACAAATATCTAAATACTGAATCGAAATTCACTGTTGTTAGTTTTTTTTTTGTGTAGGAAATATTTACTACCTTGTAACTAACAGTAGGTAAATTTTTAGTAAGATTTTTAATACGGTCTAATCAACTTATGTCGTTTACTAAATCTCAATTGAACAACAACAGCAACAACCTGCCTTTTTAACTTTGAAAAATGTACTATCACTACGCCAAACTTTCAAAAATAACCTATCAAAACTTCAAAGTGACTCTTCAAGTGATAATATTAATTCTAATACACACTCTAACTAAGTTAGAGATGTTAAGGTGTGGCTGTATTTCAATTAAACTTCAGAAGTACCGCATACGAATAGTTTATAATGACTGGTCCCTTGTATTTGGGACCTTGAATTGCGCAATACTATGAGGTGTGGGCTAGTATCGAGAACTTTGTGATAGTAATAATAGTAATATTATGATCAAAAGAATTTCTTTTCCCTAAAGACTAACTTCTCAGACTAATAATTTGTATAATTCCTGAAAAGAAGCTAGACTACCAAATTGTATATTTTTTTAAATAGGATATTTTATGATTATAGCAGTGGCTCGATTCTCTACTACTGTCGACTACCGACAATCGGCTACTTATCGAGAAATTTTACACGTAATCCTGTTTAGCGCCTCTGTCGGGCTCCGTAGGAACTATTTTGGCAGTACATTTTAAATGTCAAACTGTCGATACTCGAAAATACAGACTATACAGAATTGCGCTACAGTTCTTACTAAAGATAGTAAGAAAGTAAACAGCACGAGCTTTTAAAGACACATGACACAACTTTGCACTTATTGGAAGGAAAGAAAAACCTGTCTATATTTGAACATCAATGGTTAGTTTGGCTTTATTTGCTTATACATTTAATACAAATCACTACAGGAAATTGCATTAAACAAAAAATAAAGGTAAAATGTTTTCCCCTCTTCAGGTTACCAACGTCTTGTATTGACAAGGGTAAATAAAATTCCCTGAACCCTAATATTGAGTTACCGAACCAATTAACTTTGCTAAGACACAGTTATATTTATATTGTAAGAAAAATATTGAGAATATTATTAACGAATAATCAAATAAGGTAGATTGATTTCGGATATTGAATTTGTCACAAAATTGCGACCACATTTATTTTCTTTAGGCATAGATTGTAACTTTCGGTTATACCTACACGTCTACAATGATGATTGTTTACGATTTCAGCTTAGAATTAAAATATTCACTGATTCTTATAATAACACCTAATTCATTCAACTGTTGCACCTTTCAATGATAAGTGCAATTATTTGTTTTTGTTCTAAACCATTATTGTATACTGGAATTAGCTGACTTTAAAATTAAATAGAACATTTTTAAACTTGTTTTTTTTTTACTAAATCAACAAAAGGTGTATTTTTACATTATTCCTTTAAATTACAACCTACTTGAATCTACCATACAAAAACCAAAACCTCACTATCCAAAATTCGATTTGTCCCGAAACCAAATTACCAAGCCTACTATTCTCGCAAAGGACAGTCGCGTTTGTCATTCGTACAGTATTGTTTCACATGAACGTTTCGTACCGAGGCCAAACTGACCTCAGCAAACACGACGTGACTGCCATCTGGTAGCTGTTTCATGTAAATACTATTTACATTTGAGGCTCGCTGCTGTACTATGAAGATGAAGCCTAGGCTGTATACTTCGCTTTGTGGATTTTAGTTGCGTCGTTTAGAAGCAATATATGAGTAGAACAGCAAAATATAACATTTTAATCTGGATTTTAACTTAACAAACAAATTTGTTGCTCAATGTGAATGCGAAATTACGATAAGTTATTTGGTATTAAAGTCTTCATAATACTGACAATGCGAGTTAAACATTGCGTAGTAGTATATCATCATGTAAAGTACAAACATTTTTATGCAAGTGAAAATATTTATAAAAGGTTAAAACTTGTTACAAAACTTTAATGCTAAACAAAACCAAGTTAAATGACGGATATGGATGTTATAATGGACGTTTTAAAAAAAAATATGCGTGAGTGCGTAATATGCATCAAAAGTAAAGCTTAGTCTTTATATTGTGGCAAACTTTATTTATCTACAACATTTGCACAAAAAACAAAAAGCAAATACTAAACACAACACATGAATTTGCTTGCAGCAAAACATTTAACACAGAGCGTTGACCGTCTGCGTAAATCCATACATTGAAACACTAAACTGTTATTACCCTTCATATCCAACATTTATTATAAAGAGCACTAAATAGAATTACTTATCACTGGCAAAATCTCAAGATTTTTAGACATTTTTGTATAAGACTTTTATATAAAAATGGCTTGAAATATTCGAGGCAATCGAGTGACGGACTAAGCCCGAGGGATGTCTCACGACCTTTGCTGTAATACATTCAATAATTTAGGGCTCGTGCAAAATATGCGTGGATAAAACGTTTGTGTTTTGTATTTTTGGGATATTGCCCCGGTGTTCTTTTAGAAATGCACGATTATTTACCTTTCTTTCTTCTTGTTGGTTTTTCATTCATTAGGATAGTCTTTAAAACGCTTTTTACAGAAAAATATATTATGAATTAAAAGCAACTTTAAGTTCCAAACAAAGGTTTACGGATACCTACAAAAATCTTACAAAGGCATGCGTGATTGTTCAGTGATACGTACGGTACGTGATAGCATCCCAAGTATAAATACGTGATTGTACATTAGACTGTGAACTGTTATTTCAAAACATAAAAATAACATTTTATAGAAAACAAAATACATAATTATGTAGAGTTGTCCGCATAGGACGACAGATTGTTGGACTTACTGTTGATCAAAAATGTTGATTAAAACCTACAGAAACGTTGACCTTTCAACATACGACATCGGCACCGAAAAAATAAATTAATATCTCGCAAAAATAATTGCCACTTCATCCCTACCCGATATATTTTATGAAGTACAAAAAGCGAGGATCTTGTAAGCGACAATAGGATAAAAGTCCATTCCCGGCCGGCGTTAATGGGGTCTAACCGATATTGGCCTCTGGGAGGATAAATCTCAGTCGTTTTCCAATTTCCCACCACAATTTAGATACCTACTTTCTTCCCACTCCGGTGTTATCGGAAAAGATATCGGAATTAATCTAAATAAGTATCTATGAGCCTTTTGAAGAGTGTCCGCGAAAATTCGATAAAAAGTATTGGGGAACCTCAAATTGGTTGGTTTGTCGCTCGATTTTGGTGGTCCGGGATTACGGGATGTCTTTGTCAAATTGAGTTGCCGAATCGTTTTAAACGACGATCAAGAAGTGAGAATGATGTTTTTGACTAGTGATCGTGATTTCTAATCTTCCATGTAAAATTAGAAGGAATGATTGGATTTAACAAGCTTGATACTTTAGGCAACTTTTTAAACAATCTTTAGAAGATGTAGTTTTATTTTGGATTTTCGATAATTTATATATTCAGATTTTTTAGATAAATTTTACAAATTTCTATATATTTTATTGTGAAAAATGTAAAATAAGGAGTTTATCTCTTTAAAAGAGCTTTCTGCGAGTCGTCGAACAACGCAAACACAAATCAAATAATGCAGCTCGCATAAATCTCCGAACTAGATACATTACAATATTATACACACAAATGCTCTGGCGATAGCCCAAATCCGAATCATGCTTTTGGACGAGCGTTACCTATTCATGCGTATTAGGTCGTTGAGATAAATCAAGAATTTCGTCAAAATAATATTAAAAAATAGATTCATGTTCCTGTAGTTTAAAACATATAACCTCGCTGTTATCCTATACCTCCTTATGTATTAAAATATCAAAAATAATGTTGAAAATATCAATAAATTGCTTTTATTAAGTAACTCTTCTACGTACATAGTAAAAAGTTTGTAAATAATAATAAAAAAATGTGTTGCTATCTAAATATTTTACTCCAAAAAACAAATGTAACTACATAATATACTATGTTACCATCAACATAATAATATAACCCAGAATTGATTTAATTTGTAATACAAATACTGTATGATACATAAACTGTGGCGGAGTGTAATATTATTCAGTAGGTTCTCTGCCAAAACAAAAGGCATAAAATCTGAATGGTTTTATTTCAAGAACGCTGTATTCGAAAGGACGTAATGTATCGCATGTTTTTATTTACATATCTTATATTTATTATGTTTAAATAAACATTGCAATGAAAGAATTCAAGACTAAAAAATCACATGACAGATCATGTTGACGTTAAAATAGTCATATTTTGTGGTGTCTCGTTAGATTCGGAAGTTTTACGCATCGGCAAAAAATATTACAAAAATGGATACAAAGAACGGTTAAGAAAAACATCGTGATGAAACCTCGCAGACCTAATAGATTGTTTAAGGCATTTCTTGAAGTCGTGCATAGTCCACAACCCGCTCTTGACTACCATGGTGGACTCAAGGCATAACCCCTCTATTTGTCGGAAGGAGACTCTTGCCTAGCAGTGGGACAATAATTTGTAAAAATAAGTAATTTGTAAAAATTGTTACATTCAATTATCTATCAAAGCGAAATCTAATTTATACATCGCGGAAATCGAATATACATGATCGAAATAAAACGTTCCGTCATGGTGCCATCAGGGGGGCTATCACGTATCTCAGCTGACAGCCATTTGAAAGCCACTATGCTGTCCATTGTTTTCTCCCTTAGATTATAGTGATAAGTACGTTACGTCAAAGCAGCAATGTACTGAATAGTGACCATAGATTTGACGTATACTAGCTGTCAACTGAGATACGTGATAAGCCCGCTGGTTTGTCAGTTTTGATTGATTGGTTGAGAAGAAATATGAATATAAGAAATATGGCGAACTTTTCGTTAGTTAGTAAGTGTAAGTAAGTTTTCAAAGTATAATTATTTGATATGACTAAAAATATGAATATAAACAAGGTTGAATTTTGCAAAATATACAAGTAGGTATTTATTCAATCATTAAGATCATTTCACATCAAAATCTTGTTTTTCACATTTTATTAACTAACATAACAATATATCACAAGTTTTGATAACATAGATTTGAAATCGCGTACTTAAACACAAGAGCTTGCAAAACCTAACCAAAAGACTGTTCAACTTTAAAATATTTTCAAACCTTTCAATCTATAAGAAAAGGTCAATAACCTTTTTATAAAACAATCAAACCCGATAACTTTTACCGACTTCTTCACCGTCCAATATTTTTATCCAAAGAATAATTTTGACGTTTCAAAATCCTAAGTATACAAAATCTATCGGTCTATATTGTACAAGAATATAACACTATCCAAACAAACAAAACACTAGCACGAGATATCCATAAACCCTTTACAGCCTCCCACATTATTAACCCTAAGAAAAGTAACACACTATTTTTATTATTCCCCCATAACAACGCAGCTTTACGATTGAGAAATGGGAGAGAACACCTGGAATTCAATTATTTAAGGTCTGCCCTCATGGTTGAGGCTTCCGGAGGGTATAAAATATTCGGTAAGACCCTGCCTTCAAACCGGAGGTACTCAATGAATATAATGCTAGCTATTTATACCAAAAATGTACGTTATGACTGGCTTGCAAGAGAAAATTGTTTTTGCTTTTTTTAGGCATTTTTGTTGAGGTCAGTTTAGTCCTCTACATTTTTGAAATGTGTGGCTTGATGTATGTTTGAAAAAGTAATGATGGAATTATCTGAGCGTTAGTAAAACCAGGATGGAATGAAATCCAAATTTGATATTGAGCTATGAGCTAGATAGAAAACTAATCTTTGCGAAGGTAAACATTAGTTTATTACTAGGCTCACTATCAAATGAGGTAAAAAAATTAAATATATAACAATTTATCTTCGTCGCATATTACACAAACTATTACTTCATACGTACTCAATGACTTTTACTATCAAACTACGTTCAATTCAATAACTCGGCTTCATTCATACTCAATAGGATTATTGGACGTCAAAGAGAATGTAATATTGCAACGATAACAAAAGTATTAAAACCTACGTTCATAATTCTTTCCAATTCTTCCATTTCATTTTTCATACTTTGGGAATTCCCACGTTAGTTTCTCTCTCTATTCAACCTTCAAATCGTATTAGTCTCGACTTACACGATTTTTTATACAAAATTTTCTTTAGCATTTTTGTTCCAAAAATAGATTCCATCTTTCCCTTAAAAAAGCGTTGACTTGGATAAACTTTGTGAAGTAAATCTTGTAACGTTTCTAATCTCGGGAAATCATTTCTTTACTTTTAAAATTAGGTCTGCTTAAAATTCTGCTAACGGCCGAAGTTCTTAGGTCTGAAAATTTCTTTAGTACGTGAAGTAGGCAGCTGTCTGACGTAATTTAGGTTACGTAAGCCTTATAAGTGCAACTTGTATCACATTATGGCCTAGATTAATGTTATAAATTGTGAAGAATGGTTTAAGCGGACTTTAGTTTATCGCTTTAAGCGGAGTTCATTTTAAGAAGTAGGAAAAAATTGTAATATACATAATTTGCCAACTACTTATACGACGACGATAGATTTTTTTTTCTTGAGTTACTCTATCGGTTTTGCTTTCAGACTAACTGTACAGGTACCACAATTTCATGACCAAATAAAATGTATATTAATTTGCTTTAGAAATCCCTGAAAATATTATATTTATATTTATTGACATTACTCCCCCCGTATAACATACACTACATTTTACTTCATAATACCATAGAGTATTTCTTATTTTACGAACGAGGTTCTCTAACAGTTTGTATGTAGACTAGATTCTCGAGTTAAGAAATTTGCATGGATATAACGCAAGTGTGCGTGACATTATTGTCGGTATTTTTATATTAAATTCAGTAAAATATATTATGCTTACATATTTCTCTAATAAGAATGCCATATTGCTTCTGTTCTATGAGATTTATGAACTTGAAATAGTCAAGCTATAAGTTTTATAAAAGTCGATGATCAAGGCTGATTTAGGTAAGAACTTTCTACTTTTCAGGTCTGTAGAAATATTAGTCTTTTTAAATTTCTATTTTAGATCTCCCAATTTATAAGTTTACTGTTCGTAAAAAATAAGTGGTCTGCTATTCGAATTTTACCGTTTTACTCATAAACATAGAATAAACTCTGATTAGTGACATAGTGTTTTGTCACTTTTAATCAATAATGAAAATGTATATGAGTGAATAAAGACAAAACACATTTAAGCAGAATTTACACGACGGTAATAGTAAGGCAGTTAAACAGATAGTACATAGATTATAATATTCTAAATGATAATTGATTTTATAATATCTATTACATATTTCGATGTCTACAATATGTGACGATCTAACAGTGTGTCTGGTAAAAGAGAACAGTAGAATTGTACAAAACTATTTTATTTCCCGCAATAGACAGTTCCTTGACCTCAAGCGGAAAAACCGAAATCGACTCGCGTAATACAAGACCTTCGTCTTCCAAGCTCTTAATGTCAACCAACTTATATACGTACTCAACGTACTACAATCAATTATAAACCCAATAGTTTGGAATATAAGGTATAAAATCCTTTGTTTTAATAAAGTATCAGTTGCCCTGTAATTCAGTCTTCAGGCAAGTCGATATAACATAGCGGCCGACGCATCCAGATATGCCTATTGTTAGTTCTCCAATAGAATTTCTATGCGGGACGCGTTGCATTGTTAGGTGTGACGTCACCCATTGAAATTGGGAGAATGCGGTTATTGGAACTCCTTAGTTATGATAAACTGAGTATGTACTTTGTAGTCGACCTTGTACTGAGTTATGTAAGATGTTAAATGGGGTATGTGATATAGGCAACTATATTCAGTTAAAGCATGACTGTTACTGGTAATCTATACAAGTCTACAGAAGCCAATATGTGTTATCAAATACTCGACCTAGTTTAAAATAGCGAAGCATTTGTGATTTGTGTAAAACTGAAAGCTTATATTTTTTTCTAATAAATAAATAACTTCGATAGCTTCCCCATTTTGGGTATTTCTGATCCGATATTTACCTAGTTTTTGATTTACGAAAATTTATTAAAAAATCTTCATGTGGAAATACGCTAGGGACGCTGATAAAATTTTCGTACAACTTTTATATAAGACTACTCAGTTGTCAAAAGTACCTAGGAAGAAACTTCACTTTTATGTTAAAATGCAGGAACTGCTTGTAATCTGTGTCCCATTTTAACTGTCTATGATGCAAATGTTAATTTTCAGTTTAAGCCGGGATAGTTTTCATAAAAACTTCCCTGAACAGTGCAATCCTCCTTTAATCTAGTTCGCAAGAGCCACTCTACATGATTAAGCCACAAAGAGTGTTCCACGTAAGGCTTCGGGAGCCTTTTCCGACGTTATTGAAAGTTTCCTTTTGTGACTTAAAATCTTGCCGCTCACTGGCATATTGAAAAAGTTTAGTGAAGACTAAAAGTATGGTAATATACGTGGAAAAGTTGCAACTTTATTTAATTGAAAGATGTGTGGATTGAGCCTACCATGAAAAGCTTGAAAGAGATAATCTGAAGAAGCATGTTTTCTGGCACTATTAGAGATTTTTAAGCATTTTAAATTCGAAAACATCATAGTTCTGTTGGAATACGCTAGGGGCGCTGACCAGTTTTAATGCAATCATAATTTCATGCAATTAAAACCAGCCAGGGTTTTCCGTAATTGTTAATGCCAAAAAATAATGCCTTAGCTCCTATGGGATCCAAAAGAATACTCAGCACTGTAAATATTTTGTGGGCGTAGGTGAAATAACTACACACGGCAACCAACGCAAATTATGAATTTTGAAAGATTTTTTAATGGAGAAAAGTAGTCGTTTTTTAATTTATTTTCTCCACATTAAAAAAGTCTAATGGACACCTAAAGTAGGATGCAATTCATTTCAACTGCACCTACAAACTACTTCGCAAGTTCCTTAATTACTGTAGATCCTTGGCACGTCCGGTGAGAAAAAAGTTCAGACAATCCGACAATTCCCTCTTCAGACAAAGAAGTGAATCGAAGTAGTGGAACAATAGAAAGTTGGTGGAACTTTTATATAACTGTGAATGGGACGATTGAATGCGTGTGTGATGGTCCTTGATTCAATGGTCACAAAGATTTTGGTTTGAGTAACTCTTTAGTGTATTGTACTATTACGTTGCCGTATCATTGATCGAAAAAGATAGGTCAAAATAAAGTTTTCATTGTCTGTACTGTTTTCTTCTACGGTTAATTGATAATCTATTATCAAATAATAACTGCGTTGCTTAGCACCGCATCATAGAGTTTCAATAACACCAGTAGTGATTGCAAGTTAGACTTAATTATATAAAATTAATGAAAACTGCCTTTGTTGTGTTCCCCTGCTGGCAAAAGGGCCTCTGCTTTTTAACTTCTAAATTCCCCGTCTGCTGCTATATGTATGTATATGGGTTGTTTAGGCTGAAACTAAGTCAAAATAAATCGCAAAACAGTAAGTCAGTGTAAAACGCCAGACTTAAATTTCAAAAGTCTGTTACAAGCTCATGAATTATTATAAACATTACGAAACAAGTACGTGTATAGGTAAGTAAGCACCTTACGTAGTTCCCGAAAATCTCGTGCCAAGGTTTCTGGAAACTTTGCCAAGAAAAATATTTCGATAAGTAACTACTTAGACGTAATTTCTTCCAAGTTACCGACGGGTACATAAAGGCTTTTTATTACAACATTACTTGTTACTTCTTACATACTTGATTTCACAATATAAGGGGAAGTTTTGTAGTCCCTTTGTGTCGCATGAAACCTTTATAATTTTTGTCGAGAATATTTTATTGGCGCGGTTTGTATGGAGTGGAGTTTTAAACACGTGTAACCCTTACTTTGATTTGTATGAAAATATAAAGAAAATGTTTTCTTATTAGAGCAATATTGATTAAATTTATAAAATTGAAGATTGTACATTATTTAAAATTTTAGTATTTAAGATGTTTTAAGAGCTTTAATAGAAAATATGTAAAATTATGATATTTGGTTCTAAACGTTACAAATTTTAATTTTCTATCACATTTGATCTCTAAAAGACTTCTCTTTACATATTGTAATTAATATATGTATATAAAATACATAGTGCAGAAAAACCAAATAAATTATTACAAATTACTCATGTAGACTAAATAGTGGCTATTTAGTCTACATGCTAACTAACTAACTATACTAACACCCTCAACAATCCTAACGACTATAACCTATTACCACTTCAAATAGTCACAAAAAATAAAGAAAAACAAAACGCAAGCACTACAAGAGATCAGATAAAGCGAGTGTAGAAGGCAGACATCATTCGCGTCGTTGGAGCCCCACTTATACCCACCGTACTAACCTACTTAGACTTCAAACTTTTGCAGACCGCTCCCCGCTTCTGATTATCTTGTAATCTTGCCAGTGTTAATGAGTTTTTACCTTCTTGATGCTTGTTTAGTACTAGAGAATTATCTACAGGTTAGATAATTTTATGGTTATACTTTTGAAGTTAGTATTATGAATTAATTCAGTAATAGAATCTATACTAATATTATAAAGCTGAAGAGTTTGTTTGTTCGTTTGATTGTTTGTTTGTTTGAACACGCTAATCTCAGGAACTACTGGTCCGATTTGAAAAATTCGGAGAAGTTGCGCGGGTCAGCTAGTGTTTTATAAAGTCGAGGGTAAATGATTTCTATCTTCACTGATACTAATGTAATGGCAGCAGGGAATAATTACGATACGTAAAAATAGTTTTTGGTACCTTACTGAAGTTGTTTTTCAAACGTTTTTCGACAAAAGTGATAGCTAAAAATGTTCTGAAATAAAGCTACATTAAGCCGCTAGTTGGTCAAAATGACACGTAGTTTGTTCGAAAAAAAAACATCAACAATCTGGAGCATAAAATTAAGCAACTCAAAATTTATGACGGAGTGATGCGAACGAATAAAATTATTTAATTTACAACATTTGACTTTCACTTCAGATCTACGTTTAATACAATGCTAAACCATTTAGGCGTGTGACGAAGCGAAGCAAAAACAGGACAATTAATCTTCCTCTCTGACATCGGTCGTTAGGAAACGTCACAGCGGACAAACTTCACGTAGTCTCCTTCAAAGGAATGACATTAACTCCTGAACACTCCTGCCTTCACGTTAGGCATCACCAACTATTCGGTTACGCTGAGAAATGGCTTCGGAGTTTAGGACGCGGTCAAATCAAAAGTTGCAAGCTGGAAGTAAATGTCGTTTCATTTAGAAGCAACGAGTGAAATTATTATTCACTGGTTTGACGCTCAAGATTTAAGCTACGATATTTTTTTGTAAGGTAAAATTTTCGACTGTTTAATACCAGGTTGAGGCAGACCTTTTTTGTATTTAAC